>NC_133665.1:49377127-49711910 GCF_037893015.1 Macrotis lagotis | reverse complement strand
TTGGTCCCATTGGCCAGTCTGTTAAGTATGAGGTGGTACCTCAGAATTATTTTAATTTGCATTTCCCTTCTCACTAATAATTTAGAACAATTTTTCATATGACTATAGATAGATTTAATTTCTTCATCTAAGAATTGCCTTTCCATATCCTTTGACCTTTTTATCAATTGGGGAATGTGTAGCTGGACCTATTAAGAAAGGGAGTCAGTCCTTATTGCTCTTTTTCTTTCACTTTTTAGAAATATCCAGAGGAATCAGAGACCTGAAAGCATATTTGTCACAATTTTTATCAGAATGACTGTCACTGTACCATTAGTTCACAAACAGTAGCAACCAGTAACAATAATGAAATAGCAAGAATCCAAGGTTCTGAATCCAGCCCTAGAGAGGAAGGAGCACATATTTGTTCAAACTTAAGCCACAGAAAACACATGGCAAATAATGGAATTTCCTGAATTTTTTTAAAATTTTTTTAATTTAATTTTTTTAATTCTCATTTTGTACAATTTTTTACATTAATAAAATATTCTTGTTTAAGAGTAAACAAAATACTCCTTCCCCCCCCCCCCCATGAATATAGACTTGCTTGGGCGATAAAGTAATGGGGAGAGAAAAAAAATTAAAATAAAAAAAATAATAGTAAAAATTGTAGGTATGGCCAGGTGGCGCAATGGACGAAGCACCAGCCCTGGAGACACAAGCACCGGAGACAACATCCAGCCCCGTAGACCCAACAATTACCCAGCCGTGTGACATGCAAGCCACCTAATCCCCACTGCCCTGCAAAAACCAAAAAGAAGAATAAAAAAAGACCCAAAATAAAATAAAATAGTAATCATAGTAGGGGTGGCTGGGTGGCAGATAGAGCATTAGCCCTTGAGCCAGGAGAGCCCGGGTCCAAATCTGGCCTCAGACACCCAAAGATCACACTATGTGGCCACAGGCAGGCGACCCAGCCCCATTTTCCCTGCACCCTCCTGCAAATAATAATAATAAAAAATGTGCTTCAGTCTTTGTTCCAACACAAACAACTCTGTCATAGGTGGATCACATTCTTTATGGTAAGTCCATCGCAAAAGTTGCTTCCCTATTTTTCCACTGTTGCCATTGCTGATTGCAACTCCCTCCTTTCTTATTTCTCCACTACCATGTACTGTATTTTCTCTCTCCTTTCACTCTGACTCTGCTGTAGGGTAGCTGAGTGGTGCAGCAGACAGATCACTGATCCTGTGGCCAAGAAGCCCTGAACCCCCATACCACCCCTTAGGCCCAGAATCCACCTGGCCCTATGGTCCTGGACAGGCCTTCCAATCCCAGCCCCTTGCAAGAAGTAAAAAAAGAAAATGTGTTATATCTGACCACTCTGCCCCCATGGTCCATCCTCTCCTCCTTCATTCACATCCCCACCCCTTCCCCCTGCTCCCCCCTCCTTCTTACTCCAGATGCCTATACCCCATTGAGTATATATGCTGTTTCCTCTCCTAGTCACCTCTGATGAGAGCAAAGGTTCCTTCATTTCCCCTTGCCTCTCCCCTTCCATATCATTGCAACAGCTCATTGTAATAAAGAAAAATCTTATATGAAATATCTTGGCCTATTCCCTCTCTCCTTTTTCTTTCTCCCATTACATTTCCCTTTTTTCTATTGACTCCATTTTTACACCATATTTTATCTTCAAATTCAGCTTTCTCCTGTGCTTCAACTATAAAAGCTGCCTCTACCTGCTCTATTAACTGAGAAGGTTCATATGAGTATTATCAGTGTCATTTTTCTATGCAGGAATACATGCAGTTCATCATCATTATGTCCTCATATTTTCCCCCTCTCCTCCAATCTCCATGCTTCACCCGAGTGCTGTATCTGTAGATCCAACCTTCTGCTCAGCTCTGGCCATTCCAACAGGAACATTTGAAATTCCCCTGATTCATTGAAAGTCCATCTTTTTTCCCCAGAAGAGGACAATCAGCCTTGCTGGGTAGTTGATATTTGGCTGCATTCTAAGCTCTTTTGCCTTCCGGTATATTATATTCCAAGCCCTATGAGCTTCCAATATAGTTGCTGCTAAGTCCTGTGTGATCCTGACTGCAGCTCCACGATATTTGAACTGTGTCATTCTGGCTGCTTGTAATATTTTCTCTTTGACTTGGGAGTTCTGGAACTTGTCTATAATATTCCTAGGGGTTGGTTTTTTGGGATCTCTTTCTTGGGGGGGATCGGTGGATTCTCTCCATTTCTATTTTGCCCTCTGCTTCTCAAATATCAGGGAAATTTTCCTGTAGTAATTCTTTGAAAATGATGTCAAGGCTCTTTTCCTGATCATGACTTTCAGGTATTCCAATAATTTTTAAATTATCTTTCCTAAGTCTGTTTTCCATATCAATTGTTTTTTGAATGAGATATTTCACATTTTCTTCTAATTTTTCATTTTTTTGGTTTTGAAGTATTGATTCCTGATTTCTGGTAAATTCATCACTCTTCCTGAATTCTATTCTTTTTCTGAAGGATTTGTTCTCCTCAGAGGGTTTTCTTATCTCTTTTTCCATCTGGCCCATTTTGCTTTTTAAGGCATTCTTCTCCTCAATAACTTTTTGAACTGTTCTATCCATTTGACCTAAGCTGGTTTTTAGCATGCTATTTTCTTCAGCATTTTTTTTGGATTTCCTTGACTAAGCTGCTGACTTCATTTTCATGTTTATCCTGCATGTTTCTCATTTCTTTTCCCAGTTTTTCTTCTAAGTCTCTCATTTGACTTTCAAATTCTTTTTTTAGCTCTGTCATAGCCTGATCCCAGTTTCTGTTTTTCTGGGAGTCTTTAGATGCAGGAGCTTGTGTTTCCTCATCTTCAGACTGAGTATATTGTTCCTTCTTGGGATCATAGATAATGTATTTCTCAATAGTATTCCTCTTTTTTCTCTGCTTGCTCATTTTCCCAGGCTAAGCCTGTTTTTGGGGTGCTTCCTGAGCTTTTGGGGCACTCCTACACAGGTCTCAGTGTGTGAGGCTCTGTCCTCCCTCCTGGTCTGTGAATGACCATAAGCACCCCCCTCTGCCACGGGGCTGAGGAGTTGGATGTAAGCATCATATGATTTCAGACATATAGGCAAATATTCTACATCTGGCCAATAGGAATAATTATACTCATCCTTCATGAAATCCCTACTTTAAAGTCTCCTGTGGCAGGGAAATAGGCCTGGGTTCTCAAAGGCTGTGACAGCAGAACACAAACTGCAGCAGACTCGATCCCTTCTTGTCGCCATCTTGGCTCTGTCCCCCCCGAATTTCCTGACTTTTAGGATTCCCAGCTTCCTGGAAAAAGAAAAGGGTTCTTAAGAAGTGTCAGTCTACAGGCTGCCTCAGTAGCAACCCTTAATTTGATCATTCAGAATCTAGACTTCTATCAAGAGAAGCAGGAATAGGGGTGTATGATTCCAAATAGCTTTACACAATGGTTGTATCCATTCACAGATCCACCTGTGAACTGTGACTGTCATTTCTGCCTTCAAAACATTTCTAGTTGTGGTGGCTAGGTGGCACAGTGGATAAAGCACTGGCCCTGGAGTCAGGAGTACCTGGGTTCAAATCCGGTCTCAGACACTTAATAATTACCTAGCTGTGTGGCCTTAGGCAAGCCACTTAATCCCATTTGATTTGCAAAAACCTAAAAAAAAAAAAAGAGAGAAGTAGGAGTTTCTGGACAGCACTGACTCCTTTGAATGGATGGATATAAGCCAAAATCCAAAGAGCAGCAAAGGAAATAAAGTCACAAAACAGGTACCAAAGATCTGGATTTTGTCATTACTATGAGTTATTTGGTGAATGCAAATCCTATCTGAAATGGTTGCTCCTCTAGCAACTCCAACTACATTTAGCCTTCCATGGGGAGTCCAAGCCTTCATGTGGAGACATGAATGTAAAGAATCACCTAAGATACTGGGACACAATAGGACACACTGGAAAGGTGGGAGAATATTGATCATTTGCTATTTATTGCATGTCCTTTTTGTATTTTATGTAAGGTGAAATAAAGTTTGTTCTAGATCTCAAAAAATATGTCATTGCCTTAAATGATTAAATAGGAACTATGGAAACCTATGTGTGAATTATATTTGAGCTATATTTGGAGATTTTTTCAAGATTTTTTCATACCCAGAGCTCCCTCTGGGTAGGAGGAAGACGAATCAACGAAATATTATAGTTTTGGAAAAGACCTCAAGACTGAAAAAAATTTGTTATTCCAAAGCACAGGAAACTAGGGCCACAGGTTATATAGTTGAGTATGTAAGGTAAGCTGCCACTCTTAGCTCTTTGCCAACTTTTCCTACTGGAATTTCCATTGCACCCAAGAGGTATATTTCTATTATTCTGTTGCAACTTCTTCTGAAGTTCCTGCTTGTCTCAGGAAGGACACCAGAGCCAGTGCTGCTTCCACTATACCAAGTATTTCCTAAGGTACCTGCTAGTTCCAACATACTGAAGGGTGTGCACTCACCATGTAGGTTATGTCTAGTCACCTGGATTGTCTAAATGCAGCTCATGGAAGGGATTGATTTCTACCTCTGGAATCTGGTCCACTCTTCTCCAAGGAGTGGACTCTTCTTATGTGGTAAAGCACTTGGTGTTGATCCTATACCATTGAAGATTTACAAGATAGGAAGTCTACTGTTCTACTGACTGAAATTTTCCAGGTTATAGGACAAGAAGAGTTTACTTCCCCAGGAATTCAAGAATACCTCCATTGTCCATTTCTATGCAAAAGAAAAGAAAATAGCTGCTTTTGGGACAGCCACATGGTGGAGGAGGGAGGGAGCATCACTCAGTCATTGATTGCAAAATACTTGCCAGGATACTCCTTAATAGGCTGATCCTTCACCTGGAAGATGGTCATCTACCCAAGAGCCAGGGTGGCTTGACAAAGAGCAAAGAAATGGTCAATATAACAATTACTATCTGAAAACTCCAGGAGAAACACCAATAACAGAACAGAGGTTTGTACAATTTGTACACACATTTGTCAATAGGTGTATCTGAATCAAAGAAGGCATTGTGCTCTATGAGTAAAACAGAAGATGAAGATGAAGATGTTTGTCCTTTGTTTTTGAAGAAGACCATGACATCGGGGAATTAATGCCATGACAAGCACATGTATTGAATTTCAGTGAAGAGGGACTGTGGTAAATCACCATTCTTATTTTCTTCTCCAGAGCCATCTAGATCCAGTGGCCAGATAAGATCAGGATGATTGGAGATGGCCCTAGATTCTAGGCAAAGAGGGTTAAGTGACTTCCCCAAGGTCACACAGCCAATAATCAAGTGTCTGACACTGGATTTGAACTCCTGTCCTCCTGACTCCAAGGCCTTTGGCCTATCCTCTGCTCCAACTAGCTACACTATGAGAAAAGTAGAAATGCAGTAGCTCAAAACAAACATGAGACACACAAATTTAGTTATATCCATTTAAAATGTTTATCTGAACTACTTGTGGCAAATCTGTGGTAGAGTCTTCCCAACTTGTATTGATCTCATCAGACCCAGTAGGATAGAAGAGAAAATCCTTCCCTTCATCCTCTAGAATAGATACTCAAGATCTCTTCCCTAACACTCTCCAACTCAAACTATTCTAAGTTTAGATTGCCTCATGAATATTTTTGTTGTTGCTGTTCAGTCATGTCTGACCCTTTGTGACCTGATTTTGGGTTTTTCTTGGTAAAGATATTGGAGTGGTTTTCCATATCATTATTTTCCTAATCTTACAGATCAAAATATTGAGTCAAGCAGGTCAAGGGACTTGCCTAATTAGGAGGTTTCTAAGGCCAGGTGTGAACTCATGAAGATGAGTCTTCCTGACTCCAGGCCCAGCACTCTATTCACTGTGTCAAAAAGCTGATCAAGGCAGTAGTAAATTTATAAGAGCTCCTAGACCCAGCCATGGAGAGGAAGTGACAGAGAAATATTGTAAGCTTTCAATGATATGGGCCCAGGAAACCTTATGGACAACTTGTAGGAGCCCCTGAAGTGTGTTCTCAATGTTGGACTTTTATAATCTCTAAAACTTTCCAAAGCAGTGGTCAGGTTTCCTGAATTCTCTACCTTGAGAAGAAATATGACATCCTTGTCTGAGTATCTAGCAGGTGGTCCCAGAGTAAAAGAAGTAATAAAAACCTGATCTATAATACAAAGAGGGCAGCTAGGTGGTTCAGTGGATAGAATGCCAGTAGATTTCTCTTTATTCAGTTCAAATCTGGTCTCTGACAATTAATAGTGGCTGAGTGACTCTGTACAAGTTACTTAACTGGATTGATTCAATTTTCTTATCTGGAAATAAACTAGAGAATGAAATGGTAAACCACTCCAGTGTCTTTGCTAAGAAAGAGAAGATAGAACTAGATTGTAAAGGACCTTGAGTGCTAGAACAAGGTGTTTTTACTTTAGCCAATAGGCAAAGAAGGGCTATTGAAGGCTTTTGTGTAGAGGAATGAGAGAAGTAACACATTAGCAACACTTTAGGCAACTATGAAAATAGATTAGAGATGTGATTGACTAGAGACTAGAAGAACCAGGTAAGAAGCTATTTAAAAAGAACAGTTGAGACATAATGGGGTCCTGAGCTATGGTAGTGGTCTTGTGAGTTGAAAGGATGAAGAAATATGTAAAATATTGGAGGGGTAGGGGCAGTTGGGTGGCCCAGTGCATACGACACTGGCCACAGGAGTACCTGAGTTCAAATCCAGCCTCAGACACTAAATACCTAGATATGTGGCCTTGGTCAAGCCACTTAACCCCATTGCCTTGCAAAAACAAACAAGCAAACCAAAAACAAGAAAGAAGGGGTGAAATTGGAGGGGTGAAACTGAGAGACTTTTGGGGCATAGTGGATAGAGCACCAGCCCCAGAGTCAGGAGTACCTTAGTTCAAATCTGGCCTTAGACACTTAATAATTACCTAGCTGTGTGGTCCAGGGTAAGCTACTTAAACCCATTTGCCTTACAAAAACCTAAAAAAAAAAATTGAAAAAAAGAAATTGAGACACTGACAAATAATTGGATGACTTGATTTTATTTACTGCTTTATTGGGGGGAAGGGGGAAATGAAGTAAAGTGACTTGCCCAAGGTCACACAACTAGTAATTATCAAATGTCTCAGGCTGGACTGAATGCAGGTCCTCCTGACTCCAAAGCATATATGTAAATGCTTGGATGTGCAGGTCAGGGAAAGCAAAACACCAAGGATGACTGAGATTTCTAGTGTGGGTGATAGTGGTGCCAAATCAGAAAGAGAGATATTCGAAGAAGGGGCAGGATTTGGGGAAAAAGTAATGATTCAATTTTGGACATTGAATCTGAAATTAAAATGACATGATATGACTGAATTGTTGGAATAGACAATAATCAGTGTCCTTGCTTCAGGTCTTAGCCTTCACTGAATCATTTTTCTATCTCCCCAGTGCAGAGCAAAGTGTTTGGGAAAAAATAGGTGCTTAATAATTGCTTGTTGATGTTGGTACTGAAGTCAAAAGTGGTCCTTGGCTTTTCCAGCTCTCTCTCTCTCTCCTACTATACTATCCAAAAGATGCCTGCCCTCTCTTGAATAAACATAGCTGATGCTACTGACTCAACATTAGTGGAATATATTCTTTGGATTACTTTTTCTAATATAAATGCTCCATATTTTCATAAATGTCATTACAAGAAACCATGTACTAGCCAGGAGGTGATGAAGGCTTGAAAAAAGGTGGTGGTTATGTGAGTGGAGAGATGTATACAAGAAATGGGGTTTTTTTTAGGGTTTTTTTTTGCAAGGCAAATGGGGTTAAGTGGCTTGCCCAAGGCCACACAGCTAGGTAATTATTAAGTGTCTAAGACCGGATTTGAACCCAGGTATTCCTGACTCCAGGGCCAGTGCTTTATCCACGTGCCACCTACCCACCCCAAATAGAAATGTTTTGAAGGCAGAAATGACAGTCACAGTTCACAGGCAGATCTGTGAATGGATACAACCATTGTGTAAGGCTATTTGGAATCACATGCAAAAAGTTATTAAGTGACATATGTCCTTTGACCCAGGTAAGGTTTCCTGAAAAGAAATCAAAGAAAGCAAAAAAGTTTGTCTATGGACAAAAGTATTTATAGTAACTATTTGGTGACTTAAAGCTAGAAACTAAAAGGTTGCTTGCTAATTCAGGAATAGTTGAAAAAGCTGTAGTATAAGAATGTGATGGAGTACTTTTGTGCTGTAGAAGTGAAAAAGTAGATGTTTTCAAGAAAGACATATCAACTGATATACAGAGAAATGAATAGAATCAAAAGAATGATTACTTTATAAAACAGACATTGTTGAAGACTTAAAAGTCCTTAACTGATAATAAATACTAAACTGACAATGTATAGTGAAATCAGGAGAAAAATTAAGATTATAAAAGTAACACTGCAAAAAAAAAACCTTACACAGCTGTAGGAATTATGATCAGTACAATGATTATTCATGATTTCAAAGAATTGATGATAAGTCATGCTATTCCTTGGAGAGATTTAAGGTACAGATATAGATTTCCTGCTTTTTTGATTTTGCAGTCAAGTCTTAAGAAAATTGTGTAGAATCTGTTAATGCAGATTAACTGTTTATTTTCTTTTGGGGTTTTTGCAAGGTAACGGTGTTAACTGACCTGTCCAAGAGCATACAGCTAAGTAAGGTCAGATTTGAGACCAGATTTGACTTAGGTCCTATTGAGTCTGTGACATATGCTCTATCAACTGCACCACTTGGCAGTCCCTGCAAATTAAATTTTAAAACGTATTGTACATGCATTTTATTCCAGAGAGTCAAACATTTACCAGCATACCACTGGTTCGGGGTCATAAGGCAGAAAGAAATATAGGTAATTGTTTCAGAGACATTCATATATAAGTAGAACAATTGTGAGTGATAATAAGATCAAGAGTTGTGTGACTTTGGATGAGTAAATTACTATTTTGTGCCTCAGTTTCCTCATCTGACACACAGATATAAATAACTCCTACCGTACTTAAAAAACAGCAATGTCTTTAGGACCAAATAAAATAATGCATGTGAAAACAAATTCAAAAGTATAAAGAATAAAACAAGTATTATTTTAAAGTATTATAATAATAAAAATAGTTATGAGGGAAAAAAGCATTACTAGTGGGGGGGGAAGAAATTAAGGAGACAGAATATCTCTGCTCTTTGGGGACAAGTTTTTTTGTCCTGAATTTTGGCTACTTTAGTGCTTATTGTTAATTGGCTGGGGAAGGCCTTGATTCTCCCATGGGCTATTGCAGAATCAGCAACTGAGCTAAATCTGGAAACAATCAATATCCATAGAGGACAAGGTACTGCCCGATTGTTAAAACCTGGAAACCCTAAGCCAGCATTGGAAGAAGGACCCTACAAGCAGTCTACTTTTTGCTCTTCAAGAGATCTATACCCCCTTGCCCTCCAGATATTACCTGGTGAGTACAGGTGTGCAAGGGGTGTTGGGGACTCTTTCATTTCCTACTGTAAGGATACCCACTCACTCTGTTCTGTAATGACTAAGACTTTTCTTCTATGAAACAGATGCATTGGGGTATGGTATCTTAGTTGTAGAACCTAGCCATTCAGTCCCCAGGTCTGGAGATTAATATTGTTAATTAATATGGTTCATATAGCATCTGGTTGGTGGTTTTATGGGGGGCTGCTTTCTTTCTATTTTGACCATCTACTTTTCTAGCACCTAGCAGGCAATCAGTAAATACTGGTTGACTGACTTACTCTACAACAGGGCCTCTTAACCTAGCATCCACAGAAAACCCATCTCCCCACCAAAAGGTCTCTGGTTAGATTTCGGAGGGTCCAAAAATTTCGATGAAGGAAAAACATTTATTTTCACTAGCTGTTGATGTTGGGGAGGGTGGTCAGTCCTTTTAGTCATGTCCAACTCTCTGTGACCCCATTTGGAGTTTTCTTGACAAAGATACTGGAGAAGCTTACCATTTCCTCCTCCAATACATTTTACAAATGAGGACACTGAGGCAGAGAGGTAAATGACTTGCTCAGGGTCTCATAGATAGTACATGTTTCAGGTCATATGTGAACTCAGGTTCTCTTGATTCCAAGGCAGTTAGGTTGTTCCAGTGGATGGAGGGCTCCATTACTGGAGTCAGGAATGTTGGTGAGAAAACCTTAGGATGAATTGCAGCAACCAGCCCTCAATGGACGTAGAAAAGTTGGTTGTCTAGAAGTAGCATCTGATAGGGGACTCAAAATATTCACCCTTCCAAAAATATCTCCTCCACTGGCAAAAAGTATCCCAGAAAGAGCATTAAACAGGAGTCAGGAGATCTAGCTTCTGCAGCCAAACTTTCCCAGCAGCTCTTTGAGCTGGACAAATCACTTCCCTGCTCCTCATTTGGCAGCTAAAGGGATCACACTAGGCAATTTCTATAACCCTTTCCAGTTCCAACATGTGTTCTACCTATAGTCAATCTTTTAAATTAAAACATCAAGGACATGAAATTGTGTTCTAAAATGCAACTGTTACCTTGGAGGAAGGTAACAGTAACCCACTAAGACATAGATTTAGAGCTGGAAGCCGGATCATCTCATCTAAACGTTTTTTTTTTTTCAAATGAAGAAACTGAGAAGTTAACTGATTGCCCAAGTTTGCACAGTCAGAAATTGAACCTAGATCCTATGATTCCAAATTTGACTCTTTTTTTCCCCACAGAAAAATGATATAATGGAAAGCCAATAGATTGGGAATCAGGAAACCTGGGTTTTGATCTTCCAGAAATACTTCAGCAATTAGTCAATTATCAATGTGAATCTGGGGCACAGGCTAGGTAAGTTTTGAAGGAGAAAGGGAAATGTGTAGATTATGGAGGGCCCTGGTGAACCGGGGGGGGGGGGCTGTGTATGGATATTTAGTTCCTGTACCCAAAGGGAGGAAGGAGGTTTTAGGGCTGGAGCTAAAGTCAAACAGCCTTCTCCTTCACAGGTCCAGCATTCAGTCTACAGGGGCTTCTCACCTTCTGTGAAGGAGGTCTCAGGAATTAAAACTCTCAGTTGAGGGGGAAAAAAGTGTAGAAGCAAAGTGACCTGTCTAAAGGTGCAGAAAAGTGAAAAGCTGGCTACCAGTGCTTCACTAAGCAAAGTCCAGCTCCTTCTCATGTGGGTGCATCTCTCAGCTGAAGGGGAATCATCAGTCATAGCCTATTAAAAGAAGACTCCTTATTAGAACCAGGGTTATCAGAGTTGGAAGGAATCTTGAAATCATAAAACACAGAATGGCTGAGTCAGAAGGGACTCTGCAAAGGGTTTTCTAATCCAACCTCTTTGTTTGAAGACCACTCCCATTAGTCCCAAATTGGCAGGATTCATTCCAGTTTGTAAATAAGAGAAAAAGGACAATTCACCAATCAAAGAATTTAGTGTCTTGAAGGAGGGAGACCTAAAATGAAGAGCAAGTGATGGATAGAAAGTAGGAGGGAAGGAGTAAGGGAAAGCAAGAAACCATTTATCACAGGCTTCATTCAGACAGCTCCATTTCCACATCACATTTTGGCATTCAATGACTGGGAGAGTTTGAAGTTTGGGAAATTTGGAGATTAAGGGAGAAATAATGAAGAATCGCAGATGCATCAAAAAGTGAGGAAAAGTTCCAAAGCCAAAGCTATGCTTCCACATTTTTGACCTGGGAGAAGCTGAGGTAGAGGGGAAGGGAAATGGACTGAGAAAAATTTGTTGATCACCTCCTGAGGTCTATTCCTAAATTTAAGATTCTACAATCCCATAAGAGGAAGGAAGAAAGGGTTAAATAGAAAAGAAAAAATGAGAGGCAGAGAAAATAAAGAATGGTGGAAGAAATGATGCCGATTGACTGATGGTCTTCGAGGACTGAGGTTACTGATCCAGGAGGAAAGATGGGTAAGACATGATTTCATAAATGCCTTTAAAGCATATTTTACAGGCCCATTATTCATGTCATCTCCACAAAGGAAAAAGAAGGATGAAAGACTTTGATATGAAGCAGGTTAATAAAAAGGCATTGCTAAGGACAGCCTAATAGCAAAAATTAAACCAGGCAAATTCAAGTGCATATGCACTTTGAGGAATAGCTAAAGAATGCATTATGTAGAATAGTGGAATTAAAAATTCACTAGATTTCAAGTCAAAGAGAATATTTAAACCACAGTCTCTCTGGCTCTTGATTTGCTCATCTCTCCAAAATGAAGGACTTTGATTTCATCCTCAGTGTCTTGTTCCAGTTCCAGATGGAGCTCAAGAAGGGAAAAGAGGAAGAACAAAAATGATAGATGTTCTTGAGCTGGTTACACTCCAATAGGAGTGGAAAGATTATCATGTGAAGGGGCATAGAAGTTCTAGAATTACAGATATCCTTCTGCAGTAGGAAGGAGTATTGAGACATCACCGAGTTCATCTCCTTGCCTCCTGACAGATAAAAGTCTCAATCACCCATGAAAACTGTATATCTCCTTTCTTCCTGAATGGCACCAATGATTCTATCACCTTTAATAGGAATCAGTTTCTTCTCCTTTTTTATATCAATGTCTTCTGTTTTATATCACTTTCATTTCCAAAGAGATCCCTCCTCCTTCTCCTATAGAGTGGGCTACCCCCTCTAACAGATATCCTGGAGATATTCAGATGATATGATTTATAGATTTAAAGTTGGTTGTACTCTTCATTTTGCAAATGAGGAAACTGAGACTAAGAGGAGTTGTGACTTGCTCAGGGTCACACAGAGAATAAATTGTAAAATCAGAATTTGAATTCCTCTGATTGTGACTAAAGAGAGTTCATTTTTCATGGCACCACATCTCATTTAATGCAAACCCATTTAAAAGTCTCAATATCCTTCTTTTAAAAGGCCATTCACAGTGACAACAGTCAATTAAATGTGTAACATCTTACTTAGTATTTTTTTCTTCAATTTAAGCAACCCCAGATTTTGTATTTGAAGCTGGAATAAGACATTGGGGATGAAATCCATCTCCTTCATTTTACGGAGAAGAAATCAAAATTCAGAGAGATTGTGATATTTTGCCTTTCACTCTAAATCTAGTGATTTTTCTATTCTACTAATCTACATCTTCCATCCTTTAGCTTCTCCTCAAAGTACATAGACACTATTTTTTGATCACTTCTTACTAGTCCCTTTCAAAAGGATGTAGAATAACTGAAGAAGGTGCATGAATCCTTCAAATAGTCCAGTTTTCCTAAATGATTCTATATGACTGAAATTATTGGTGTAGACAGAAACTTCTATTGTGCTGATTTATATTTCTTACCAGATCCTCTTAATTTTCATAAATTTTCAATCCTCAGAAAATAACACTTCCTTCTATTTGCATTAAACTTACCTCTTTCAACTTTCAAAACCTGATCCTCAATTCAAATACTTTATGATTGAGTGGAGAGTTTATATTCCTGTTACATAACATCAAAAATTCTTATGACTTTTTACAAGGTACAGTTTTATTCCTTCTCAGCTTTACAATCTGAGATTAATTTTGTTTCTATATTCCAACATTATATAACCTTTGATCCCTAGATCTCATCATCTATACAATAAAACATTTGATCATTAAGCTTTCAGGGCAATGTTTACACCTGAGAAATAAGTAATACTACAAATCAGGTCTTGATATATTTTTCTGATAATCATCTAGCTGTAAAAAGTAATGGAACATATTAGTGATGCAGATGAAACTTAAACCTGCCCTTCATTTTTGGAAAGTTTGTTGGTAAATATTTACGAGTGTACCCTGGTTGGACCAAATGATCTCAATGGTCCTTTCTAGTTCTAACATTCAAGGTTCTAACTTACATTCTTGTCTTCTAGTGCTAAAAGTCTATATTCTGAAGTCCTTTGCAATCTCAGTCCATGTGCAAGTGTGTAATAGCATAATACAATTCTAAACTAATGGACATATTTTCCTTTGTTTAGGTAATATAAAAAATATTTATTTGATAATACGTGTAAGGAAGTTGGCAAGTAAATTACCTGAGCTGTAAGGAGTAGAGTATTAAATTATCTCTACCAAGACAGAGGAGCAGGGTAATGCAAAGGAGAAAACAATCTAAAACTCTATCAGGGATCAAGAGTGTAGTAACTATATATTAATCTAATATAAGTTGTCTAAAGATATATAATATTTATTTTATATTATTTTGTTTCCAAATCATATATTGGTTGAGTTAATATTAAAACTTGTTTGTATTTATGAATTATAAAATATCAGGAAGAAAGAGAAAGTATAATATCAATCCATATTTGGATATATAGGTGCATATATATATATATATCTTTTAAATTATGCCTTTACTATCTTGTTTTATTGAGACTAATATTATAGAGAGGTTTCACTTAAAGATTTAAAATGTGACCCTCAATTCTAATACTGGACAACTACAATTATTAGAAAGCTTTTCAGTAAGTTGATCTTCAAACTAAATCTCTGTAACTTCCTTCTTTACCTTTTGGGTCCAAGTAAAACAAGTCAAAACCCTTTTACATCTGATACTCCTATCACAATCTTAAGACAACTGTCATAGCAATCTCTACCCATATCTTCTCAACTAAGGTTACATATTCCCAATTTTTTCACCCAATCCTCATTCAGCATAGTTTTGACTCCCCTCATCATCTTGGTTGTTCTCCAAATCGTCCTGATAATTCATGATTGCTCTTCTTGTAAAGTTGCTTGTTCATTTGGGAATTCTTGGAGGTTGTGGATTTGGTAACTGTAAAGATAGACCTGAAAATGATAGACCCAAACTAGTAGATAGCCCTGGAGTCAAGAGACTCATGATATTTCTTCAATCCTTCCTATCCTTCTTTTCTTTTTCTTTCTTTCTTTCTTTCTTTCTTTCTTCCTTCCCTTCCTTCCTTCCTTCCTTCCTTCCTTCCTTCCTTCCTTCCTTCCTTCCTTTCTTTCTTTCTTTCTTTCTTTCTTTCTTTCTTTCTTTCATAACTTATTCTCCTTGAAGACTTCACTTTGAGGAAATCAATCTTGATCAACAGTTTACACTCTCATTTTATGACTCTCCTGACACTTTTCTCAGTGTAATGTCCTTTCTCTCTTCCTTAGGGGTCAGAATGTGGCCAGTGATGAGAGGAGTCAACAACAACTCCTTTAAAGGTTTCATTCTGATGGGTGTCTCTGACCATCCCCATCTGGAGAAGATCTTTTTTGTTGTTATCCTGTTCTCCTACCTGATGACCTTGGTGGGCAACTTGACCATTATCCTAATATCACGCCTGGATGCCCGGCTTCACACACCCATGTATTTTTTCCTCAGTAACCTCTCCTCCCTCGACCTTGCCTATACTACAAGTTCGGTCCCTCAGATGCTGTTGAATCTGTGGGGCCCAGACAAAACCATCAGCTACAGTGGCTGCATAACCCAGCTATATGTCTTCCTCTGGCTGGGTGCCACTGAATGCATCCTATTGGTCATGATGGCATTTGATCGTTATGTAGCTGTCTGCAGGCCCCTGCACTACATGACCATCATGCACCCTCGGCTTTGCTGGCAGCTAACTGCCATTGCCTGGCTAGGAGGCCTAGGAAACTCCCTAATTCAGTCAACATTCACTGTGCAGCTCCCACTGTGTGGACACCAGAAAGTTGACAATTTTCTCTGTGAAGTGCCAGCAATGATCAAGTTAGCCTGTGGTGACATAAGCCTCAATGAGGCTCTCCTCAATGGTGTCTGTGCCTTCTTCACTGCAGTCCCCCTTAGCATCATCCTCATCTCCTATGGTTACATTGTCCAGGCTGTGTTGAAGATTCAGTCAGGTGAAGGTCGGCGTAAAGCCTTCAACACTTGTGGCTCCCATTTGATAGTAGTATTCCTCTTCTATGGCTCAGCCATTTATGCCTACCTGCTGCCAGCCAAGAGTAGTTCCCAAGACCGGGGCAAATTCATTTCTCTGTTTTATTCAGTGGTTACACCCATGGTGAATCCCCTAATCTACACTCTGAGGAACAAGGAGGTAAAGGGGGCATTGAGGAGGTTGTTGGGAAAAGGGAGGAACAATGAGGGAAGGTGAGAATGGGCCACTACTCCCCCTTTCTCTGTCTCCCTCATCAGATATACATTAATATAACTGATCCTGATTTGTATACAAGGTACCCTTGAGTAAGCTAAAACCTTTCCAAAAATCATGAGCAGTTGGAATATGGTACTATTATTGGATAAGTTTTCTACTCAGTTATGAAAAACTTGTGCTAGGGTACAGATCATAAGGGCAGAAGCTTTCAGGTCTCAGAGGCTATTGATCTAATATAGATCTAGTTTCCATTACCGTCTCTACCAGAACTCATTATTGTTTATTATTATTATTTATATCTCAAATGAAATATTGTATAGAAAATGCTTTGAAAATCTTATATTGCTCTATAAATACTGGCTATTCATTTTAAAGTTTTTTTTCAAGGGAATGGGGTTAATGACTTGCCCAAAGTAAAATAGCCAGGTAATTATTAAGTATCTCAGTTGGGATTTGAACTGAGGTGCTCCTGGCTCCAGGGCTGGTGCTCTATCCACTTGCACCACCTAACTGCCCTATTAGCTAATTGCTAATATTACACAGAAATTTTTTGTTTCTGTTTACTTTTCAAAGTGCTTTCATTCTCATTATCCTGCTTGATTTGGTTCAGTACTGAAAAAGATTATTTCATAGATGTCAAAACCTCCTTCCATATACAGATCACCCTTCACTGTCTTTTGCTAGACAATCTTCCTGAGGTATTGCATCTAAAAAATGAAATTTTTCACCTGGTGGGCAGTCTTTAGGCGATGAAGCTCTTTCCAGTTAATTAGACTGGTTTCTGGATGACTGTCACCAAACCTGCTCTTGAGGTCTTTTCACACATGCTTGGTAGGATCTACCTGCTGCAGTTTGTGTTCTGCTGTCACAGCCTTTGAGAACACAGGCCTATTTCCCTGCCACATGAGACTTTAAAGTAGGGATTTCATGAAGAATGAGTATAATTATTCCCATTGGCCAGATGTAGAATATTTGCCTATATGTCTGAAATCATATGATGCTTACATCCAACTCCTCTTCATTTGTCAACTTACCTGTTTAGTGTTTCATCTTCATATCTCTCTCTTTCCTCTCTCTTATCCCTTTCACTTTTGTACTAAATCTTTCCTTCAAATGCATGTAACTTTTTTTTTTATTCTTCTAAGGCAGTAGGGTTAAGTGACTCACCAAAGTCACACAGCTAATTATTAAGTGTCTGAGGCTGAATTTGAACTTAGGTCCTCCTGAGTCCAGGGCTGGTGCTCCATCCACTGTGCCACCCAGTTTCCCCTCATGTAATTTTAAACGATAAATAAGGGAAGAGGCAGCTAGGTGGCACAGTGGGTAATTCCTGGAGTCAGGAGGGCTTGGGTTCTAATCTGAATATAGACACTCAATATTAGCCAGACAAGGCACATGATCCTGATTGTCCCCCCCCACAAAAGATAAATATGGAGGGATTGTTACTCCTCCATTCCAAAGAAACCAATGTCCTTTAATGAAGAGATGAACTTGGGCAGCTAGGTGGCATAGTGGATAAAGCACCGGCCTTGGAGTCAGGAGTACCTGGGTTCAAATCCTGTCTCAGACACTTAATAATTATCTAGCTGTGTGGCCTTGGGCAAGCCACTTAACCTCATGTGCCTTGCTAAAAACCTAAAAAAAAAAAACCAAGAGATGAACTTGCCACATATTTTTGGATATCCTCATACCTGAAAGTTATAGCTATCAAGTTTGCCAATGGCCTCCATCTGCTGATCTGGCTAATGAGTCACTCACCTGTATAAGATTTTCCCAAACAACGGAAAAGGCAAACAAAGTTTATTTTTTTGTTTTCATTTGGTTTTTTTAGGTCCTGGGTTCATTCTCTTCCTCTTTAAAATCTAGAGCTTCTCTTAAGCAGTTACTCGTACTCATTGTTAAATTGGTATTTGCCACAACATAACTTAGTAGTATGCTATAGTCTGAGAACCACAGTGCTAATATGTGTATTTGCAAATCTAACTGGAATTGAAAAAGAAAACTTAGCCAATGTACTCTCTCCTCAGATAGGCGACTCAAGTCAGAATTAAATTTTCTTACTGGCTACAGAATCAGAGAAAAGCATTTTCAATGTGATTTTAGGGATAATTTTGTCAATATTGTTATTGAGTTTTATGAATTCCCTCATCATTCCTATAACATCTATATTTTCCAAGGGCCTATTTTCATTTAGCTAATCAGAGGCATCCTGTCCTTTAAATTATGTTTGAGGGATAATAACATATTTCTCTCTCCTAAATTCTCCCTTTCTGTATTTTCACACTGATTCCATTCCCTGTTTTCTCAAGCAACTCTTTTGATCACATTATTGTAACTAGTAATAATTATTATTCCAATTGCAAATATGCTTTACAAGTCTAGTTTGTAAATCATGGATCGAATCCTTTTCCTCAAAGTCCCTCCCTTTCTCCTCTCCTTATGAATCTTCCCATATAACAAAGAAAAATAATTAAGCACAAACAGCATATCTAGTAACCACAAGTGACAGCAAGTCCACCATTTCATATCCACTTCTCCAGTGAAAAAAGGGTGATGTGTGTCTTCCTGCTATTTTTTCCCCCGATTATTCCATTGATTTCCATCAATTCCATTAATTTAATTTGTCTAGAACCTTAAAGTTCAATTATAATTTTGATCAGGTTATAACATTGGCTTCTGTTACTTTCTATCTAATTCAGTCTTTACTTTAAAATCTAATCACTATTCATGGACTGATCATTATTTCCACCTCTCTGTGGCCTTCACATATCCCATCTTGATAGAAGAGAATTCAGTTAATCAGAAACTAGGGGAAAAAGTGGAGAAGGAGGGGTGAAGACTAACAGGGCATATAAAGCAATGGCAAAGGTTCAAAAAGGAAACGTGAAAAATTAGATATAATATAAGTGACCAAAGGGAACTGAAAAAGTGTTAATTATCTTAAAGTTCTAGATTGTTTAATGGTTAATACACAAGATATAAGATTTTGCATGGTAAGTAATTATAGTTTAGCTAGAGAGAATTACTGACCCCCAGTTCACCCCTGATGAACAGGAAGGTAGATGAGCAGGATTGATCCTATGCATATATTTAAAACACCTTGAGTATTTAAAAGAACTACTGAACATCCTTGACTGGTCCTGGCTGGACTCTCAAGGTCACACAGTAACACTGCCTATCTTTTCAGGAACTAGCCATTCTTGAATGTAATCACTATAATTCTTGCGGTTAGGGGAAGGGTGGCTAATTTGGTTTAATTCCACAATACAATTGAAAAGAAGCCTTCTTTGTTCTCAAGCTATATAAGATCTAATTAGACCTTAGCCTGAAAGGAGCCTTACCCATTGAGAGGATGCCTGGCCTGGGACCTTCCTGATCGGGACTCTGGAGGCTATACACCAGAACTCCCCAGTCACTGTTCATTTAGATGTTGAAGCTCCCCCAATTCGGTGATGATTTCTCTTTATATTTATGTTTATGTAGGCTTTGATCTCCTTTTTATTATAATTAGGATTTATTGATTATTTTTGCTATAAAACTAATTTATTTCTACCTGTTTTATAATCATTTTATTAAATATACATACTTTTTAGTTTTGTTGTTGTGAATGTGTCATTCTGTAGGAGTGAATAGAAATTAAGACTCATTAATCAAACATCTGTCTGTCTAAATATTGCCAGATATCAGGATAGAGTGTGAATCTGAACTGAGATGGAGCACTTGGTCATCTAAGGCAAAAGGAAGAAAGAGTTTTGGTCTGTGGAAGATGTTTTACTTGGTTATACATAGGAAGGAAAACAACAGGGAAGGTCCTCTAATTTCAACAAAGTAAAAAATGACAGAATGTTGCACTGAGTTCCTTTAATGACTGATATGTCAATGCACAAGCTCTGTGTTCTAACATGGAACTTCTCCTCTCTGGGTCTCACTTTCCTTTTCTGTAAAGTCATCCACAACATTCTATGTTCTAAATTCTCTCCCAGGGCTGGCAGTCTATACTAAAATTTTGTGGGTAGCAAAGCTACTACTGTCTCAATTTAATCATTTCACTGTATCTGACACAGTTCTCCCTTCCTCTTTTTAAGGAAGGAGATTCTCTTTAAGAATCTGTGTTTAGGAAGGTTCACAAAGGATAGCATCCGCATTGTCCTCTTTCTTGAGCAGGTTAACTAATAGTCTGCACCTATTGAATAATGCTAGTTTTCTGCAGTTTTTCCTCAATATGCTTTTCCTCAAATGCTTTTATCCTCTAAAACAATTGGGCTTTATTAAATTCTTCATTCATTCCATAGAACCAGTCTTCTAACATATCCATAACATTAGGCACACAGTCAGATATATTACTTGCTAGAGGAAGTAGTTCAGTATTCAATATTCCTACTAAGAAATATGTAGTTATACAAGATCCCGTGGAACTAACTTAGGACAGGGTTCACTTTGGAGGGATATTTTTACTTCTCTTGCCTTCTATTGCCCTTTCTTGTAAAGGTAAGAAAACTTGTGTTAGAAGGTTGTTCAAAAAAGCTCCCTGAGGTGGCTAGGTGGGGCAGTGGATAAAGCACCAGCCCTGGAGTCAGGAGTACCTGGGTTCAAATCAGATCTCAGACACTTAATAATTACCTAGCTGTGTGGCCTTGGGCAAGCCACTTAACCCCATTTGCCTTGCAAAAACCTAAAAAAAAAAAAGCTCCCTGATCAGTTTGTAAAGTTACAGGGTGATAAGGTTTTGATTGGGATTTTCATCAGATCTCATCAATTGGAGATGAATTGACTTAGTCTTTTGTGGGTCAAAGCCACTCCTTTGCAGGGGGATTCAATTTTTTAAGGTGTTTTTTTTTGTAAGGCAAATGGGGTTAAGTGGCTTGCCCAAGGCCACACAGCTAGGTGATTATTTGCCACCTAGCCGCCCCATTCAATTTTTTTGTATTATTTTTCATTAATCTTTTTATTTATCTGTATTTCCAACAGCATGCAACAATAGTTTTCATCAATTACTTTCTTTAGCAAGATTTTGAATTTTACATTTTTCTCCCTCCTTTCCCCCTGACAGAAAGCAATCTAATACAGACTCTAAATGTGTAATTATGCTAAATATAGTTTCATATTAATCTTTATGTGTAAGAAGAATCAAATCCAAATAGAAGGGAAAAAACATTAGAGAGAAAAAATAATAAAGACAACTTTAGTAAACTTTGGTCTGCATTCAAAGTTCACCCTGGATATGGATTATATTTTCCATCACAAATCTTTTAGAATTGTCTTTGATTATGTACTGCCAAATTGAACAAGTTCATCATAGTTGATCATCACCCAATGTTGCTATTAGCATGTTTAATTTCCTTCTGGTTCTGCTCATTTCACTCGGCTTTACTTCCAGGCTTTTCTGAAGTCCTGTCCCTCATGATTTCTTATAGAACAATAGTGATCCATCACATACGTATTACACAATTTGTTCAGCCATTTCCCAATTGATGGGCATCCCCTCAGTTTCCAATTCTCTGCCACCAAGCTGCTATGAATATTTTTACGGATTTTTTTTTTGGATTTTATGTATTATATAGATTTTTTTGCCCTTTTTTGTGATCTCTTTGGAATACAGACCCAGTAGTGGTATTGTTGGATCAAAAGTTATACACAGTTTTATTGCCCTTTTTTTAAGGTTTTTGCAAAGCAATGGACTTAAGTGGCTTGCCTAAGACAACACAGCTAGGTAATTATACAGTGTCTGAGACCGGATTTGAACTCAGGTACTCCTGACTCCAGGGCCCGTGCTCTATCCACTCTGCCACCTAGCCGCCCCTTTATTGGCTTTTGAACAGAATTCCAAATGCTCTCCAGAAAGGCTGGATCACTTCACAATCTACCAACAATGCATTAGTTTCCTAGTTTTCCCACATCTCTCCAACAGTGATCATTTTCCTTTTTGGTCCTATTGGTCAGTCTGTTAAGTGTGAGCTAGTACCTCAGAATTGTTTTAATTTGCATTTCCCTTCTCACTAATGATTTAGAACAGTTTTTCATATGACTATAGACAGCTTTAATTTCTTCATGTAAGAATTGCCTTTCCATATCCTTTGACCATTTTATCAATTAGGGAATGTGTAGCTGGACCTATTAAGAAAGGGAGTCAGTCCTTACTGCTTTTTTTCTTTCACTTTTCAGAATTATCCAGACCAATCAGAAACCTGAGAGCAGATTTGTCACAATTTTTATCAGAATGGCTATCACTGTACCATTAGTTCACAAACAGTACCAAACAGCAACAATGATAGACTAGCAAGAGTCCAAGTTTCTGGATCCAGCCCTGGAGAGGTAGGAGAACATACTTGTTCAAACTAAAGCCCTAGAATACACATGGCCAAATAATAGAATTTACTGAATTTTAGCGTTCCCAGCTTCCTGGAAAAAGGAAAGGGTTCCTAAGCAGTGTCAGCCTTCAGGTTTCCTCAGGAGCAACCCTTAATTTGATCATTCAGAATCTAGACTTCTATCAAGAAAAGGGGGGGGGGGTTGGGGGCAGTACTGACTCCTTTGGATGGATGGATATAAGGCCAAACCAAAAGAGCAGCAAAGGGGATAAAGTTACAAAACAGGTACCAAAGATCTAGACTTCGCCATTACAATGAGTTATTTGGTGAAAGCAAATCCTATCTGAAAGGGTTGCTCCTCTAGCAACTCCAAGTACATTTTCCCTTCCAGAGTTAGTCCAAACCTTAATGTGGTGACATGAATCTAAGGGACCACTCTGGGACACAGTAGGAATGGAAAGGTAGGAGAATATTAATCACTTGCTATTTACTGCAAGTCCTTTATTCATTTTGTGTCAGGTGAAATAAAGGCTGTTCTAGATCTGAAAAATGTATCATTACCTTGAATGATTAAATAGGAACTAGTGACCCTTTACCCCCATCTATAGAAATCTATGTGTGAATTATATTTGAGCTATACTTGGAGATTTTTCCAGATTTTTCCTTCCCAGAGCTCCCTCTGGGTAAGAGCAAAAAACAAACAAATATTATATTTTTGGAGAAGACCCCAAGACTGAAAAAAAAATCTGTTTTATCCCAGAGCATAGGACACTAGGGCCACAGGCCCTATGGTGACTATATAAGGTAAGGTGAGTGTTGGTACTGCCAATATATCAAGGGCCATGACTAATGTGACCATGTTTCTGACCTACCAATATGAGGTGGAGAAGAGGTAAGCAAGTCCTTTTCCCTCACTCATAGCCTTATTATTGTTATTGGAAGAACTTGCAAGTACTGTAAATATGTGAAAATATGAAGCTTTGAGTGACCATCAGTCTTACTCACATTACCCATATATACATACATATATATATATATATATATATGATCATTGAGTTAATAGAAGCAATATGCTATCTTTTCTGCAGCCTGTTTCTTCGCTTTGTATGTCAGATGATGTATTTGCTTCAAAAGAATTGCTCCATGAGATCCTCATGATTTCTCACAGAACCATAGCACTCCATTTACATTCATAGATCATAACTTGTTCAGTTATCCCCTAATTGATGAGGAATTCCCTCAATTTCCAATTCTTTGCTACTTCAAAACTATTTTCTTTCCCAACATGACTATTATGGAAATGTTTTACATGACTACATATGTATATAGCCTATATAGATTTACTTGCCTTCTTGAAAGGGTTGGAGGGTGGGGAGAGATTCTGGAATTCAAAGTTTTAAAAATGAATATGAAAGATTATTTTTACATGTATCTGGGGAAAAATTGAATATCTAATAAACTTTTAAAAATCTTAATAAAACCAAAGAATATTCTGCATGAAAGACAAAACTGCAGAGATAAATAAGAAAACAAATTCACAAAACTGTAATTAGAGTTATAATCCCTTCAAATCAAAGCAACAGAGCTAGTTCTGCACTTAGTTCTATAATGTACTAGACAATCTGAGAATCATTAAAATATGAATAAAAAAGATTCTAAATATCATATTACAATACCATATTAAAAAGTAACCCAGAAGTTTTGCCAGGAGAAATTAATGTACATCCATAGACTTTCATCAGAGAGGAATCCAAAGCTTAAAACAATTAGAAATGTAGTCATCAAATGTAGTCATCTTTATTAGAAAATGTAGATAGCTTTAGAAGGAAAGAGAAATTCTTATAAGCAAAAAGGGAGAAGCAAATTATATAACCCCTAGCACATTGATGAGAGACTTGACTTGTCCCTATGAGTAAGAGCTGGAAGTATGAGTCCAAGAGCATAAGTACAGATCACTTCAAACACCTTCTTATTCTGCCTCCACAGACAAATGTAGTCAAACAAAATATATTTAAACTATATTGTCCAAGTCTCAAAATATGTCTCATTCTGCATCATAATCAATTATAGTATTAGTGAGAGTTCTGAACTCTTTTAAAGTAACGTTCCTTTACAATGCTATTGTAGGCAATACAAAAATTATTCTCCTGATTTTGCTTACCTCATTCTGTATCAGTTAATACAAGTTTTCCCAGGTTTCTCTGAATCATCCTTTTCATCAATTCTTTATCAATGTTTTATTTCCAATTCTTTGCTACATCAAAAAAGTTTGTAATAAATATTTTTGTGTATTTTATCAGTTTTGGATATGGGTCTAATAGTGGTTTTTTGCTGAATTGAATGCTATATACAGTTTCATGACTTTGGAAGTATAATTCCAAATTATTTTTCATGATAATTGGGCCATTTCACAATTCAATTATCAGCATGTCACTGTTCTAGTCCTTCCACAGACTCTCCAACAATTGTTATTTTCCTTTTTTGTCATTTTTGCCCATCCAATAAGTGTGAGGTAGAACCTGAGCTGTGCTAATTTGCATTTATTATTAGTGATTTTGAGCACTTTCATTTGGTTGTTGATGGCTTGGTTTTTTTTATCATGTTTTTCACAACTTACTTAATAATCAGTGCTTTAGAAAGCAGATGGTGTCTCTGTAAAGTGGGAGCTTGGGTCTATGGCATTGGATGTAAATTTTAGGCCATATCATATGGTAATGTCTCCTTATCTAAGGGGAGAAAACCAAACTGGTCTGTTTATATGAATTGTGGGAAACTAAGAAAAGTGTTAGGACTTCCGGCCAAGATGGCAGAGCGAAGACAGGCACAGTTCTAAAGTCTCCTGATCTCTTCCCCATCTATCACATGAAACAAACCTCTTAAAAGAAATCCAAACCAGGAAACCCAGAAAGAAAAGACAGGAGAGGAAAATCTACCTCAGGATTTGTCTCCCACAGCAGCCTTGGCTGAGTACCGACAGGTGAGTCTGAGCTCCGAGGGAAGATCAGTTCGGGATCAGCCAGATTAACAGCTGAATTGGAACCAGGAGTCTAAGGGCCCGAGAGCCGGACCTGCTGGATCAGCGGTGGGGCTGTATGAAGGGGGCTTGGGTCCACGGGGAAACAGAGGCGCTGGTGTTGGTGCTGTCTCCCTGGAGCTTGGGGAAGGGGCTGCGGGGAGAGTTCTGGTACAGGAGAGCTTCAGATGCCATCCCTAGGCTCCTCAGGTCTGAGAAACTCTGAGTCCACGCCTCCATTGCACAGAGGCCTCCCCCAAAACAAATAATTGCAAACTACTTCTGCCTCAGGCCCAGGTGTGTGAGCAAAAGAACCAGCCCAGCTGAGGAATGACCTCAGGCCAGGGTAAAGCCCACCATTGATTGAAAGCAAAAGAATTCAATAGTTCCAACTCCTCCCTTCCTGAAAAGGAAGAAGGCCTCTCAACCAAGGTCACAGACACTCCAAAGAAAGCAACCAGCACCTCCTACTGGCCAGCCAGAGAAACTGCACTCAGTAAAGCCTTTAGAGATCCCAAGCCCAGGTGAACCAGCCCCACCCAACTCAAGGTCTTAGGAAAATGAAGAAGGGTCAGCGGAAAGGTGGATCCATAGAAAAATTCCTGGAAGGGAAAGAGCCCAACTCAGAGAGACCTGGAACCTCTGAGGAGAATACAATCTGGTCTCCAGCACAGAAAGACTTCCTTGAAGAAATAAGGAAGGAGCTTAAAAATTTGGGAGAGACAATCAATACCTTAGAAAGTACAATTGGACAAACACAAAAGGTGAATAAATCTCTCAGATCATCAATTGGACAATTACAAAATGAGAATAATTCTCTCAGATCCTGAAACGAGCAAATGCAAAAAGAAATTAATTCTCTCAAAACTTCAATTGGTCAAATGGAAAGCTCTTTCAAAAGTAGAATTGACCAATTGGAAAAGGAGTTGCAAAAGGTTAATGAAGAAAATTCCTCCCCCCAAAAAAGAATGGAGTCTACAGAAACTAATGACTCCATGAGACAGCAAGAATCAGTTAAACAAAATCAAAAAATAAAAAATAGAAGCAAATGTAAACTACCTCATCAACAAAACCACTGACCTTGAGAATAGATTGAGAAGGGGCAACCTGAAAATTATAGGACTTCCTGAAAACATCGAAGAGAAAAAAAGCCTGGACTTAATATTACAGGATCTAGTGATGGAAAACTGCCCTGATATCATGGAATCGGAGGGCAAAGTAGTTATTGAAAGAGTACATCGATCCCCACCAGAAAAAGATCCTAAAATGAAAATACCAAGGAATGTTGTGGCCAAATTGCAGAACTATCAGATAAAAGAGAAAATCCTGCAAGCAGCCAGAAAGAAACAATTTAAATATCAAGGAGCCACAGTAAGGATCACGCAGGACCTGGCTGCATCAACTTTAAGGGATCGAAGGGCCTGGAACGAGATATTTCAAAGAGCACGGGAGCTTGGAATGCAGCCAAGAATCTACTTTCCTGCAAAGCTGAGCCTTCTCTTCCAGAGAAAAAGATGAACATTTAACGAAATGGAAGAATTCCAAAAATTTCTGATGAAAAGACCAGAGCTAAACAGAAAATTTGGACATCAAACAGGAGGTTCAAGAGACACATGAAAAGGTAAAAAAAAAAGGGGGGGTGGTAAAAGGAAAAAAAAATGCAATCCAGTAAGTTGAAACTGGCTATATTCCAGCATGGGGGTCGGGGAAGAGACTCTCATAAATCCTGAGAAATGTAACTCTAACAGAGAGAATATACCTAGCCAGAAATGATGGACATCCATGACCTATCCATGAGATTGCTATCTAATGGGATGTAACTGGCTTTAACCCCACTTGGGAAAAAGACTCTAATAACTCTCAGGAATTTTGACTCTATTCAATAGAATATACTGAACTAGAAGGGGCAGACACTCAGAATTTTCTATGACCTAGATAGAATGATCTAAAAAAATACACTACCTCCCTAAAAAGGGGGACAGGAAAGAGATGGGAGGAGGGAGGGGATTGAATGGGACAAATCTCATTACACTAAGAGGTACAAAAAATCTATGGTAATAGAGGGGAAGAAGGGAGCAGAGTAGAAACACCTGAATCTTCTTCTCATCAGACTTGGCTTAAAGTCAACCTACACATACTCAGTTAACTTATAAAACATCTAACCTTTCAAATATTAAAAGGGGAAAAGGGGAGGAGGGGACGGAGAAAGGGAAGGGGAGCAGGGGAAATAAGGGGAAATAAGAAAAAGAAGGGAAGGGAAAAGGGAAAAAGGGAAAGAGGAAAGAAAGGGGAGGGTGTGATATAGGAGGGTGAACACACTGAAGGGGGTGGTATTCAAAAACAAAATACTGGGGAATATGGATAAAAGGGGGGGGAGGGGGAAAAATCCAAACAGAGGGAAGATAGCACAGAGGGCAATAAGGAATTAGTAATCATAACCTTGAATGTGAATGGGATGAACTCTCCCTTAAAATATAAGCAAATAGCAGAGTGGATTAAAAACCAGAATCCTACAATATGCTGTTTACAAGAAACTCATTTGAAGTAGAGAGATACATATAGAGTAAACTCAGTAAAAGGTTGGAGCAAAATATATTTTGCTTCAGCTGAAGTAAAAAAAGCAGGGGTAGCAATTCTTATCTCAGACAAAGCAGCAGCAAAAATAGATAGCATTAAAAGAGATAAGGAAGGAAACTTTATCCTCCTAAAAGGTACCATAGACAATAAAGTCATTTCAATATTGAATATATATGCACCCAGTGGGACAGCACCCAAATTCTTAGAGGAGAAGCTAAAATAATTACAGGAAAACATAGACAGCAAAACTATACTAGTAGGAGACCTCAACCTCCCACTACCAGATCTAGATAAATCAAATCATAAAACAAGCAAGAAAGAAATTAGGGAGCTAAATAGATTGTTAGAAAAATTAGATATGGTAGACTTATGGAGGAAACTGAATGGGGATAGAAAGGAATATACCTTTTTCTCTGCAGTACATGGAACTTATACAAAAATTGACCATGTACTAGGACATAAAAACCTAATGATCAACTGCAGAAAGGCAGAAATAGTGAATACATCTTTCTCAGATCACAGTGCAATAAAAGTCATATGCAATACTGGACCAAGGAGATAAAGACCCAGAGCAAATTAGAAACTGAATAACCTCATTTTAAAAAATGAGTGGACCAAAAAACAAATTATAGAAAGAATTAACCATTTTATCCTAGATAATGATAATAATGAAACAACATACCAAAACATATAGGATTCATTCAAAGCAACTCTCAGGGGATATATTATAGCTCTAAATGCTTATATGAATAAATTGGAGAAATCAATGAACTAAACATGCAACTAAAAAAATTAGAGAAAGAACAAATCAAAAATCCCCAATCAAATACCAATTTAGAAATTCTAAAAATTAAAGGAGAAATTAATAAAATCAAAAGCAAAAAAACTATTGAATTAATAAATAAAACCAAAATTGGTATTATGAAAAACCAATAAAATTGATAAACCTCTGGTAAATTTGATTAAAAAAAAGAAGAAAACCAAATTGCTAGTATTATAAATGAAAAAGGTGAACTCACCACCAATGAGGAGGAAATTAAAGTAATAATTTGAAATTATTTTGCCCAACTCTATGCCAATAAATTTGATAATCTAAGTGAAATGGATGAATATTTACAAAAATATAAGTTGCCCAGGTTAAATAAAGAAGAGATTAAATACCTAAACAACCCTATCTCAGAAAAAGAAATTCAACAAGCCATTATTGAACTCCCTAAAAAATAATCTCCAGGGCCTGATGGATTCACAAGTGAATTGTACCAAACATTTAAGGAACAATTGGTTCCAATTCTATATAAACTTTTTGGAAAAATAGGGAAAGATGGAACTTTGCCTAACTCTTTCTATGAAACCAATATGGTACTGTTACCTAAACCAGGAAGAGTTAAAACAGAGAAAGAAAATTATAGACCTATTTCCCTGATGAATGTAGATGCAAAAATCCTAAATATAATCTTAGTAAAACGACTACAACAAGTCGTCACTAGGATAATACATTATGATCAAGTAGGATTTATTCCAGGAATGCAGGGATGGTTAAATATTAGGGAAACTGTTAGTATACTCAAATATATCAATAACAAACCTATCAGAAATTATATGATCATATCAATAGATGCTGAAAAAGCTTTTGACAAAATACAGCATCCATTCCTATTAAAAACACTAGAGAGTGTAGGAATAAATGGACTGTTCCTTAAAATAATCAGCAGTATTTATCTGAAACGATCAACAAACATTATATTCAATGGGGAGAAGCTAGAGGCATTCCCAATAAGATCGGGGTGAAACAAGGGTGCCCATTATCACCACTACTATTCAATATTGTATTAGAAATTTTACCTTCAGCAATTAGAAAAGAAAAAGAAATTGAAGGAATTAGAATTGGGAAGGAAGAGACAAAACTCTCACTCTTCGCAGATGACATGATGGTCTATCTAGAGAATCCCAAGAAATCATCTAAAAAACTACTGGAAACAATTAACAATTTCAGCAAAGTTGCAGGTTATAAAATAAACCCTCATAAATCCTCAACTTTTCTATATAGGTCTAGCAAGAAACAGCAGGAAGAGATAGAAAGAGAAATCCCATTCAAAGTAACCTCAGACAGTGTAAAATATTTGGGAGTCTATTTGCCAAGACAGACTCAGAATCTTTTTGAAAACAATTATAAAACACTTCTCACACAAATTAAATCAGATTTAAATAACTGGGCAAATGTCAACTGCTCATGGATAGGGAGAGCTAATATAATAAAAATGACAATTCTACCAAAACTAAACTATCTGTTTAGTGCCCTACCAATCAAAATTCCAAAAAATTACTTTAATGAGTTAGAAAAAATTATGAGTAAATTCATTTGGAGGAATAAAAAGTCAAGAATTGCCAGGAGCTTAATGAAAAAAATGCAAACGAAGGTAGCTTAGCCCTACCTGATCTAAAATTATATTATAAAACAACAGTCATCAAAACTGTTTGGTATTGGCTAAGAAATAGAGTGGTGGACCAGTGGAATAGACTAGGTGTAAAAGCAGGAGAGGATTATAGTAATCTGCTGCTTGATAAACCCAAAGAGTCAGGCCACTGGGATAAAAACTCCCTCCTTGATAAAAACTGCTGGGATAATTGGAAGTTAGTATGGAAGAAATTTAGATTAGACCAACACCTCACACCCTTTACCAAGATAAGCTCCAAATGGTTACAGGACATAAACATAAAAAACAATACTATAAGCAAATTAGAAGATCAAGGACTAGTCTACCTGTCAGATCTATGGAAAGGGGAACAGTTTATGACTAAGGAAGAGTTGGAGAACATCACTAAAAACCAATTAGATGATTTCGATTACATTAAACTAAAAAGCTTTTGCACAGATAAAACCAATGTAATCAAGATCAAAAGAAAAGTAGTAAATTGGGAAACAATCTTTACAATTAATGATTCTGACAAAGGACTCATTTCTAAAATATACAGAGAACTGAGTCATATTTTTAAAACAAAAAGCCATTCCCCAATTGACAAATGGTCAAAGGATATGCAAAGGCAATTTACAGATGAGGAGATCAAAGCAATCCATAGCCATATGAAAAAATGCTCTAAATCATTAATTATTAAAGAAATGCAAATTAAAGCTTCTCTGAGGTACCACCTCACACCTCTCAGATTGGCCAGTATGACCAGGAAGGATAATGATCATTGTTGGAAGGGATGTGGGAAACCTGGGACACTATTACACTGTTGGTGGAGCTGTGAACTCATCCAACCCTTCTGGAGAGCTATTTGGAACTATGCCCAAAGGGCAACAAAAATGTGCATACCCTTTGACCCAGCAATACCACTACTGGTTCTATACCCTGAAGAGATGATGAAAAACGGTAAAAACATTACTTGTACGAAAATATTTATAGCAGCCCTGTTTGTGGTGGCAAAGAATTGGAAATCCAGTAAATCTACTTCAATTGGGGAATGGCATAGCAAACTGTGGTATATGTATGTCATGGAACACTATTGTTCTATTAGAAACCAGGAGGGACTGGATTTCAGGGAAACCTGGAGGGATTTGCATGAACTGATGCTGAGTGAGATGAGCAGAACCAGAAAAACACTGTACACCCTAACCACAACATGGGAGTGATGTTCAACCTTGAGGGACTTGCTCATTCCATTGGTGCAACAATTGGGAACAATTTTGGGCTGTCTGCAAAGGAGAGTACCAACTGTATCCAGATAAGGAGCTGTGGAGTTTGAACAAAGTACAAGGACTATTCCCTTTAATTTGGATTTTTTTTTTAATTTAACTTTTTTTTTTTTAGGTTTTTGCAAGGCAAACGGGGTTAAGTGGCTTGCCCAAGGCCACACAGCTAGGTCATTATGAAGTGTCTGAGACCGGATTTGAATCCAGGTACTCCTGACTCCAGGGTCGGTGCTTTATCCACTACGCCACCTATCCGCCCTGATTCCCTTTAATTTGGAAAAAAAAACCAGATATCTTATTGTCTGATCTGGTTACCTCTGAGAATTCTGTTCTCTTTAAGGATATGATTTCTCTCTCATCACACCCAATTTGGATCAAGGTACAACATGGAAACAAAGTAAAGACTGATGGAGTGCTATCTGTGGGGTGGGGGTGGGGGAGGGAAGCAAGATTGGGGGAAAATTGTAAAACTTAAATAATATTTTAAATAAAAAAATTAAAAAAACAAAAATGAAAATAAAAAAAGGAAAAAAAAGGAAAAGTGTTAAAACCAGCTAACAGTGTGATGAGGAAAGAGGACTATCATAAAGATGGAAAAGCCAGCATGTAAGGTTAGACCTGTGTTTTCATTTCAAATAGGATACAGTATTTTTTTTCTAAGGAGTCATACTTTTTTTAAAAGTAATTTGAGATCTGAATGTGATTTCTAATTGTATCAGATGTTAATGTTTTAAAGCTATAGCAAAGTTTAAAATTTCTGCTTTTTTTCATTTATTTTAACTGTTCTGTTATCTAAAATTGATGTATGTGGTTAAGGAGAAGTTTTACTTCTCTTAGCATTTTTTTCTATAAATAGAAATAATATTATATATTAAAAAGATAACAAAAAAGATAACATCAAAAAACCTATATGTGTCTATCCTTTGACCATTTATATATTGGAGAATGATTCTTATTCTTATAAATTTGAATCAGTTCTTTGAATTTTTTTTTTTTAGGTTTTCACAAGGCAAATGGAGTTAAGTGGCTTGCCCAAGGCCACACAGCTAGGTAATTATTAAGTGTCTGAGGCCAGATTTGAACTCGACCTCCTGACTCCAGGGCCAGTGCTCTATCCACTCTGCCACCTAGCAGCCCCTCTTTGCATATCTTTATCAGGAAAACTTCCTGTAAAGAGGCTTCCTAGTTACATGCTTGCATTCTCTCAATGCTTTGTTACACATTTTTTAAGAAAGATTTTATTTATTTTGAGTTTTACAATTTTTCCCCCATTCTTGGTTTCCTCCCCCACCCCCTACAGAAGGCATTCCATTAGGCTTTACATTGTTTTCATGTTATACATTGATCTTAGTTGAATGCTTTCTACATATTTTTGATAGATGAAGAAAAATGTGAAAATAAGAACTAAGGGTTTTATTTCTTTGCTTTTAATTTTATTTTTCCAATAATATACTATGAAAGTTTTTAAACATGGCATTTCAACTTTCATACTTATAAGTTTTTCTATCACTCTCCCTTCTCACTCACCCTCCACTCCCAATGGCAATTTGGTAAAAGTTGTGCATGTACATTTGTGTTTAATATATTTACATATTAGTCATTTTGTGTGTGAGAAATTAGGACTAAGAGAAAAGAAAGAAAAATTGAACACAGTAGCCCTTCAGATTCTGTGGGTTTGGGGGGGGGGGGGTTGTGTGTTTTTTTCTCTCTCTCTCTTCTGGATGTGGATGACGTCCTTAACAGGTCTCCCAGGGTTGTCCCAGCTCCCTGATCTGTTGAGAGCTGCTGCATCCTTCGAGGTGGATGAACTCAATATTGTTGTTAATGTGTCCGGTGTTCTCTTGGTTCTGCTCCCTTCACCCAGTCCTTCTCTAGAGTCCAACCATGCATGGTTTCTTATAGAACAATAGTCCTCCACCACAGTCATATACCACAGCTTGTTCAACCATTCCCCATTTTTTTATGGGATCCTTCAATTCCAATTCTTTGCCCTTACAAAAAAAGAGTTGGTATGAAAATTTTCATGATTTCTCTTGGATTTAAGCCTAGTATTGGTAGCGTTGGGTCTAAGAGGATGATGGGTTGTGTTGCTCTTTGGACATGGTTTTTAAGGATCCTCGTTCCATTCCCAAATTAGGCTGTGGTGCCGAGAAGGTCCCTGTCAATACCAAATGAATTAAAACTTTTATTTTTAAAAGCTTTGGGTTTGTCGAGAAATATATATTTAAAGGGAAAATAATTCAGGGAGAAGGTCCCAGAAGTCAGAGGGGGGGCTAGTGGTCCAGCCCCCCAGGAAAACCATCTGGCTTTGGAGGCCACAGGGGGCTCCTGGGGAGGTGGCCCAGCTCAGTTCGGTGGTGCCAGGTGCCCAAGGTCAGGGCATCATTGCCAGCCTCTCCTGCTGCCCCCTTCTCCTTCTGTCCCCATGCCCCCCCATCTCTTCTCGGCGCCCCAGAGTACAGGGAGGGGCCGTGGCTGGGGGGGGGGTCTCGTGGGCGCTTGCCGCAGAGCCGGAGCGCCAGGTCCTGGCATTCCTGGAAGCACCGCGAGGGGGTGCTAGAGACAAGGCGCTGCCGCAGGGAGGGCGGGGACGGAAAGCACCGCGTTCGGCGATAGGTCAAAGCCCCCCGTCACTCATTGGGCGTTTCCCTTCCATTTATAGGAAATGGGTGGGGGTGGGGGAAGCTCTGTGGGTCGGCCTCCGCCGGCCGTGACGCATGCGCTCTCGCAGCCCCGGCCTGCCCCGCGGCGTGTGGACTTCCGGTTCCAAATTCCTACGTCGTGAGTTTTCGCGCTTGGGGTGGGGCCGGGCGGGGCGGGAGAAGAAGGGGGTCTGAGACACCCCCTCGGAGTTGGAGGGGTCCCCGCAGGGGCTGCCTCCCTTCCCCCTCTCGTGTTAGAGATGCGTGACGTCACCCGGGACACGCAGGGGTCACGGGCCTGGGGGCCCGGCCTGACCCTCCCCTCCCCCACCGGGGACCTCGCCCGTCCCTCCCTCTCCCTTTTTTTTTTTTTTTTTTTTTTTAGGTTTTTGCCCAAGGCCACACATCTAGGTAATTATTAAGTGTCTGAGGCCGGATTTGAACCCAGGTACTCCTGACTCCAGGGCCGATGCTCTATCCGCTGTGCCACCTAGCCTCCCCCTTTTTCATTATTTCCAGGCATTTACTAAATTTTTATTGGAGTGAATAAAATTCTAGAAATCGAATCTAGATCCCCACAGCTTTGGCTCCAGTTGGAGTGAGACTCCTCTTCCTCTCTTACGATGATAACAGAACCCAGGACCTCATTTGTTTTTGCCTGATATAGTTGCCATGTATTATTTTATATCACAGTTATTTACTTATGTATCTTATCCCATCCTTATGTTTCATGAGAACAGAGATCCTGTCTTATCCAAGCTTTTTAACTCTACAGTGCCTAATATTGTTCATATGATAAACACTTAATAAATGTCAGCTAGAAATCTAGCTTTACTAATGCTACTGACTCTACAGCTTTAAAGTGGTCATTTCTGTAAAAGGGAAGTTAAAAATGTCAATGTTCTGCTTACTGTACTGAAATATATGGTGAAGTACTTGGAAATTCTTGGAGAAAGGTGCTATTGTTAATTAAAGGCATTAAAATAAATGAATGATAATGTCTTTGTTGGGCATGGAAGATTAAAGAGCTCCAGTTCTGCGGAGACATTTTTATAAGCATGCTATATGTATAAGGGGGTGGAAGAGCACTAGACTCAGATAACCTGAGTTTGTTACAGTTCAGGACAACATGAACACGTTGTTTCAACTCTGTGAGCTTTGCTTTCTTCATCTGTGAAAGGAAGAGATTGAACCAGGTGATCTCTGGATCAAAGCAATTAATATTCTGTGATTTGAATTCATCCAAAAGGAATGATATAGATATCAGAAGATTGAATTGATTTTTATTTTTATAGCCTTCTTTGAATCCATTTTTAGATGATTTAGTGTAATGGTGGGGGCAAGGTTGGGGAGTGATTATAATAACATCATAGATCTTGAGCTGGAAATGATATTGAAGGTTATGTAGACCAAACTCTTCATTTTAAATATGAAGAAACTTGCATAAGATCCTGCCAGTAATAAGTGCAGAGGTGGGATTTGAATTCATCTTGTGACTCCATGTTCAATATTCTTTCTACAGCATGAGTAGAATGAACTATTGTAGAGGGAACTATTTAATCATCTGTGGCAGGCATCATATAGTCTTGGTTTGACAGTGTCTGATTGAAATTTAACAACATAAATCAAGGCAATATTCCAAGTAAGATAACATTTATTAATGGGCATACCACCTATCAATAAATGGATCAATGACCTACCACTATTTATGCCAAAGACCATGAACAAAATGACAATTCCTCTTTTAAAGGTTTTAGGGAATACAGAGCAAAGAGAAAAACAGAACATCATGGGATTAGGACAACATGATTGGTTATAGAGCTGAGGCACAGGGAATAAATAACATGACTGGTTGGAAATTTGATAATGGGGTAAACTATAGCCTCTTCCTTCCTTTTTGAGAGTCCTGGTGAAGATAACAAAAATAACTTGGTGAGATAATGATACAAGTCTTGACTCCTTTGTATTCGCATGCAACCCCCAAAGTCAGCTAAATTCCTTAAATTGAGAATATATTGGGGGCAGCTAGGTGCCACAGTGGATAGAGCACAGGCCCCAGAGTCAGTAGGAACTGAGTTCAAATTTGACCTCAGACACTTAATAATTATCTAGCTGTGTGACCTTGGGCAAGTCACTTAACCCCACTGCCTTGTAAAAACTAAAAAACAAAACTAAAGTTAAGAATATATTCATAAAAAAACAGATATCTTATTGTCTGATCTGGTTACCTCTGAGAATTCTGTTCTCTTTAAGGATATGATTTCTCTCTCATCACACCCAATTTGGATCAAGATACAACATGGAAACAAAGTAAAGACTGACAGAGTGCTATCTGTGGGGTGGGGATGGGGGGAGGGAAGCAAGATGGGGGAAAATTGTAAAACTCAAATAATATCTTTTATAAAAATAAATTTTAAAAAAGAATATATTCATAAATGATTAGAAAGAAAACTGAATTTTAAAACTTAAATTGTTACAGGTCTGCTCATGATATAAATAATTATAAGACAAAAGCAGTAAAAGGACAAAATCAATTATTTGTAAATAGGTAGCAAGTTGATATACACTGAGCCTGGAGTCAAGAAAACCTGAGTTTAAATATGGCCTCATTTACTAGCTTTATTATCCTGGGTAAATCACTTGTCTACTTGAATTTCCCAGTTTAAAAATGGGAATAATAACAGCACTTAGCCACCAGGGTTGTTGTAAAAATCAAATGAGATAAATTTGTGAAGTTTAGTGCAGTGTCTACTATATAATTGTCACTTAATAATGATCTTCCTCCAGTTGGCATTGCCCTTCTCTCTTTAATCTTCCTTTTGCTTCCACATCCAACTACAAATATGGTCATTTTCCCGTTCTTCAAAAAGCCCTTCCTTGACATTTATCCTAACTGCCATCTCATCTCTTTAACTGTAATATATTTTTTAAATTGTCTATACCTGTAACCTCAATTTTTTTCATTACCCTTCATAAGCTTCTGCTTCCACTTGTTGATTGCTTTTTCAATTTACCAATGACCTTGAACTCTGCAGCTCTAGATATTGTTGATTAGGCTATCCTACTCTATAGATATTCTCATTTCCATTACTTTCATAAGACATTCTTCTGGTTTTCCTAACAGTTTGCACCTCTGGTTCCTTTGCTGAGCCTTCCTCTCTACAATCCTTTCTTTGGCAATCTCATTGACTCCTGTGGCTTCAACTTCTATTCAGACCCAGTTCTGACCTCTGGAGAGCTCCAGACCCATTGAATCCTCAAACTTATAATGTCCCAAACAGTTCATTATCTTACCACCTTTCTGTGTTTCTAATTCTAATAATATGTTTGTCTCTTCCTTGTTTATCTCCAGTTTATTTTATAGATGAAGAAACTGAGTCAAACAGGATTAGGGGATTTACCCAGGGTTTTACCCAGCTAGTAAGTGTTTGAGGTCAGATTTGAACTCAGGAAGTTGAGTCTTCCTGACCTCAGACCCAGTGCTCTATCTGTTGGTTCTCCTTCCAATTGGTACTGCAGAAAAAGCACCAGCTCTTGTCAGAAAAACTGGTTCAACTCAGTCTTCTTACCTACCAAATGGAATAGCACATAATACAAGTTCCTTGAAATCTTTACAATATGTTTTATTGTTTCCTATGTGACTAGGGGCCAGTCACTTAATCTCCCTGGGTCTTAGGTTTTTTTCATTTATAAAATGAGACTTTTAGAAAAGATGCTATTTGAGGTGACTTTCAGCTCTAGGTCTATGAGCCTATGAATTTCCAAACCAAAATAATGTTGTAATTCTTTCTCATTCCTAATGACTTACTCACATTCCTGTGATCAAAACTCTTCAGGGGCTCCCTACTACCTGCAGAATAAAATTTTGATTCTTCTTTGTCAACATTTATTAGGCACCTCTGTATGCGTGTCTCCCTGGCATTCAAGAACTTTCACAAGTCATCCTCCCTGGGACTCGGGCCCTTTTCACATTTTGGTCTTCCCAAACTAATTTCTTTCCTCTAAATATGCCCTGCACCCAAATGCCCCAAATTTTCTGAATTCCATGCTTTTGCTCAGATTTGCCCTGTGCCTGAAATACCCATTCCACCCAATTTATCCTTTAAAATCCAACTGAAAATACCTTCTCCATAATCTACTTTGCCAGGAATAACTTCTCTTCTTGCACCTCATACTTTGTAACTCAAATGTACCTGTATAGCATTGTGATTTAGTTACACTGGTACCTTACTCCTCCTATTAAACTCTAAACTACCTGATGGGAGGAGGAAGGGACTGTATTTTATCTAAACTTTGTATATTCTCCTGATCTGAACAGCAGTCTGCACAGTGCAGTTATTTATTTTTTGTTTTTTGTGGGGCAGTGGGGTTAAGTGATTTGCCCAAGGTTATATAGTGGGTAAGTTTCAAGTATCTGAGGCTTGATTTGAACTCAGGTCCTACTGACTGGATCCATGCTGCCCTCACAGTGGTTATTGTTAAAATGTTCCTTGTGGTGCTGGTTTTACTGTACCACAGATAGAGCATACATATTTGGGTATTTATTTGTACTGTTTATTATAAGCTTAAATTGTTCCATCTTTCCTTTCCAGCAATGCCCTTTTTCCAGTTTCAATAAATGCCTCATCAGTCTAATGCTGATAGATAATTCTTCCTAAATGGGTTCTTTTTCCATTCATTGTTCCAATTCCTAGTAAAGGGCATTTGCAGTAGTTTATCTGCAGGGTTTGGGGTGGAGGGATAGGAAGAAACAAATTACATAGAGGAAACTGGTTCAGTCTTAACACTCCGCCCCACCCACCCCCAAAAATAGAAGCAACAGAGACAGAGTAGAGGAGCTATGCTCTCATGGGGATAATCATGCCATTTAGTTTGTTGTTCATTCTTCAGTCATATCCAACTCTTTATGACCCCATGTAGGATTTTCTTGACAAAGATACTAGAATGATTTGCCCATTTCCTTCTCCAGTCAATTTTACAGATGAAGAAACTGAGGCAAAAAAGGTTAAGGGACTTGCTCAGTCACATCTAATAAGGTCTGAAGTCAGATTTGATGATGTCTTTCTGATTTCAGGCTCAGCACTCTTTATCCTCCGAACCAACCTGCTGCCCTACTATTTAGTATTTACTATTTAGACTAGAAAAGGAAACCTGCTGAAATGTCAACCTTTCCTATCAAATTTCTTCTCCCACATTGGTGCTTAAGAAGCCTCAGTATCTTCCAGTGGTAGAAAGAGGCATCAGAACTCTGGCTTGCTTTTAATGCCTAGAGAAGCAAAGATTACCTCCAAATGGGCTCAAGAGCAGAAAAGGTATGGCCAAAACTTTAGTAACAGTCATAGTTGTAGAAGCAATGGTTGTGGTTGTTTTTGTAAAGGGCATTTTCCTTTATTCCTTCAATCAACTGCTTTCTTCTCCCACCTCCTAACTAGTGCTTCACTTTAGGCTCTGAGAGACATGGATAAAACATAAGAGTAGAAAAAAAGATACAGTTGAGAGAGGAACAAAATGGGAGACAGAAGAGGATGAATGTCTAATTGTGGAATGGAAAAGGGAAAGGGAAATCCTGCCAAATGATATCCAGGCATGGAAGACTCCTTTCAGAGGCATCACCAGTCTCAGTGTTCTTTCAAGCATCTCTGCCCTGAAGTAGTTCAGCAGAGCAAAACTCCTAAGCTCTCCACCTTGCCAGGATGAAATACCTACATTTGTCATAACTCCATTTCCTTTTCTGTTAATTCTACATTGGATTTTTTATTGCTCTTTGAAGTTCCTGACAGATCACCTACTGAATCTAAGTCCTAGTAAACAATTATTCCCACCAAAGGTGATTTGTATTTTGACATTTTTAACGTCAAAGTAATTCTCATTCATTTGTCATCTTTTCTCTCCATTTGCCTATTAAATTCCAGCATGGCAGAAAAAGTATTGGGCAGTCAAAACCAGTGGGTAAGTCCTGCCCTTGCTACTAACTGTGACTTTGGGCAAGTTACAACCTCTCTGAGCCTGTTTCCTCATCTGCAAAATTAAAGGGACTAGATGACTTTTAAGGCCTTAATTCAGAATTCCACAAATGACCAGCTGCTTCCCATTCCCATGGCAGCCCCACCACCTCAATCCTCCTAGGATGGTAGACAAGGAGCAAAAGAGAATTCTTGTCATATTCCCATTAACCTGCCAGCAAGAGACCTCAAAATCCCACTTCATCCTCAATGCTTACTACCTGTCTCCTTCCCTGAATCTAGTTCTTCATTTGTAAAATAACTGAAGTCCTTTCCAGCTCTAAATTGATTATCCTTAGAGACAGCTGGATCAATTAATGCTAGGCCTAGCTTTTTACTAGCTTTGTGACCTGTTAACCTCTGATACTGGTTTCCTTAACTGTAAAATCAGGATGATTTACCTCCCAGGATTATTGTGAGGCTTAAATGAGATAATCATGAAAGTGCCCTAAGCACTTGGTACTTAATACTTATTTCCTTCCCCTACAATAAACTGAGACATATTATTGGTATTTTAAGAAAGGGATCAACAGGGGGCAGGTAGGTGGCATAGTGGATAAAGCACCAGCCCTGGAGTCAGGAGTCCCTGGGTTCAAATCCAGTCTCAGACACTTAATTACCTAGCTGTGTGGCCTTGGGCAAGCCACCTAAAAAAAAAATGAACAAAGGGAATATTTGATCCTGCCCTCTGCTTTTGCAAGCCTTTAAAATCTTTAGTTTTTCATTTTTCTTTAATTGTGCACAATTCTTCAAAAGGTTCCAAGCATAAAGTGATACTTGAAACATTACACATGGTTTAGACTAAGTATTCAGATTGCCACTGTAAAGTAACATAAAATGTACTTGCCTCCTTATTTCCCACCCCCAGAAAAATCAGTATCAAAAGATTCTGATTTTAATGCCAAATAGTCTTCTTCCCACTCCTTATTTTAGGAAAATCTGTCCCCATTGTTATTTAATTTTTTAATTGTCTATTTGTTCAATTGAAAAAATCCACCTTCTCATCCTAATTCCTCTCCACCACTACCCCAAAGAACTAAAGAAAAACCAAACCCTGAAACAAATATGTATACACAATCAAAAAAAAGTCCACATAGGCTGTGTCCAAATATTTGTTTTATCCTGCTCTCTGAAGTCCTTCACCTTGCTATCAGGAGGAGGGGAATATTTTATCATTAATCCTCTGTAATTTTGGTTGCACATAAAATTGTGATTGTCTTTACTGGTTCTGTTCACTTAGCACCAGAATGTACAGGTCTTCTCAGATTTCTCTAAAACCATCCCTTTCATCATGTCCTTTTATTTCCATAACTTGATTTCCCATTTACTCACTGACACCAACTTTGGCTTATTTCACTTGAACATTCTACCTTACATGATCCATTGTGTAGGTTTGACAATATGAGAAGCCTGCTCTGTGCATCCTGTATTGATTCCTTTATCAGTATTAATATGTTAAGAGATTTTAACAACAAAAACAAAATACAAAAGAAGTTGGGGGGAGACTTTTATTATCATCAGAAACTGTAATGTTTACAAACTAGTACAAACATTTCTTGAAGAAAAGGCAAGCCAATTTCTAATAGCCACGTTCTTAAATTACAGGCTAGAATTGGGACAAAATAAGAGATCACTACATTTATTTCATTTCATTTTTAAAAAGGCAAATCCAAATATTACATATGTTCTAAGACCAAGTCATTCTACATTGGTTTGACCCTGCTCCACCTCACTTTATTGGTATTATTTTACTATTCTTTCTTTGCAATTGTGAACATCTCCCTTTTTACTTAAAAGATCACAGTGCCAAAGATCTTCAGGGACCTAAAACTGAATTACTGGTTATCTATGGCTTAATTCTGAATGCATATTCACATCAAGAGGAGGAAATATGCTACAGTATTAACTACCCCTACCTAAAGGATATGTGGTCCCACATATCCTAGCCTTGGAGTCAGGAGGGTCTGGGTTCAAGTCCTATCTCTGACCCAGACAGTTGGGTTACCAAGGCTAAGTCACAACCTTTTAGTGCCCTAAGCAATTTCTGACTTTAAGTTAAATGTAACTTACTTATCATCTCTATTAGAGGAAGGAGCTTCCACATTAGGGGTTTCATACACTGATGGAATCACAGTTCTAAATCTAAAACAAAAAACCCGCCAAGAGTAGACCTGAACACTTTTCACCTCCCCTGGTTTGTCTGCATACTTTTAAGTGCTAGTGGGATTACAGAAAGACAGGACTACTCCAAGGCTAAATTCATGGATCTGAATTCTTTGCCTTTCTGAGAGTGAAACTATGTAACAATAGGGTAGATTTAGTCAGAGCTGAAAAATCTGATCTAGGTTTCCTTGATTCTACTCCTCAACTCTACAAAGCCAATAAGAGATAGTTCCTAGAATATGGATCAGCCTCAGAGTGTTAAGAAAACCTTAACAAGCACCAGTTAGCCAGTTGTGATTTAAAGAGTTCTCTATCATTCTTTTCTCCTAGCATCAAATATTTAAGATATGTTTCTCTCAAGTATATTAAGCCTTGACTGGATCAGAAACTTCTCTCTCATATGAACTCCCTGGTGTCTAGTAAGGGCAGAGCTCTTACTGAAGCTTTTCCCACACTGAGGACATCCATAGGGCTTCTCACCAGTGTGTGTTCTCTGATGGGCATTGAAGTGGGAACTATTGTTGAAACTTTTCCCACACTCCCTACATCTATATGGACTCTCCCCAGTGTGAGCTCGCCGATGAGCACTAAACTGGGAGCTGTTGTTGAACCTTTTCCCACACTCATTACACTGATATGGCTTTTCTCCTGTGTGGGTTCTGTGGTGAACAATGAGGCTTGAGCTCTGATTGAAGCTTTTCCCACACTCTCGACACTTGTAGGGCCTCTCTCCGGTATGGGTCCTCAGGTGGGCAGTGAGGTTGGAACGCTCACTGAAACTTTTCCCACATTCATTGCATTTGTGGGGTTTCTCACCTGTATGGATTCTCTGATGCCTAACAAGATATGAACCACGACTAAAACTTTTCCCACACTCATGACATTTTGTAGTCTTTTCTAATTCAGGGGTTAACTTGTGGGAATTTTGAGAGAAGCTATTTCCATATGCAAATTGTTTATAATGTTTTTCTCCAACACAGAGTTTCGGTTGATCTAGTTTTTTCATTAAATCTCTCTGCGGGAAAGCTGGTTTCCCTTGTCTCTCTCGTGGAAAATTTATAAGTTGTTTTCTTAACTTGTTCACAGTTTCACAGGCTTCTTTCAGAACAGGATATTGGAAAATTTGTCGATTAAATCTCTCTGGTATTGTTCTGCTCAGCTGCCCTTCTTCTGAATGTTCCCATTTTATATCCTCCTTTTTAATCTTGTTCTTGATTTCTAAATCTGAAAGAACAGAAATTAATTGATAGTGCTAGAAAGAAAGGAAACCATAAGAAAATAGTTATCACCAAATTAGTAGTGGAAGAAAATTCAGAAGAGCAATCTGCATGAGCATTAATAAAAATTGAATGTTTTGCTTCCCCACTTTAGATCTGTTTAGATACATTAAAAACCTGAAATTCCCAGTTCTTTTTAGTGACCTCAACCTGTGCTTATGGAAAAATGACCACTACCAGCACTAATTTTTTTCTTATATCTATTGGTAGATACTCACAAGCAAATGATTTCAGATAAAACCAAACCAAGGAGGAGATAATCCTTCCATATCAGGTTATTAGGCTGCATTGAGGTATTTGCTCAAATGTTCACCAAAGTGCAGAAAAATAAGGCTAGAGCCTCCTCTAGAATAGCCAAATCTCTGAAAATAGAGGGTTCCTCAGCCTGGGTCCCGAGATAGCAAACCTTTCCTATTGTGTAATGTAGGGAAAAACAACCATTAGCCTAGGACCAGGAGAAAAACCTCAGTGCTACTTTGGAGGTTTCTTATGCCATGGCAATCAGAAAAAAAATCAAATTTTTTGGATCTAACACCCACAGAAATCCAAAACCCGCATTCATAAAGGTGAGTAACAAAACTTGTCAAAAGGAAACATTGAAATGGCCAGCAAGGACACTCCTAGAATCACTCTCAAATTTGGAATGAACTTCAAGGTATTTAGTCCAAATTGATCTTTTCTATCATTCTGAATGAAAGAAATTCTTAACAGATTGATTTGTTAAGAGGTTTTGGTTCTCAATTTTCTGATTAGGCTTCTTAGAACCCATTTGATTACTGAATTATCTATTATATATACTTCCACAACTTCGATGGGTTTCAAGCCGCCAGAGGCCTGTTTTTCAGACTCAATATTCCTTCTACCTGGACCAGTGACAGATGTCACCTCTGTGAGAACTTCAGGAATAGGGTGACAGGGCAAAGAAAGGTCATTCTAATAAAGCTCCTTAAGAGTAGAGACTATCTTTGGTTTTGTATTTGAATACCCAGGGTTTAGTATAGTGTTTGATATGTGATAAAGGTTTAAGAGTTGTTTTTTAATTTATGAATTTATTCAGCAACAAGAAATATTGAGTTTCAAAGTAAAAGTGGAGAGGATAAATCAAAATAATACAAGTAGATTAATTCTGATGAACTCAGAAGCAGCCAAGCACAAGGTACATATGCCTGGCTATGGAATGTAGGGAGAAATTAAGCCTAACTTAATTCCTGTCTATACTTCCCATATTATCCTGTATATATATGAAATTCATGACTTAACAATTCAAAATACTCTTAAATCATGCTTATTCTGACACATTAGAAGCTGGAGTTTAGCCATTCTTTATGTATATCCCTGCATTTCTAGAATTTATTTAGGAGACTTAAAATCTAGGGTTCTCCAAAAATATCTAATCTGATCCCAGTCTACTTTTGATGGTCTAAGGGCAAGACTATCCTCCACTTCTTTCTCCAATCCCTTTCTCAAGCCTAGAGTTCTATGCTGCTTGAAGGGGGATGAAATTGACCACATGTCCAGGTTTGGAGTATGTTAAAGCCTTGATAATGCCATTAAAAAAAAAACACAAACCTATGTTACACCTTTAGGGAAACACCAAAATCACACCACAATTCATACTAATACCAATTTGTTCAAAAACACAGAAACACACTTTAATATCTTCAATGCAAATAGAAAGTAAAGGTACATGGAGAGCCTAGGAAGGTGCAGGAAAGGAAGCAATGCTATGACCAGGAAAAACAATATGAGCAGATCTGGCCCAAACCAAAAATTCAATCCTAAACTGAATTTATGCAATGATACTTTTCCAGGTATCAGAAGCATTGTGGTGTAGTGGCCAGATTTGAAATAAGAAAATTTAGGTTCAAGGTCTGCCTTGACACAATCAAGTTATGTGACCTGGGTAAGACACACAAATCTTCAGTGCCTCAGGAATTCTCCAAGTCTGGAAATTACAGACAAGTGCCATTTTGCATTTGTGAGGGGAATTTCCAAACTAGGAATTCCCCAAAACAGATAAAATCAGTCCAGAGGGAAAAAAAATAACCCCTATTCTAGGAAATGTAACATTTAGGTACAATATTTCATCTTGAGGAAATCTGTACATTACAGGGAATTAATTTCTTTACATTCATATATCCTAGATAAACAGAAAATCTTTTTTTTTCCACCTGTGAGCTGAAAATATGGGAAATTTTAAGATCATTTTAAATCCAAATCTTCCACTAAAGTCTTTCTCTTAAGCCTCATTGTGACATTGAATTATTGAAGTCTCTGCTAGTGGAATTAAAGCTCTGACTGCCTCTCCCAAGATAAAAAGATTTCAAATACTTGTTAAAAGGAATGCTGTATTGTAGTAGTGGGAGTGGTAGATAGTGGGAAAAGAAAGTTTGCAGGAATTCATTTGGAATTGATAGTGATATTTTTCAAAGAAAAGGGCATCAATTTTTTAACAATATAATTAATAAAAAAGGGTTTTAATTAAATTTCAGCAAGAAACTGTAATCTAAGGATCAGCCTAAATTCAGAGAGTTGGCCAGAGCAACTCAATCCAAAGAAAGTATGGAAGGGATACAATCTGTATCAATGAAGGTCTTGTTCACTGAAAACACACCACTTCATGGTGTTAGTCTGGGACTTTACCACATTCAATTAAATCCCAGCATCACATCCAAGATGACAAAGGGAACACAACTATACAATTTTTGTAATGGGGGAAAAAAAGGAAGGCTCTTTTATCACAGTCAATTAGTGTCCTATATTCCTTGGTCATTCTGCTGAAGGGAATACAGTTTGATTTAAACCTGGGATTCACAGAGAAATAAAAGAAAAGTTTTCCCCCTCCAAACTACAGAACACACCTGTGATTTTCCCATCCTCTAAGTCCTGTCGTTGCTTCTGGTTTCCCCAGTTTTTTTCTTCCCTTTTTGCTTGCTTCTCATCAGTTTGTACTCGGTTCTCATTGGTATGGGAACTACTTAGGATTTCGGTCTCCTTGGAATCCTGAAGACCTGGAAAACATATGTTTTTTCCATGTTCCACCCCGGAGATCAGAAGAGGTTTGGGAAGTCCTAAATAATGAAAAGCAGAAAGGGAAAAATCATGGTTTACACTGACCACAAAGAATCCCCAAATTCAGGTAAATGCTAGTATCTCTCAGAGAAAAGGGAATCTGAAGAAAAATTTCTTGGGGGGGGGCATTTGAGTCAATTGAGATATGATGCATAGATGGCAAAACATGAGGATTTAGGCACTGCAAAAGAGTGGTCAATTTGGGTCACCTTCTAAATCAGATCAATCTGTTAGAAGTAATCTTTCCCATGGCAGATGGAACACTGAAAGAAGTCCATGATTCTATCCCTCCAAAAGTTCATAAAAATAGGGTAGAAATTACCCCAAGAGGGGAAGAGTTTCTCTATCACAAGAGACAATGAAACTTATGTCTCTCTGGGGTTTTGGAAACTGAGTTAGTAAATAAATTGACTAAGTCTTCAGGGGAAATGAATCCTTACCCACTGAATCCACATTTCTGTAATTCTCCTGCATGATACCCCTGTAGAGGACCCTCTGAGCAGAATTCAAACACTTCCACTCTTCCTGGGAGGACATGGTCACATCCTCACATGTGACTGGTTCCTGTAACAACACCGGTACCTGCTGCTACCGAGAAAATAGCATCGCTCTATCCTAGGTTGAGGGGCAGAGACAGGAGCACAATGATCAGATCAGGACACAAGAAGAGAGCTGAGGTGAGGAGCCTCTGTAGTTAAAGTGAGGTATGGGTGGGGTGGAAAAAGGGGGCAAAACAAGAGATTATATACTCAAATAATATGAGGGGGATGTCTGCAAGAAGTCAAATATGCTTTATAAAAATCTGTCTGATTTGCTTGGGAAGTAAAGGGCTTTGAGAACAAAAAGAAATGAATTCTAGACTATGAAAAAAATTCTAGGATGAAATCTTGTGATCTCAAAAGAAATCAAGGAACTACAGCTCACCTGAAACCCAGTTGTAAGGATTACAGCTTCCACCTCCTGATTTCTCTTCCTTCTGTCTTGGGGAAAGGCAGAAACCTTGGGAGTAAACCTGGCTAAAGGAGGAAAAAGGAGTCATTAGAGGGATGGATGTTGATAAACTTCTGACTTTCTCTAAGATCATCTCTGAACCAATTTATTAACTCACTAGGATTCTCCCACATGCCTTTATCCCTTCCGATAGAACCTTTTTAGATCTCATTACTCTTTATCCTCTGAAATCAAAGAATCAGTGCCCTCTTTCAAACTCCTCCAGGAATCTTGAACTTGTAGTTAATCATCAGTATTATTAGCTTGAGGGGAATAGTATAGGAATCTTTGTAACCATGAGCTTTTTAGTAATCTGGTTTAGAATTTGGGGAATAAAGCACAGTAATCTCTATCTGATAATACTATTACCTGACTATAAATTCCATGAGGGCAGGAAATGTCTTATTTAAACTTTCTCTCTCCCATGCCTAAGATGAGGTGTGGTTGTATATTCTGCATACAACAGCCAATTGACAAATGTTTGTGAAATCGAACTGAATCCCAATTCAGCAGCTGTCCTTGCCAAAAGCTGGTGCCAAGGACCATTGCCTCTGACTCACAGAGATTAAAAAATAAATGAACAAACAAATAACTAAATATTCCTAGGGTGGGGGTGGGGAGATAAGAGGGGGACAGAGGTAAAACAAAATAGGAGGGAAATTTTGCTTTGCTTTTAAAAACCAATAACAAAAAAATGAAATAAAGAAATCAGTCACGTTAACTTTATTCTTAGATCTACGCAAAGTTTGCCATTTCAGAAACTATCTAGTTTTATATATATATATATATATATATATATATATACACATATACATATATATATGTATGTATATATGTCCAGAATGTAGTCTTTCAAAAATGATCTGATTTTTAAAAAGCTCAACAGCCACTAATAGCAATTTTTCAGATAAATCAAAAAGAGGTCAAAATGCAATTTCCAAGAAGACTGAAAAATTTGTTTCAGTTAATCAGCCTTATTGAAAAAGAAATTTCTACCTATGAGTTTTGATCATTATATTTATAATATAGATAACAGCACTGAAAAAAAACCCTCTAAGTAAAGACAAAAAAAATGAAAAATCATTGTGGAAGAAAGGACACTGGAGGTGAAGAAAAAAGGCTTAAGTGAATTAAGGCATAAAGTACTTCTTGACTGTAATTTATTATATTAATTAAACTATTCTGAAAATCTCTTTCCTAAGGATTTTTAAAATTGGAACCTCTCCATATGAAGTACTTTATCTGGCCCCCAGGAGATGTTCTAGAGAGCCTCAGGTGTTTCTTCCCATCCACCCAATTAATCACTGCTTCTTACTTGTCTCTGGTCTTAGTTGAGACTCCTGTTCATAGTCTGACTGTTCCTGTGATCCCTGATGAGGGCTCCATGATGTATCCTTTGAGGGATCTTCTTCCTGCTGGTTCTCCTCTTGCTTTACCTGGTAGCTGATGGATTCCTGTTTTATTCCCATAGGCACTATCTTCTTGACTGCAAACTGGGAACAGCCCCATATATAGTTACTAGATAGACTAAAATTGGATATAATTCCAGGAAAAGCTGAATCTAAAACCCCCAAGAGAGGTATAAAAACTAAGTGTACCAGAAAGCTAAAATAGTATTCCTTGAACTAATGTGTTTCCACTCTTGCAGGAAGTTTACAGAAGTCAAAGGTTGATTCCTTTTGAAATGATAGTCTTTTCTATTTTGGGAAGCATCTGATGCACTGAGCAAGAGCACTGTCCTAAAAGAATTGAGATAGTCTCCTGATGCAGCCTTCATTACACTATGCTGAGGATCCACAGAATCCTAGAGCTGATCCAATCTGGATGTGGATAGAAATCACTCCAGTGTATCACCAGCTTCTGCTGAAAACCTCTACCAAGGGTGAATTCATTGTTTCCCAGGGCAACTTGTTAGCCTTCCCCACTTCCCCAAAGAATAACACACAACCTCATGCATATTTCACCTTTATCTCAATTTTTCTTCTTCCACCAATCTAAACATACCCTGATGACACAATAAATTTAAATTCTTTTGTCACCCTTCATGAGATGTCAGCCATATTAATGTTAACATTACCTACCTCTGCCCATGCTAAAATAATTGTACCATCCTACTCTCTTCCACTAATCTTCATTCTTTAGACTGCAGATCCTTATTCAAGTCTTAGCCCTTCCCATCAAAGCTTGCAGCCATACCTATCAATTCAGTACCCTTATCTTGAGCCAGGGAAGACAATCCTCTCTTCACTCAAGAGGAGCAACTCAAGTTGGAATCCTGACCCTGGCACTTTATGAATTGTGTGATCCCTTGGGAAGTTCACTTTAACCAGTGTAGGTCTCTGCTTTCTCATCTGCAGAATGAAGGGATTCATGGTCCTAAAGAAGCTAGAGGGCTCATCTTGGTAGTTTCTTCTATGTGATTTTTCTGTCATGCCCAGAAAGTTATCAGCTTCTTGACAAAGACAGCATCTTCTTTTTTTGGTCTTTTTTCTTTTTTAATTTATTTAAGGCAATGGAGTTAAGTGACTTGCCCAAGGTCACAAAGTGAGACAATTACTACGTGTCTGATCTCAAATTTGAACTCAGGTTCTCCTGACTCCAGGGCTGGTGCTCTGGTCATCTCTGAACCAATTTATTAACTCACCTAGCTGCCCTACTTTGTCACTTTCTTAAGTTGAGCACAATGCCTTGCACAAAGCAAGATCTTAATAACATATCATGAATGAATTACCCACTGATGTAATAGAAAAAGGGAGATTTTTTTCCCCCTTTAGTTTGTTAGGGAAAGTACTGAACTTGTTATTAGAAACCCATGATTATAATTACACATTTGCTAATGACATGACTTTGAACAAGTCACTCCTATAAACCCCAGCTTTTACATCTGCAAAATGGGTATAACAATGCTTACAAATCCCCAGAGAGTTAGAAAGTACTTTATAAATGTAAGTTGCTAGCAATAATAGTAGTATTGATAATAGTAGTAGTAGTATCACATAAGATAGGTTAAAAAAAAAATCTTAGAAAGGTATTAGGGATCCTTTGTCTCTTGTGCCAGATGATACTAGGCCTTCTTTTGTATATTCTTATCATGTATTTCTCTTTCTCACCTGTTCTGGTCTCTCAGTCTCTTTTTGCAAATCCTCAACGAGTGCCACAGCCTCTTCACCATTTTCTGGATGATGTTCCCTCACCTGGACCTGGATCTCCCCAGGCAGGATGGTCAGGAACTGCTCTAGCACCAGCATTTCCAAGATTTGTTCTTTTGAGTTTGTCTTGGGCCTCAGCCACCTACAACAAAGTTCCCAGAGCTTACTAAAAGCTTCATGAGGTCCAGCTACCTCTTGGTAGCAGAACTGCCGGAAGTGCTGACGGAAGGTTTCTGAGGAAGCAGTTCCTTCCACCTGAAGAGCAGTTTTCTGACCCCAGGTAGAGTTCTTCTGGGGAGCATGTACCTGGTGGCCCAGGGCCGCAGCCATCATTCACCTCAGAGGATGACGTCACTACAGATGGTCCTTAGTTCTCTATCATGTCACTATGTTGCCAACACTATGCACTGGAAACCAGGGTGAGCAGCTTCTCTCTGGGCTCCCTGGAGACAAAAGAGTGTCAGGGACAAGTACAAGAACATGCCATTCTCAGTCTACCCTGAGGCCCAAAGTACCAACAGGGAGCAGGAACCACAACCCAAGTTCCTAGAGGGATACCCAAGAAATAAGGACCTATTAGAGATGCAACAGAAGGTATAAGGAAACTGTGGAAAGATTCCCTTTCATCCTGTCTTTTCAGTGGACCTTTGTTCTTCATCTCAGACCTCTTTCTTGAAACACTAAAAACAGGAAAAATCCCTTATTTTCCTTACAGCCAATAAAGAGATGAATTCCTATGACTTCAACACCTTTCTCCTGCTGCCTACAGAGCAACTTCACCCATCCAAAATGGGATCTGAGCCCCGGAGTCAGGAGGACCTGAGTTCAAATCTGGCCTCAGACACTTAATAATTACCTAGCTGTGTGACCTTGGGCAAGTCACTTAACCCCACTGCCTTGCAAGAACCAAAAAAATAAAATAAAATGGGATCTGTCTGGCTATGCCTCATACAAAGATGGTTCCTTTCCCCTTCCACCTTCAGGTTCCCAGTATGCTTGAGGGCTTTGTTCTTTTTTCTATTCTATTCATGCCTCCTGGGTCCATTTTACCAAACTGCCACCATCTCCAGAGGAAGGGACTGTTTGCTGCTTTTAGAAATGACCCCACACAAATGCAGTGTTGGTGAAGCTGAAGTGTATGTATGTGTATGTATGTATGTATGTATATATATATATATATATATATATATATATATATATATATATACATACACACACTATTATACTATTACTAGGTAAATGAAAGAAGGAAAGGATCCATATGTACAAAAATATTTATAACAGCATTTTTTTCTCATCAATTATGGGGATGGCCAAACAACTGCATCACTGGAAGAAGGATAGAATCTGAACCTGTGATTTCACTCCTTCCACCAATGCAGGCTGAAATCTTGGCAACTTATGGTCTTAGTTGCCTAGTGCTGAGTATGGTCCTAACCAGACAAGTGTAATTGGGAGATATTTAACAAAATAGATAAAAAATAAAATAAAACAAAACAATAAAAGGTGATAAAAGAGATGTTGGTCAATTGTTCCCCAATTGACAAATGGTCAAAGGATATGCAAAGGCAATTTACAGATGAGGAAATCAAAGTGATCCATAGTCATATGAAAAATTGCTCTAAATCATTATTTATTAGAGAAATACAAATTAAAACATCTCTGAGGTACCACCTCACACCTCTCAGACTGGCCAATATGACCAGAAAGGACAATGATCAATGTTGGAAGGGATGTGGGAAATCTGGGACACACTGTTGGTGGAGCTGTGAATTCATCCAACCCTTCTGGAGAGAAATTTGGAACTGCACCTGAAGGGCAACAAAAATGAGCATACCCTTTGATCCAGCAATACCACTACTGGGTCTATACCCCGAAGAGATGATGAAAAAGGATAAAAAACATCACTTGTACAAAAAATATTCATTGCAGCCCTGTTTGTGGTGGCAAAGAATTGGAAATCAAGTAAATGTCATTCAGTTGGGGAATGGCTCAGCAAACTGTGGTATATGTATGTCATGGAACACTATTGTTCTATAGAAATCAGGAGGGATGGGAATTCAGGGAAGCCTGGAGGGATTTGCATGAGCTGATGCTGAGTGAGATGAGCAGAACCAGAAAAACACTGTACACCCTAACAGCAACATGGGGGCGATGATCAACCTTGATGAACTCGCTCATTCCATCAGTGCATCAATCAGGGACAATTTGGGGCGATCTGTGATGGAGAATGCCATCTGTATCCAGAGAAAGAACTGTGGAATTTGAACAAAGACCAAGGACTATTACCTTTAATTTAGAAAAAAAAACTGATATCTTATTATGTAATCTTGCTATCTCTTATACTTTATTTTTCTTCCTTACGGATATGATTTCTCTCTCATCACATTCAATTGGGATCAATGCCTACCATAGAAACAATGTAAAGACTAGCAAATTGACTTCTGTGGGGGGGTGGGAAGCAAGATTAGGGGAAAAACTGTAAAACTCAAAATAAATAAAATCTTTAAAACAGAAAAAAAAAAGATGTTGGTTTGTGGTTATCTAAAGCAATATTTGACTTGAAGGGTTTCTACTTGCATTTGACACCATTTGCATTGAGAGTTTAAGGGACATGCCCAGCTGTAAGCAGAATCAATGTACATCAGAGGCAGGACTTAAACCCTTGCCTTTTTGGCTTCAAGGGCAGTTTCTATCCCCACCACACCATGATGACTCTACAAATGAATGTCTTTTACAATAAAAACTGGCAAAAGGAATGAATTCAGATGATCTAGAAACAGTTGTAAGAAATGAAACTGAATGAAGCATATAGAACTAGGAGAACAATATACTGGCTGACACTAGAAAAACAACTCTTAAAAACTGAAGAACTTTGATCAATGCAATGAATAATCATGACTCTAGAAGCATCAGAGATTCCCACCTTTTGGGAGACAGATGAGAGACAAATGACACAGAATGCAACATGTATTTTCAGATAATATATAGATTTGTTTTGCTTGACTATACTCATTTTTTACAAGAGAGGGCTTTTATTCTATTACTCCCCATTAAGAGGAGAAGAGAGATAGACATAGGAAAGAACGGGAGAGTAATGATAGTAATATTAAAAAAAAGTTCTATTGAAATAGTTTTAAAAACACAAGAGAGAGCAAAAAGAAGTTCACAAGGCATAGACAATGCCAGGAAGTGGTATTATTACTCAATTAAATTGATAGGGAAGAAAGAGAGCTATACATAATAGATATAGCAGTTTCTTTTTTATTCTTATTTGTATATATGGAAAAGTTCATTTTGTTGATGTTTGTCATAAATAATGATTATATTATAATAATAAAAGGGGATGAAAGTGAAGAAATGGCTTTATACTATTCCTTCTTTCAGTACGGATGATTGCTTCTGTCTATCTTGTCAGTATGCTTTATGGGCTTTTCCTACCTAATGTTGCACAGATTGATATAATTTCACAAAAATATTAATACAGCATAACCAAAAGGTCATTACAAAATCCCTGCCATTATCTTATTTGGCTGATCATTCATTTATTACATTTTTCTTATGAAATTAAATGACCCCATAACATTGTTTTTCTTATGCTATTCTTTCAGATAACAAACAAACAACATTAGGAGCCAGATGCTTGTGACACCTCAGCTGAACATTAACTTGTATTCATTCATTATCTTATTTCCAAAGAATATTCACTTATATTATAAACATGTCACTTTACAACATTACATGGGGGTAAACAGGGCTATAGAAATCAAAGTCGCAATTATTACACATTAGTATCATCATTTTTACAAATGGGGAAATGGTTATAAAACAGTCCAAAGCCTCCAACTGACAACTGTAGAGTAAAGGTAGTAAGTACCTAAATAAAGGTAGGGACAAGGATTTCACTGGCATAAGGAACTCACAGGAGAGGAAACTCCCTCTACCAGTATACAACTTGTTTTAGAAAGTTTGCTAAAACACTGAGAGGTTAAGTGATTTGCCAGAGTCACAAGGCCAGGATGTGATAGAGGAAACTTGATGCCAGGCCTTCAGCCCTCAAATTTGGCTCTCTATTCATTATATTACCTTAACTCTAAAGAACATTCGAAAAGGGAAAAAAAATATTTTTTTCCTGTCACACCTACAAAAAATAGGGAAGCCTTGTAGTATTTTGTGAGCAAATTTCATATATGACTTCAGATTTCCTCCATCCCACTGTTTTTTTACTGGACTCATAGTGCTAATAGAAGAAAGTAATTTTTAACTAAGTAAAACTGTACTTATTTAATTCACTTAAAATGGAGCTGTTGAACATTTCCTATTGTGTTTTTTTCTGTGGAACATCCCTTCTCAGTATTCAACAGCAGTCAGTCAATGTGCTTAGACTCCATTTGCCTTATTATCTCTTCTTTTCTGGAGAATTAAAATTTTATTTTTAAATCATATTGTGTTCTTGGCTTCTGTTTTGAACTTATTCCCTTCTCCTCTCCATGCCCTTCCAGCCCATTCAGCTATCCTCTTATTAAAGAATGTTTTTGGGGGGCAGCTAGGTGGCGCAGTGGATAAAGCACCGGCCCTGGAGTACCTGGGTTCAAATCCGGTCTCAGACACTTAGTAATTACCTAGCCGTGTGGCCCTGGGCAAGCCACCTAACCCCACTGCCTTGCAAAAACCTAAAAAAAACCAAACCTTTTTAAAAGAGAGAAGGAAAAGCAGTTCAACAAAACTAACCAATACATTGATCATATTGAACAGGATACGCAATATTTCAAAGCCATAGAACTCCACCTCTGCAGTAAAGAAAGTTCATCTTCTCAGCAACATCCTCGTCAAAGAAAAAATACTGCAAGCATTCAAAAAGAAAGAAGTCAAGTGCCAAAGGTCTAGAGTCAGAATCACATACTATTTAACAGTCATCACTATAAAAGAGCAAAGAATTTGCAATATGGTATTCTAGAAGGTTAAAGTTATAGTCTTAAAGACAAAATAATAACCAACAAAACCAAGTATAATCCTATAGAAGTAAAAAACAGACCTTTAATGAAACAGGACTTCCAAGCATTGCTAATGAAAAATATCAGAGTTGCTTAGAAACTCTGAAGTTCAAACGTAAAAGTTAAGAAACATAAAACTGTAAATATGAACAATGATAACTGAATAAACAAGGATACACTGCTTATATTTTAGTATAAGATGATACATAAGACCTTGCTAAGCTCAAGAGTAATCCTTATGTCTTAATAAATTTAAAAGAAAATTGGAAAGAGAAGGGAAGAAGAATGGAGGGGATGAAGCAGAAAGGAAGGAACACTGGGAGATTTTTCTCACAAAATTAGGGTATATAAGTAGAAATTTATACAAATAAAGTGGAGGGGATGGAGGGAACATCTGATACTTCAACCTCATTTTCATCTGAATGGTTAAAAGAAGGAAGACTATACACATAACACAGAGTTGGGTACAGAAATAAATTCTGTTTAATAGGGAAATAGGAGGAAAAAGGGAAAATGGGAGAGGGGAAAATGAAAGGAAGGGTAAATAAAGGGAAGAATTAGGCTTATGCAAAAGAAACTGGAAAGATGTACAAAAATATTTATAGCTCTTTTGAGGTGGCAAAGAATGGAGTAAGCTAGAATAAATTGGAGAAGAAATGAACAGGTAATGACATAGAAATGTGATGGAATACTATTATTGTGTTATAAGAAATGATGATGTGGATAATTTCAGAAAAACCTGTAAAGTCTTGTATGATCTAATAGCAAGTAAAGTAAATAGAACCAGGAAATATCATACAAAGATGGCAATATATCAAGGGCAAGCAACTTTTAAAGAATCAGAAATTTTTATCAATGTAATGACCAATGACAATTTCGTATGATTAATGGTGAAGAATGTTACCCATTCCCTGTAGCAAAGTGAAAGTCTCAGAGTGCAAAAAAGAGACATTTTTTTTTATAGGGCCAATAACTATGCATACTTGTGACGGTTTTTTTTTTAGTTCTCAAGTTTGGGGGAAGGAGAAGGCTGAGATGGTAAGGTTAAAAAGGCAGGTTTTTGTTGTCTAATCTATACATACATACATAAATACATATATATATATATATAAAATTTTTTAAAATAAACAATAATGTCTATCAAATGATTTCCCAGCACACAGAAAAGCCTAACTACATATTGAATTTTGATACAAGACTAAACAAGCATGAACACATGCTGGCTTACACAGAATGCAGTCATGATTCAGGCAAGAACAACTAAGTCAAACTTCATTATCTCCTGATAGTACATAATTAATTGGAAATTAATGTAATGATACTGGTGAAAGAAAATCCATTTGCTTTTAAATTCTGCAACAAAAAAATACATATAAAAAACCCAAGAAATACCCATTTAACCAAATGTGTATTGAATAGCATATTTATCCAATATACTAACTACCTAAAAATCACATAAGTAGTATTCAGGAAGTCTAATAAGAAAGTAAAACAATTAAACCATTTGTTAAAACAGCTTTTAAGACCAAAAATTTTTTAAATCTAAATAATAAATTTTAATCATTTATTTAAATAAAATAATGATGCCAAGAAAAATTTAACAATTAGAATTATAAGACCAAAATTTCTTAATCCTAAATTTGTGACACCTCAAGAATATTTCTTGAATATTTCTTGAAACTTAGAAATTTTATCTTCATTTAATTTAGATTGGGAAGAGAAATTAAACAAACAAGTACCTGGGTGATCAAAAGAGAGAGTATAAAGATTCCTTTATAGGTATCTCATTGCAACTCTTTTTCTTGTATAGTCCCTACATATATCTCATGAACATACCTTGCCACCTATGGAATCAATCAGTGGTTGGAGAGTCTCTATTTGGGTAAGATTTTATTGAGCTTTTAACATATTTATTAATAACTAATGAAGAAATAAGTTCCAGTTTTTCTCTTTCATTCAGGAAAATAGATTTGAGATTCAGTTAGACTAAAAAGGTTTTAGGGTGATGCTTCTTAAGTTCTTGCACAGTCAAAGTAAAATAGATCCATGGTCTCTAAGTGGTATAAGTAAATCTGAGTGCCTTCCTTTCTAGAATCATAGAAAGTCCCAATGGCTGCTCCTGAGGCAGGAAGGGATCCCTGACTGAAGGAACTAAAATGTTGGAGAGAAGATCCAGTAACATCAGATAACATGGTTATTGTGGTCAATCATATTCTAAACCAATAACTTAAAATAAATAAAGTTTCTTAAAGGCAAGAATTATTTAATTTTTGTCTTTGTATTCCCAGTATCTAGCAGAGCCTGACACATTCTTGTTTAGAATGGGCCTTTGATTTCATTACTAAATGGAAGTCTTTATAAGGAAATTCCCTCTATCAATGCAGGTCAGAACCAGCTCCACAATTTATGATCTTAAGAGAGTTATCAAAGCCATGGGCTTGCCAGGCCAAATAAGAATATTTCAAATAAGTCAAATAAGAAGCTGGCAAATGTTTTCAATTTAATTCAATATTTATTAAGTACCTAGTATAAGACATAAGACATGTTAACCACATTTAAAATACAGATTTTTTAAAAAGTGAGAGAATATGATCAATGCAAAGGAAAGGTCCAGGAAAAGTCCCAAGTTAAATTTCAGGCCTATGTTTAGTCATATGAAAAATGTTCCAAATCATTCACAATTAATGAAATGTAAATTAAAGCAATCTAAGGTTCTACCTTACACCTATTAGACTGGCATAAAAAAGAAAGAAAATGACAGCTATTGGAGGGGTCCTGAGAAAAAAGATACATTGATATACTATTGGTAGAGCTGTGAAATAGTCCGATCATTCTGGAAATCTATTTGGAAAGATGACCCAAAAGAGATCAAACCATGCATATTATTTAATGCAGTGAAACCACTAACTAGATCCACATACCCCAAAAAGTCTAAATAAAAAGGAAAAAGGTCCTTTATGTACAAACATATTTCGAGCAGATCTATCATAGTAATAAAGAACTAGAAACTAAGGGCAAAGTGCTAAGAAAAATTTGAGAGAAAGAACAATCCCTTTCAACCGTGTAGGAAAGAAAGAAGCCTTAATAGAAGAGATAGATGAATCATTTAGAACTTGTGGAAAGATGGGATTTCAGAAAAAAAGACCAAGGAATGGAAGAATCTATGGTCATTTCAGGCACAGCACTAGCAAAGGTATGGAGAGACAGGAGAAGGCAGTCTGAAAAATATGGAATGGAAAAGAGTTCACTGTGACTGAAATGCAAGATAAAGAGAGGGGAGAAAAATAGGAGATAAAACTAGAATTGGGGGTGGCTAAGTGGTGCAGTGGATAGAGCACTGGCCCTGTAGTCAGGAGTACCTGAGTTCAAATCCGACCTCAGACACTTTATAATTAATTACCCAGCTGTGTGGCCTTGGCAAGCCACTGAACCCCATTTGCCTTGCAAAAAAAAAAAAAACTAAACTAAAAGAAAAGATAAAACTAGAATGGTGGGTTGAGGCTTAACTATAGAGGGTCTTGAAAGCCTGGATTGGAAGGTTTTATTTTAATACAGTAAACAGTAAGTGGGATTTTTGAGTAGAGGTGTGTATGACTGGAATGGTACATTAAGAATATCAATGGAGGGGCGGCTAGGTGGGCGCAGTGGATAAAGCACCGGCCCTGGAGTCAGGAGTACCTGGGTTCAAAGGGTCTCAGACACTTAATAATTACCTAGCTGTGTGGCCTTGGGCAAGCCACTTAACCCCATTTGCCTTACAAAAACCTAAAAAAAAAGAAGAAAAAAAAAAGAATATCAATGGGGGGCAGTTAGGTGGTGCAGTGGATAGAGCAGCAGCCATGGAGTCAGGAGGATCTGAAGTTCAAATCCGATCTCAAACACTTAATAATTACCTAGCTGTGTGGCCTTGGGAAAGTCACTTAACCCCATTGCATTGGGGAAAAAAAAAGAATATCAATAGGGCAAAAGAGTGAAGAGCAGGGACTGGAGGCCAGGGAGAAAGGAGGGGACAAACGTTAAGGATTCTGCAAACAGAGGATGCGGGTCTTGATAACTGAATGTGAGTCAAAGTTTACAATGAGGTTTTGAGCCTGTGTAAATAAGAAGATCATATTTTATTTAGAAAAAAAAAAAAGCTAAATTAAGGAGGGGACGGCAAAGAAGATGGCCCAGGCTCAGTGGCGGAGCACCGGCCCTGGAGTCGGCAAGGCCTGAGTTCAAATCCATCACGACGTTGCCTGCCTCGTCAAAAAATAAAAATTGAAAAAAGGCGATGATTCAGCCTTTGACCCTTCGAGGGCGCCCGTGGACATCCGGGAGTCTCCGGGGAGCGGGAAACTGAGCCCGGAGGGAGGATGGAGTCCCGGGGGGCGGCTGCCCGGCCCTGGGACCCCCCGGGGCACAGGAACGAGGACTTTGTGAGAGAGGGGGCAGAGAGTCGAGAAGGCGCCGGCGGCGGCGGGGGAGGGAGCCGCCTAACTCGGTCCTGGCCTTCGGGAATCGGGGGTCCCTCTCCCCCTGCCCCTCCCGCCCCCCACCTCCTCCAGGCCGCCCCGGGGGGGGGGGGGGAGAGACCTGGCCCCGGGCCCGGCTCGGGCGAGGCGGGGAACTCACCGGATCCCGGCGCTCCGGACTCCCCAAACTCCCTCCGCCACCCAACCGGAAGTTCCTGCCAGGCACAGTCCGGCCCGAGCGGAGAGACGAGCGGAGAGACTGCGCGTGCTCTGTAAGTCGGAACTACAACTCCCAGAAAGCCCCGCGGCTTCGGGCTGGTCCGGAAGGCTCCTCCCTGCCCGCTGGACCGCTAGCTGCTTGGGCAGGTGCGCTAGGGAGGAGAAGTGAGGCGGGGGACCCTCTGGCACCCGAAAACCGAAGAGCGGGCGGCGACTCCCGGGCCTCTGCCCTCGTCGGGGCCTGGCCTCGGGCCGCCCGGGGACCCGCCGCGGGAGGAGAGGAGACAGGCAGGAAGGGAGCGGGCCCCCGGGCCTCCCCCGCACCCTGCAGGCGCCCGCGCGGGGCCCCGGGGTGCAGGGTTGCAGCCCTCTCTGTCGGGGCTCCGGGGCCGGCATTCTCAGGGCGCGGAGGCCCCTGTGACGCGCACTCACCCCGAGGCACCCCATTCCACTGTGTTCCGCCGTCTGTCATGACCTTTTATATTTAAATATAAAGTACTGCAAATTGCAATGCTACCCAAGTTCATTTACTTACTCGGTGCCATGTCATTCAGATTACTAAAGAATTATTTTAGAGAAGTAGGGGCAGCTAGGTGGAGAAGCGGATAGAGCACCGGCCCTGGAGTCAGGAGTACCTGAGTTCAAATCCGGCCTCAGACACTTAATAATGAATGACCTAGCTGTGTGGCCTTGGGCAAGCCACTTAACCCTATTGCCCTGCAAAAAAAAAAAAAGAACTAGGAAAAAAATAATAAAGTTCATCAAGAATTGCAAAGGGATGCTGGAAAAAAAAATCTAGAGGAAGGAAGCTTTAGCAATCCCAGATTCCAAACTTTATTGCAAAGTGGTGATCATCAAAATATGATCTGACACTGGCTGAGAAATAGAGTGGTTAGAGGGGGCATCTGGGTGGTGTAGTGGACACAGCACTGTCCCTGGGAGTCCTCTGAGTTCAAATGCAGCTTCAGACACTTAATAATTGCCTAGCTGTGTGACCTTGGGCAAGTCACTCTTAACCCCATTGCCTTAAATAAATAAAATTTAAAAAAAAAGAAAGAGAATGGGCAGCTAGGTGATGCAGTGGATGGAATACCTGGAATCAGGAGGACCTGAATTCAACTGTGGACCCAGACACTAATAATTATCTAGCTTTGTAACCTTGGGTATGTCACTTAACTCCATTGCCTTGCAAAAAAAAAAGTGATGTACCCATAACACTACTAGGTCCATATCCCAAAGAGGTCAAATAAAAGGGAAAAGTATCCATCTTCACAAAAATATTTATAACAGCACTTTTTGTGGTGACAAAGAATTAGAAATGGTGTGGATGTTCGTCAATTTGGGAACAAGTTATGATATATGATTGTGATGTAATATGAGAAATGATGTAGAAAATGGTTTCAGAAAACACCTGGAAAGATCCATATGAACTCATGCAAAGTGAAGTGGGCAGAGAAAATTGTACACAGTAACAGCAATACTTTAAAGATAAATAAATGTGAGACTTACTCTGATCAAGATAATGATCCAAGACAGTTCCAAAGTAGTCATGATGAAAAATGCTACCCACCTCTCGAGAGAGAACTGATGAACTCAATGTAGTTACATTTTTGTTACTTTCTGTTATTTTTTTGTTTTATTTTGCAACATGGTTAATATAGAAATATGTCTTGTATGACTTCATATGTATAATTGATATAAAGTTGCTTCTCTTCTCAAGGAAGAGAAGGAGAGAATTCTGAACTAAATAATTTTTTAAATGATTGTTAAAAAATTTTTACATGTAAAAAAAAAAGAATGCCATTTTAGGGGTGGCTAGGTGGCGCAGTGGATAAAGCACTTGCCCTGGAGTCAGGAGTACCTGGGTTCAAATCCGGTCTCAGACACTTAAATAATTACCTAGCTCTGTGGCCTTGGGCAAGCCACTTAACCCCATTTGCCTTGCAAAAAAAAAAAAAAACCTAAAAAAAATTTTTTTTACATGTAATTGGCAAATACTTAACAAAAATGTCAATAAATAAATATAAGGTGTAAAAATCTTAGTACAGTACAGGAATTAAAATATAAGAACAAGAAAAATAGTAAAGAAAACCAAGAATGTAAGGTAATCCCAAACACTCAATAAACTTCTATTATTTTCTGATTATCCCCACCCCAAACGATGAATATGTGGACTTTAATGTAATGGTACCCATCCTAGATTCTCCCACATACCACCTCCTCTAATACTAAAATTATACTGTGTATATAATACATGTTGCTTTCTCCATAGAATGAAAGCTCCTTGAGGATGGGGCTTGTTTCACCTAACATAATGCCTGGTAAAAAATAGATCCTAATATTGATTGATGTTTGATTACTTTCCACAAACAGACCAGTTGAAACCTCAACCCCTTCTCCATTTGTTCATGCTAACTAGCAACTAAGAATCAACAGGGACCAGTGATTTGAGAATGCTCAGAATCAGGTTTTCACTATACTAGATGAGTCCTCAGAGGAAGCACCAGGGCTTCAGGGACACAAAAGATCCCTGAGCCTAGTAAAAGGGTAGATTGATCTAGACTTGCAGGATGATGGAAACTGCTGTTCCTCCTGAGATCTCTCCTTTGTTTTAGTACTTCTTGTTGACTAGAAGTGTAGTGAGAAGGCTCAAGCTTACCTAACCTATCCCTCAATGTCCTATAATTACTGCTATGTTTCTCTCTTCTTCCTTTTATTTATAGAGGTAATATTTCTGCTTCAGCTGCTACCTTCCCCTGTCTTAGATATAGCAATCATCAGGTAACTGGGACAAGTTCAGAACTGAGGGAAAGAGGATCTTTGGTATTTGTAAAATTTGTTTTCCCAAAGCATTTGCATGTATATAATCTTTTGAAAATTGATACCACCATTTGTTTTCATTCTGAAGAGTTAATGAAGAGTAGTTAGTTTTATATAGTTTAGAGGAAAAACTTTTTATGTTCTTCTCTCAGATCTTTTGAAACCTATTATTACAGTAATGAACAACAATCTTTTCTCTAATCTTGTAAGAGAATATGATTTTTTTGTTTCCCATATCTGTGTTCAGGAAATTGATGAAAGGACAACTGGGGGGGGGGGCTTATTGACTCAACTTCCTAATATGTAGAAATCAAAGAGTTCTCATTTAGCTGAAATGTTAGACTGAATCTAAAAAAAAGATAAAATTTAATGGGGGTAAGGTTTTAGGCCTTACACTAGAGTTCAATAAATCAACTTTACAATTACCAGCTAGAATTTATCTGGAAATGTGTTGGAAACTGTAGTTCATTACAAGTTCAACCATGCGTTAATATTATTCTATGATAGACAAAAGATGAGATCTTAAGCAACAAAGACAGTCATAATATCCAGAACAAAGGAGGAGAGATGGTTCCAAAGTCAGAACACGTCAAGAATACTGTGTTCAATTCTGAGTGTAACATTTTAGAAAGGTTTCAGTCTTCTTCTTTTTGAGGACATATTTCTTAAATTCCCATTTTTCTTTCCTTCTACATCTTTTTCACATATATATGATCAGTTCCACAATAGAATAGCTATGTAAGGAAATGTTAGGAATAGGAATTAGTAGTGTTCTGGATTTTGTTTTAGCCAAATCTCATTGCCCTCAGTTCTCAACCACAACTTTAGTGACTGCTTAATTGGTCAGTGGTATTAGTCTATCTTCCTACCAACAATCATAACTTTTCCTCTGTTTCCTTGAAATTTTTTATCCTAAATTGGGCATAAAGCAAATTAGGTAAGGTTCTTGGTCCCAGTCTGTGATCTTTCTTGGCAATGTTTGTTAGTTTTTTTTGTATTCTCATACAAAAGAATAGTGATAGTGTTACAGTAATAAGGTTGTTTGGGGTCAGCTTGCATTCTAGGTTTTCTTTCCTCTTTTCCTTGTTCTTATATTTGGATTCCTGTACTGAATAGCTTAAAACTGTACTAAGATTTTAAATACACATTATATTTATTTATTGACATTTTATTTATTTGATAATTGGGTATCCTCTAATACTTAGTTATATTTTAGGTGTTACCTAGATATAATATTTTTCTTCCTTCATAAATTCCTTGCTATAAACTGTGGTATATGTATATCATGGAACACTATTGTTCTATTAGAAACCAGGAGGGATGGGAATTCAGGGAAGCCTGGAGGGATTTGCATGAACTGATGCTGAGCAAGATGAGCAGAACCAGAAAAACACTGTACACCCTAACAGCAACATGGGGGTGATGATCAACCTTGATGGACTCACTCATTCCATCAGTGCAGCAATCAGGGACAATTTGGGGCTGTCTGTGATGGAGAGTACCATCTGTATCCAGAGAAAGAATTGTGGAGTTTGAACAAAGACCGAGGACTATCACCTTTAATTTAGAAAAAACAAAACACTGATATCTTATTGACTGATCCTGCTATCTCTTATACTTTATGTTTCTATCTTAAGGATATGATTTCTCTTTCATCACACTCAGTTTAGATCAATGTATAACATGGAAACAGTGTAACGACTGACAAATTGCCTTCTGTGGGCAATTTATATTTAAAAAATATAGATTGGGGGGGGCTAGGTGGTGCAGTGGATAAAGCACCGACCCTGGAGTCAGGAGTACTTGGGTTCAAATCCGGTCTCAGACATTTATTAATTACCTAGCTGTGTGGCCTTGGGCAAGCCACTTAACCCCATTTACCTTGCAAAAACCTAAAAAATTAAAAAAAAATTAGATAAATTCCTTGCTGTAAAAGCCAAAGATGGACAAGATGAGGAAGATGATAATCAAAATTCTGTTTTTAAAAAATAAATGTTTTATTGATTTTTTAAAAAGTTTTACTAATTAGAAACAGTTCTGTTCTATAGAGCTCTCCCCTTGTAACAAAAAAGTCTAGTTAAGCAAAACAAGGCAATATAATGGCTATGTATTATCATATTTAATAATGCCAGACCTGTATTCTACCATTTCCATGCTAAGAAGGGGATAGGCTTTACTACTAGTCCTCTGAAATGATAATATTTGTCCTTCATTTTCTAAGAAGCCCATGACATCAAGGAGATGATGCCATGACAAGCACTAGAATTGGATTTGAATTGTGCTAAGTCACCAACCTCACTTTCTCTTCCAGAGCCATCTGGATGCTATGGCCAGGTATGAATCAGGATGACTGAAGATGGCCCTGGAAGTGATGCAGTCAGGGTTAAGTGACTTGCCCAAGGTCACATGGCTAGGAAGTATCTGAGTCAGATTTGAACTCAGGTCCTCCTGACTCCAGGGCCAGTGTACCACCCAGTGATCAGTTCAGATACCTCCCATTACTGTTCTCCTTTATGTTCCTGTGGTCATTATATAATTCTGGCCCTTGATTCTATTTTTCTTTGCATCAGTTCTTCTCAAGTTTCTATAAATGGTTAATAATATAAAGTTCTTATGGCACAATAATATTCCATTCCATTCATATATAACAATTTGCTCCACCATTCAATAACTGATGGACATCTACTTTTGCTACCATAAAAAGTGCTGCTATAAAAATTTCTGTACATATATATTTGCCTTTCCCTTTATTTTTTGACTTTTTTGAGACAGATGTTCAAATAGTAATAGAACTAGATCAAAGGGGCATAGTGAGCTGGAGCATAGCCCTACATTGTTTTCTGTAATAGGCCAAGTCACAACCCTATGAGCAATGCATTAGTGTCTTGTTCTTCTCACAGTTCCTACAACAACGACTATTTTCATCATCCTTTTCGTAACTGGAGGATGGTTGAAGGAGAAGCTGTTTTCATTTAAAGCACTACTTATGCTCAGGCTGGACTTTTCTTTCAAGTTTCGTGATTGGAATCAGTTGGTTGAGGTCACATTCAAACTCAAGCTCTTTGATCCTAACAGACTTGTATTAGGGACTAAATAAGATAAAGAACATAAGCAGAAAAAAAGAAGAAAGACATTTAACAAGATGTCATGAAAAGCCAAGAGTAGAGATTTATTGAACTTGAAACTACATAGATTATAGAAAAAATATTTTAAATTTTACTATACAGTATTGAAGAGATGCAGAGTAGGAAAAAGACAATAAGGAAAAGTAAAGTTGACTGTACAAAAATCATAGGTAAATATATATTCCAAAGAATATTTAATAAACTACAAGACAAGGATGCAATGTCTATAAGAAAACTCCCGCTCAAAATATTTATAATATGTTGCTTCCATGGCCTATGATTGCTATAGCTTATAATTAGATTTAGACTGCAAAAGAAGTTCTTTTGCATAAATTCTTTGATACTTATAAGACCTGAGCTCTTGCTGAAGCTTTTCCCACAATCCTATACTAGTAAGGTTTCTCATCACTGTAACATTAAAATGGGACCTGTTTTTGAAACTTTCTCCATATTCCCCACACTTAGGAAGCTTCTTATTAGTGTGAGTTCACTGGTGAACATGATTTGATTTTGATTAAAGTTTTTCAAAATCTCACATTTATGGAGTCTCTCTCCAGTGTTCTTAAGTGAGTAATGAGGATAGAACACTAACAAAAACTTTTCACATATTTGATATATTTATGAGATTTCTTTTCTGTGCAGATTTTCTGATGTTAAACAGGAAGTTTCTCTCCCAGAAAATGTAATTGGGGATCCAGGAGTTTGGTAGAGTCAGCCTCAAGGAAAGATTTTCTTCCACTTATCCTTTGGAAAATTTTTCCACTGTCATCCTGATTTATACTTATTCTAACATTTTCTTCCCTAACTGGGTTTCTGGAGAATTTATACCTTTGGACTTTACTTTGTTTCTTCCAGGATTTCTGGTTGAACTTGGGCCCATGCTGTTTTTATTTGATGATTTTATCATTTTCTTCTTCTTGGCTTGTGTCTTGAGCTTTCTTATCATCTTTATAGCTAGTTCTTTATAGTCAGATTCCTTTTTTGTTTGCTCATTCTTCCATCCTACTACAGTTTGAGGACCTATATGCTTTCACCATTACCAAAGTGGTTTGATTCAAGGTAAAGTCTTGCAGGATTCAGCCCTGCAAGTTCCTGTGTTTGGATTTATAAAACACTCCTATTTGCTTGCACCTGGTTAGAAATTCTAGTAGACTCCCAGTCTCAGACAGCTGTGAAGCTCTTTAGGTTCAGAGTGACAGAATTGGAAGTTCCCCTTTTGTCTGAGATTTCAGCTCTAGTTGTCCCTCTATAGGCCCTAGACTAACATGAAGGCTGGAGACAAGACCTCATTTAGCTCCTGGCATCAGAGTTACACAGCTATTATTGTTCCTTGCTCAATACATAGCCAAAGACCTATGATTTCTCCTTACACTGGAATGTTACTCCTTCTTCAATCCATCCTAGACTTGTGACCCAGAAATGAGTAGTGAGCAATAGAACTGATAATTAGCACCTTTTTCTACAAACTGCATAAGGTTAGGAGCTCCCCCCAAGAGCCTTCTTCTTGCTCTGATACATACCCTCAGTCCTCTAAGTTATTATATGTTGGAGTACTCTGTATTGTACATCTCTGATCAGATCTCATCCTTCACAGCTCTTTGTCCGTCTCCCTATGTTGACCTGAGCTGGAAATATGATCCACTGTGATTTTTTAACTTAGATTCCCCAATCAGGTCTCAGGCTGGTATTTTCTAAAACTTTGTAAAGAAGTTGTATTGGGAGAGCTTAGCTGTACTTCCTACTATGTCATCTTGGTTCCACCTTTCCTCTCTTCAGAAGTTGATCTAGAAACAAATTAAATAAAAATCTTAACCTTTAGGTAACTGGGTTAGTTTTGGTGTGACCTAACTGACTCCAGGGTAAAAATGAGTCACTCTAAGAATCTTAGGCACTACAAAATTCCTCATCTCCATCTTACTATATGGTATAACAGAAAGGGTAGGGGAAAAGGTGTTCACCAATAAGGGAGAAATATTTGGGGTAACTAATTCTGAGTGACTAATTGCTTAGAGGCATCTGGTTCACAGGCAACAAAGCAAAGAACATATATAAAAAGGGAGTTGAGAACTAAAATCCCATATGTAGAGTAGGCTGGAGACTCATGTCTTAGGAAAGGATGTTATAGAAACTGAATTTTTGTTATGGATAAAGTTAAGAGTAAAGAATCAGAAAGTTATAAGGATATCAATGACCATACTGATAGAGATCATTTAAAGGCCACTTATTTTTAATGCTAGTTTTGTTCATTATGGTCTAATCTACTACAGCCTGTTCAAAGGAATTCCAGGTCAAGATCAAAACAGGTCTTCTATGGCTAATTTCTCCTAGATCCTAGATCAGTGACACGACTGATCAGTAAAGGAACTTTGACCTGCACCTTTTTTGATCTAGGTCAGTTGTCCTTCCTTAAACAACCTAGTAGACTTCTGCTATTTTGGTGCCAGGTTTCATGTAGATGCCTTTAACTCTCTACAGCTCAGAACTGTCAAGCTCAAATGATTCACCAGCTTCAGTTTCTCTGGGAGCAGATATTACAGGCATGTACTACCACACCTGGCCCAAGTTCCTCTGGCTACATTCATTCTTTAAGAATTATAGAATCTCAGAGTTAGAAGTAACTTCAAAGATTATCTTCTTGTCTAAATCCTAACCCAAAGTAGAAATTCCCTAAAAACATTTCTGATATTTGACCATACAGATTCTGCTTAAATATTTTTAGTGACAAGTTTATTACCTCAAGGATTGTTGATTTATTAGACAGCTCTAGTTATTAAAAGGAACTTCCTTATAATGAGCCAAAATCTGTTTTCTTGTAACTTCTAAAGGATTCTAGAACAGAATTCCAACTGTGGGCACAGCACCAAAAAGACCAGTATCTTACCTTATTCTGGACATTATATTTCAATTTCTACATCTACATTTCTACATCAATTTCTACATGTTTTTTGGTACATATTTTGATGTTAATAACACCACTTCTAGTCTTCTTTTTTCCTTCTTCTTTTTTCTTTTTTTTTTCTTTTTTTGGTTTTTGCAAGGCAATGGGGTTAAGTAACTTGCCTAAGGTCACACAGCCAGGTAATTATTAAGTGTCTGTGGCTGGATTTGAACTCAGGTCCTCCTGACTCCTGGGCTAGTGCTCTATCCACTGCACCACTTTAGCTGCCCCCACCACACACGTTAAGGAGAGGGAAAATCAATCAAGGGAAGCAGTCAGAGACAGCAATATCTCAGAAGCAGAAGTGTCTGGGAGAAAAGAAAAGTAAGTTATTAAAGGGTAAATGTCTTATTCAGAAGAACATGTTGCTGGAAAAACTCCCACTTATGAGGAATTTTCATGTGAATCCTTTGAAATTATATATGGTAATTTCCCTATTATAAATGTTTAATTCAGTCTAAGGTAGTTGCAAGATAAACTTGAAACTTATCACACATTTATGTTATGTATGTGTATATATATATATATATATATTATGACATATATATACACAAATTAAATTAATCTCTCATTGTGACCTTACATTACACCAAATCAATAAACAAGATATTTTAGGATCAAAATCACAGAGTCAGTATGGTATACTATAGAATCCCAGTACTCTTATTAACTGCACTAATTAGATAAGTGATTTTTGAACAAGTCATTTAGAATCTCTGAGACTCAATTTCTTCAATTTTTAAATTTTAGGGGTTCAGTCAGATGAGCCTGAAATTTCCTTCCAGAGTTTAGAAAGCAACTCATTCAGATGAATTTAGCTGGACTAATTTTGGTTCATGTAGACATCAAAAACAAAGTAGAAATGAAGGAGGGGTCGGAAATGGTGACAGAATCACAGAAGGAGCTCCAATGTCCCTAGACAATTAAAGTATGGGTTGGACAAATTGATATCTTAGCTTCCCTGGCATTTTATGTTGTTAGATTTCTAGAATTTCCTGGATGGGTGAAAGTTTCCTATCTTTAAAACCAAATCCTACTCCCTAATGACTTAGATCCAGTAGGATTAAGTTTCCAATTAACAGTCCAGGACTTTGATTCTCAAACACTTCAGGAAAGGAAAAATCTGTTGAGAGTTCATTGACATATACTAGGTACTGCTATTAGCAAAAGGGAATTCTGAAACCAAAAAAGAATAAATTATGTCCCTCACTTATATCCTTTTCATCATCTAGGTCACATAATGTTACTTCTTATCTAGTGTCCCAATTTCCTAAATATCCTCTGCAAATCCTCTCCTGAGATCTATGCCTTCTTACAACTCTCTTAGGCAAGAGAGTCAGAAAGTCCAGTACCACCAGATTCAAGATTTTTTTCTATAGTGGGCATTTCTGGTCTCAGTCATCCATGGCAAAATTCCCCAAACTGGACAGGACTCTCTTGTGTATATAGCCTGTCAAAATGTCTCAGGATTTGACTAATTTCCTTGCAGACTATTCCTGTCCCCAAGCAGCATCCCCCTTTACCTTTCCTTTCCTATGTAAAGTTCATCTTGTTCTAAAGGTAATCAAGAAAGTAATAAAATAGTCATCATTTGCCTCAGAAGATAATCTCAGATCAATTGGGAACAGCATCTTGAAATTTCAATCTCTCTCTCTCTCTCTCTCTCTCTCTCTGTCTCTCTCTGTCTCTCTCTGTCTCTCTCTGTCTCTCTCTCTCTAGTTTAGACTCTAGGGCAGTCAGATGTCTCAGTGGATAAAGTGCTAGACGTGAAGTCAGGAAGATCTGAGTTAAAATCTTAATCTCTGCTAGCCTTAATCTATTGGAGAAGGAAATAGCAAACCACTCCAGTATCTGTACCAGGAAAACTCCACTGACAGTAGGGTCCATGGGTTGTGAAGAATTAGACATGACTGATCTACATTAGAAGAAGTGTAGGTTCTGATTGGAAGTTTGTTTTCCCCAAAAAATATATGTGTATGTATAAAATATTAATAGAAGTAACATACAAAGCACAGAAGGAACCAGATTTTTCAATTCACCCAGTCCTCCCCACTATGTAGCTTTGCATTTCCCATTACTAAGTATGTTGTCTTTTTTTTTTAGATTTTTGCAAGGCAAATGGGGTTAAGTGGCTTGCCCAAGGCCACACAGCTAGGTAATTATTAAGTGTCTGAGACCGGATTTGAACCCAGGTACTCCTGATTCCAAGGCCGGTGCTTTATCCACTATGCCACCTAGCCGCCCCTTACTAAGTATGTTGTCTTACACATAAGGTAGCTGCTTAACAATTATTTGCTAAATTGATTTACTGTTCTGTTAATATTAATCTTATTGTTGTCATAATTCAAAGGTCTTTGTCATATATTTTGTATATGGACTTCCAGCCAAGATGGCGGAGAGAAGACAGGCACAGTTCTAAAGTCTCCTGATCTTTCCTCATCTATCATATGAAATAAACCTCTTAACAGAAATCCAACCCACTAAGAAAAGCCAAGAGAAAGAACATCTACCTCAGGATTTGTCTTCTGCAGCTTTGGGTGAGGTTGGGCACAGAGGACAGTCCCGGATCAGCCAGATTAGCAGCTGAATTAGAGCCAGGGTGTCTGAGGGCCCGAGAGATGGACCTGCTGGATCAGCAATGGGGCTAAATGACCTCACCCCAGAGTGAAGCCCACCATTGATTGAAGGTAAAAGAATTCAATAGCTCCAACCCCTCCCTTCAAGCTAAGGGAGAAGGCCTCAATCAAGGTCAAAGACACACCAGAGAAAGCAACCAGCACCTCCTACTGGCCAGCCAGAGAAATTTCACTCAGTGAGTAAAGCCTCTAGCAATCCCAACACCAAACCCCTGTGAACCAGCCCCTCCCCAACTCAAGGTCTTAGCAAAATGAAGAAGGGTCAGCAGAAAGGTGGATCCATAGAAAAATTCTTGGAAGGAAAAGACCCTAACTGAGAGAGACCTAGAACCTTTGAGGAGAATATGATTGGGTCTCCACTATAGAAAGACTCCCTTGAAGAATTAAGGAAGGAGTTTAAAAATCAATTGGAAAATTTGGCAAAAGAAAGCCAAGGGAAGATTAATACCTTGCAACAAGGAAACAAATCCTTAGAAAATACAATTGGACAAATACAAAATGAGAATAAATCTCTCAGATCCTCAATTGGACAAATGCAAAAAGAAAATAATTCTCTCAAAACCTCAATTAGTCAAATAGAAAGCTCTTTCAAAAGTAAGTAGAATTGACCATTTGGAAAAGGAATTGCAAAAGGTTAATGAAGAAAACTCCTCCCTAAAAAAAAAGAATGGAGTCTACAGAAACTAATGACTTCATGAGACAGCAAGAGCCTGTAAAACAAAATCAAAAAATAGAAAAAATAGAAGCAAATGTAAAATACCTCATCAGCAAAACCACTGACTTCGAGAATAGGTCAAGAAGGGGCAACCTGAAAATTATTGGACTTCCTGAAAACACTGAAGAGAAATAAAGCCTGGACTTAATATTACAGGATCTAGTGATGGAAAATTGCCCTTATATCATGGAACCAGAGGGCAAAGTAGTTATTGAAATAATACATCGATCCCTTCCAGAAAAAGATCCTAAAATGAAAACACCAAGGAATGTTGCCAAATTCCAGAACTATCAGATAAAAGAGGAAAATCCTGCAAGCAGCTAGAAAGAAACAATTTAAATATCAAAGAGCCACAGTAAGGATTAAGAAGCACCTGGCTGCATCAACATTAAGGGATCCAAGAGCCTGGAATGAGATATTTCAAAGAGCAAGGGAGCATGGAATGCAGCCAAGAATCTACTATCCCACAAAGCTGAGCCTTCTCTTCCAGGGAAAAAGATGGACATTTAACAAAATGGAAGAATTCAAAAAATTCCTGATGAAAAGACCAGAGCTAAATAGACATCAAACAGGAGGTTCAAGAGACACATGAAAAGGTAAAAAAAGGGGGGAGGCAGTAAAAGTAAAAGAAAAAAAACTGCTATCCAACAAGTTGAAATCAGCTATATCCCAGCATGGGGAAAAAGATTCTCATAAATCTTGAGAATTGTAACTCTAACAGAGAGAATATACCTAGCCAGAAGTGATGGACATTCATGACCTATCCATGAGACTACTATCTAATGGGATGTAACTGACATATATTTTGTATATGTTTATCTACCTAAGCCAGTCCTTCACATTAAAGATCTCTTTTGGTTCTATTATTCTGAATTGTGGAAATCATTTAGATCAACTTCATTATATAGAAAAAAAAACCAAGACCCAGAAAGGTGGAATTGACTTGACCATGGTCACAATGATCCTGGACTAAGGACACAATTCTCAAAACTGAGTCAAATTTATAAGAATGCAAGTAATTCCCCGATTGACAAATGGTCAAAGATATGAACAAACAGCTTTCAGATGAAGAAATTAAATTTATCTATAAAAATTTACCGAAGAAAAAATGCTCTAAACCATCATACCACCTCATACCTGTCAGATTGGCTAATATGACATAAAAAGGAAAATGATCTATATTGGAGGGGATGTGGGAAAACTGGACACTAATACACTACTGGTGAAGTGATCCAACCATTCTGAAAAGCAATTTGGAACTATGTCCTGAGTGTTTTAAATCTGCATACCCTTTGATGTGTATCCCAAAGAAATCATTTTAAAAAAGGGAAGGGAAAGACCCACATGTACAAAATACTTATAGCAGCATTTTTTTCTGTAGTGGCAAAGAAGGGATGCCCATCAATTGGGGAATGGCTTAAACAAATTGTATATGAATATGATGGAATACTATTGTTCTGTAAGATGTCATGAGCAGGTGGATTTCAGAAAAACCTGGACTTAGATGAACTGATACCAAATGAAGTGAGCAGAACCAGGAGAACTTTCATTTATGATGATCAGCTCTGATAGACTTAGCTCTTCTTAGTGTATAATGATCAAAGATAATGCTTTTTTTTTAAGGTTTTTGCAAGGCAATGGGGTTAAGTGGCTTGTCCAAGGCCACACAACTAAGTAATTGTTAAGTGACTGAAGCTGTTTTTGAACTCAGGTACTCCTGACTCCAGGGCCGGTGCTCTATCCACTGCGCTACCTAGCTGCCCCTGTCAAAGATAATTCTAAATGACTTGTGATGGAAAATGTCATCCACATGTAGAACAAAGCATGCAATTTTCACTTTTTTAACATTTGCTTTTTGTTTTCTTCTTTCTGGTGGTTTTTGCTCCCTTTAGTTCTGATTCTTCTGTCCCAACATAATTAATACTAAAATATGTTTAAAATACACACACACACACACACACACTTACACACATATACTTCTCCTGACTCCCCAGTGCTTTTACTACTTTGACTATATACTACTTATAAACTGGTTATAGTATCTAACAAAGCCCAGTGCCCAGCACACAGTAATGCTCAAAAAAAGATTTTCTATTTTGTTTCACTCATTCCTGAGGGATCCAAACCTGGACATTCAAAGAATTAGATTCATTTTCTTCAACATATGTTTAGCAAGCAATAGTATATGCATTGTACAAAGTATTGTGGATGTTCCTGGGCATCTTATGTGTTCCATTAATAATTATAATATCCTATCAATGTATTCTATTAAATGAAAAATAGAATTTATAAAAGCACTTTTAAATTTGCAAAGCATTATAGATATGATGGTTTATTTCATCCTCACAACCCTGGGAGGTAGATGCTATTATTAACCCCAATTTATGGATAAGGAAACTGAGGCTTGGAGGGGTTAATCAATCCATAATTATTATCTAGTGTCCCTAGTCATTATACCTGCTAGAGTCATGCAACTGGTAAGTATCTAGGTCAGAATTCTAACTTCACTCCAAATGTTGGTTGCCTGGAACCCAGGACCATCTGCAGATGTTCTGATTCATACCTGGCCACAGGACCCACTGGTGACTTAGGACAGCACCCCCTCACTCAAATCCAGTTCTTGTGCTTGTCATGACATCATCTCCCTGATGTCAGGGTTTTCTTTCAGAAGGAAGGACAAACATCATCATCAGAGATCAATGCGTCATGCAGCCTGTTGTAGAACAAAATATATGCTATGTGAGTTTAACACTAACAGGACTAGAGCAGGGAGAGGTCATATCTCACCTTGGTGAGGAGGGGAGGCAGCTGGGACTTTAAGCTAGACAGATGAGTCAGAAAGACACATGAAAAACCTACAGAAAAGATCTGGGACGAAAAATAATTGCGGGGGGGACTTTTCTAGGTAAATCCCAGATAAATGGGTTTGGGTTTGAAGTCTGCAGAGAAAGGTGCCTGAGAGGCAGAGGAGGGACTGGGAACCCTGAGCAGGTCGGCCCTACCCCCTTCTCTCTGAGGCTCCACCCACCTCTGACTATATGACATCACCTCCTGGGGGCTCCCGCTCTCAGGTCTCTTCTCCTAGGCTCTTCTAGGGGTCCTAGCACGAAAAGCCGCAGAGAATACAGGGAAGAGAGAAGATTTCTATCTCAGACACCGAATCCATCAAGAAGGAAGCCCTGATGTCCATCAATTGGGGAATGACTGAATAAATCCCATGTTATAGATCACCATTGTTCTGTTAGAAACTGGGAGGGATGGGATTTCAGAGAAACCTGGAAAGACTTGCATCAATTAATGCTGAGCAAGAAGAGCAAAGCCAGAAGAACATTTTACACCCTAACAGCAACATGGGAGTGATGATCAACATTGATGGACTCGCTCCATCAGTGCAATAATCAGAGACAATCTTAGGGTATCTGAGATGGAGAATACCATTGGTATCCAAATAAAGAATTTTGGAGTTTAAACAAAGACCAAAAACTATTACATTCAATTTAGGGGGAAAAAGTTATCTTATGTGCTACATAATTTTGTAATCTCTAATATTTTGTTTTCCTCAAGGATAAGTTTTTCTTTCTCTCAATACATTCAATTTTAAACAATGCATAGTAGGAAAAAAATGTAAAAATTATGAGATTGCCTTGGTGGGGGGAAGGGGGGAGAAAGTGTAAAATTACCAAAAATTACCAAAAAATTATCGGTAAAAACTACTATTGTAAATAATTGGGAAAATAAAATATATTAAAAAAACTACCCAAAAAAAGTAAGCCCCTGGAAAACCCTCTATGGAGCTGAAGATTCTCCTTTCATCATCTTAGAATGAATACACCATTATTTTAGGGGGGTTGGAGTAAGGAGACTCCAGAGTTTGAAAGCTAAGCATGGTCAGATCCCATAGGACCGGAAAGAGGCGGACCTCCTGAAGCTCTTTGGGAATTGTAGTTCTGGTCTCATTTTTTATACTGGTCTCTTCCTTTAGTGGCGTTTTGTTGTTGATATCCCTCAGACTGAAGGTTTCCCTTCTGTACCTGGGGGTTGGGGAGGGGGGAAGTTTAAACACAACCCCAGCGATGACCTGCATAAAAAGAAGAGGTTGTGGGTTCCCACTCTTGGAAGTTTTCCAGGAAAGACTGAATAAAGAAATATCACTTCTTTGTCAAGGATGAGGCAGAGGAGTTTCTAGCTTAGGTGTGGTTTTGCCTCGATAAGCTCTGAGATCCTTTTAACTCTAAAACTGTTACTCCACACTCAGAAGCAACAGGAAAGTGGGACTCCCTTGGGAGGCAGGTCTGGGTTGTACCTCGGTGTCAGTTCTTTTTTTCATTTTCATTTTTTAAATTTTTATTAAAGATTTTATTTATTTTGAGTTTTACAATTTTCCCCCTAATCTTACTTACCCCCCCACAGGTGTCCGTTCTTTGTTTAACTTCTGGGCAGAGATGCCAACCTCAGGTGCTTTGTGAGAGGAGGCCCCACTGGAGAAGTGGAGGAAAAGACCTTCAATCCTGGGGTGGTGGGCTGGGAAAGTGAAAGGGGTCTATGGAGCTCAGAGTGAAGGCCCCTGGTGAGGAGATGATATTAAAGGAAAGCATCAAGGTGGGTCCATAATAGATCTTCATGACTTTATCAAGACTAGACTCTGCACAAAGAAAACAGTATAACCAAAGATCATACCACTCCAAATAGAAGAGTGAGAACAATTAAAATAATGGAAACCCCTGAATGCTGGGCAATTACAATGTTTAAGCTTGCCCTGGAAGAAGAGATGGAAAAATGCATTTACCCTTCTATACATACATATACAAATATATATACACACATTCAGAATGCATACATATATAGACACACACATACATATATCTGCATGTATATACATGTATACACAGGGACAACTTCAATGAGTTTGTTCTTAAAATAAAACTGAACATGTTCATCGCCAGAATTTGATCTTAAGAAAGAACAAAACAGAATTAGATGAACATACATGTTTATTAATATCTCTGTTTGCTGCTTATAAAGGCTTGTGTGGGGGGATCCAGTTAGAAAACTGGACACCAAAATGTAGTTTTGAAAAGGAATTCTTATACCATTCCACTATCAGAATGCAGAATCAAAAAGCTACTTTCTGATTTTGTCCATCAAGGGAATGGCCCTCAGCTCAGGATGGAGCAGGAGAGGTATATCCAGAAGGACATACCTGAGGAATAACTTCCCAATCCCAGATCTTTGTGCCTTATCAGTTATGCTAAGACCTCCACAAAGCATGTGAATCTTTTCCCTCCAGGATGTCACTACCTATCAGTTACCATTATTAGAGGTCAACCACACACATACACACACACACACACACAAAGCCAGATTCCATTGATTTCCTGCAGACTTTTGTGGAATTATTTTTTTTATTCGTTGGTACAGGGAATGGCTGTCTAGATAGGGAAGGAAGAAAAAGGAATAAGCATTTATATAGCACTTATTTATGTACTAAGTTTTTTTATAAATATTATCTCATCTGATTCATCAACCCTGAGAAGTATTAATATTATCCCCATTTTACAGAAAAGGAAACTGAGGTAAACAGGTTTAATGACTTGCCCAGGATCACATAGCTAGTGTCTGAAATCAGATTTGAATATAGGTCTTCCTGATTCCAGGTGTTACTTTCTTAACTGCCTCTAGGGAAAGAGTTGGGATAGATTTGGGAGTGAAGATGATATAAAAAACAAAGTTATTAGTAAAAAAAATTAATACCAGACTATTCTTATTTGATTTCATTTCCTTTTAAAGGAGTTTACTACACTTGCAAAACACATCAATGCAAATATTTAGATTTTTATATAGTATTTGATAAAGTCATGCTGTGCTTGTGGATAAGTGAGAATAGGTTATACAATAGTATAAGAATAGTCATTAGTGGTTTAATGTCTATTAGATGGTCCAGACACCTATGCTTAGCTATGTAATGTTTAACATTTTTATTAATGATTAGGATGAAACTATAGATGGGCTACTTAATCAAATGTGGCAGAGCTGGGAGAGATAGTCCATTGGATGATAGATTCTAGATACAATAATGTATTTTTCAACAGACTAGAATGTATTAACACTTCTGTTAGCTAAAATATTAGCTAAAAATAGGAGATGAGGAGAAATATATCTAGAGAGCAGTTTGAAAAAGACCTGTGGGTTTAATGAACCATAAGTGCAATATGAGTCAACAGTATAAGATGATCACCCACAAAAGCAAAAGTAATGTAAAGAGGCATGGTGTTCAGAATAAGGGAGTTGATAGTTCTGACATACTCTGTACCTGTATGAACACTTATGGGGTATTGCTATTCAGTTCTGGTCACCTCATTTTAGGAATATTAATAATTAATGGAATAATCCAGAAAGCATCCAGAGGAGGGGCCATAGGATGGTGAAGTACTTTATATTTTATTATGTAAAGATTGAAGAAATTTCCCTTACAAATCATCCTCCTATTCAGTTTTTCTCTTTCTCCTTATTTAATGAAGCTGCCTGGGCAGCTAGATGGCACAGTGGATAAAGCACTGGGCTTGGAGTCAGGAGGATAGGAGTTCTAATCCTTGCCTTACTAGCTGTATGACCTTGAACAAATCCCTTAACACCGATTCCCACCAATCCAGTGTCATCTCCAGTTTTTCCTGATCCATGTCTGTCCACTGGACACAGATGACTCTCCCTGATATGTCATGGTCTTCTTTGAGAATGAAGGGAAAAGGGGCGGCTAGGTGGCGTCTGGGGCCGCTAGGTGGCGTAGTGGATAAAGCATTGGCCCTGGAGTCAGGAGTACCTGGGTTCAAATCTGGTCTCAGACACTTAATTACCTAGCTGTGTGGCCTTGGGCAAGCCACTTAACCCTGTTTGCCTTGCAAAAACCTAAAGAGAGAGAGAGAGAGAGAGAGAGAGAGAGAGAGAGAGAGAGAGAAGGGGAAAAACATCAGCCTTGACTGTCTCCCCTCTTTTTTTTTAGGTTTTTGCAAGGCAAACAGGGTTAAGTGGCTTGCCCAAGGCCACACAGCTAGGTAATTATTAAGTGTCTGAGACCAGATTTGAATCCAGGTACTCCTTACTCCAAAGCCGGTGCTTTATCCACTACGCCACCCTAGCCACCCCATGTCTCCCCCTTTTAAAAAAAATTCCTTGACCTTACTGTCTCCTCATATTCATCCTATATCTCTTCTTCCTTTCACATCTAATCCCTCAATATTTAGTGCTTTCCATTTCTCTCACTTTCCAACCCCCATCCTTATTAATTATTTTGGTAGCATTTGACATTGTTCATTGTTCTCTCCTTCTGGTTACTCTCTCCTCCCTAGGTTGTCATAACATTGCTCTCATATCATTAATCAAGTGGTTTTGTTACTACTTCTTTCCAGGAGAATATTAACTTCTTGAGGGCTTGGACTAGTTAATTTTGTCTTTGAATTCCTTTATCTTTGTCTTTCTCCTTGTTTTGAGTGTGTTGCACTTAGTTTAATAAATGTTTATTGTTAGATTGAGTGTTCTTCAAACCTTGTGATCCATTGTAGATTCTGACGTCCTGAGAAAGAAAGCCAGTATTCAATTTTTTATTGTGTTTACAAGGAATTGGAATTCATCTTAAAAAAGAATTTGCAACAATAGAGCGTCTGTAGACTATTAGTGTTTAAAAGATGGGCTCTGATGGTAGGAAACAGCTTAGAACCTCTGAAAGTACTATGCAGTTTCCCATATGTGATTCAGACCATTTTTATTCTACAGTTCTAGACTCAGCTCAGTCAATTCACAGTACCAGTCTAAGATATATTGTACTGATGTCCTAGGAATCAATGGGCTACCTAACATTCTTTGTGCCATTCTGCTTTGTCTTGGTTTTCCTATGTTGATTACTAGACTAATCTTTTTTGAGTGACTGTGTTTCTCATCGAGAAGTTGCATTCTGGGACATTCAGCACAATCTTACCTGAGAATAGGAATATCCATAGAAAATCCCTCTACCATTAGACTTTGCACAAGATGTCCTTCATGACAGTGGTAGAAATCTTTGATGAATAAATCCACTGTTTTGTCCTTTCTGAATAGGAGTAATTAGAGAATTGTTGAATTGTTGGACAAATTCTCCATCATATTAATCAAGAAATCAAACCACTGGGGCTGCTGGTATGATTAATTTGTATATGAGTGAGTTGACCCAGAGAGTAAGGTTATGAAGGTGTCATTTAATTTTTCTGGGGTTCAGTTTCATCTGTATATTGAAAAGGTTGGATTTTATGATCTTTAAAGTCCTTTCTAGCTCTGATTCTGTTATTTGTTTGTAGCAAGGAAGAAGGAATCAGTAGAAAGGTAGCATTGAGTAACAGGAAGAGTACTGGACTAAGAATAAGAAAATCTGAATCAAGTCCCAAGTCTTCTACTTATTGGAATAGCAGAAAATAATGATCATATGATCATTATACCAAAACATATGAACATCATACCAAAAGAGACTAGCAGGGATTGGATCAATGGCTCTCTATCCATTTTCTAAGACCAGAGGGAAGGATAAAAGGATTGGTGGGGACACAGTAAAGAAGGGAGAGATAAGAAAGTTCATATTGGATGACCCTAATCTTTAGGGAAAGTGGTTTAGAGGTAGCAATTTGAACCATATGAAAATTAAATAGCAGAATTTTGAAGCTAGCCTAATCAGTTGACCAGCCTTCACATTTTCTTGTTTGAAATGAAGTGAAAGTTTTCATTTTGAAGGGTTATTTGGTGTTTTTTTTTCAAAAGACAACCAGTGGGTGACTAGGTGGCACAGTGGATAGAGCAGCAGCCTTGGAGTCAGGAGTACCTGAGTTCAGATCTGACCTCAGACACTTAATAATTACCTAGCTGTGTGGCCTTGGGCCAACCACTTAACCCCACTGCCTTGAAAAATCTAAGGAAAAAAAAAGACAACCAGTGAATTATTTGCATTTCTCCTTTGCCCTCTGGTTCTAAGATATCTGGATTGTTTTCTTATAAATTTCTCAATGTATGGGTTTTTTGTTGTTGTTGATGTTTATGGCTTTTAGCTAGTTCAATGATTCTTAAATTCTTTCGTCAATCTATTTTTTGAATCAGTTGTTTTTTTCTTGAGATAATTCATATTTCTTCTATTTTTCGATCTTTACTTTGTTTTCTCATTTCTTATTGTTTCATCGTCGGGGCAGCTAGGTGGTGCAGTGGATAGAGCACAGGCCCTGGAGTCAGACCTGAGTTCAAATCCAACCTTAGATACTTAATAATCACCTAGGTATTGACTATGAGCAAGTAATTTAACCCCATTGCCTTAAATAAATGAAATTTTAAAAAAAATGTTTCATAGAGGGACTGGCTAGGTGGCGTAGTGGATAAAGCACCAGCCCTGGAGTCAGGAGTACCTGGGTTCAAATCCGGTCTCAGACACATAATAATTACCGAGCTGTGTGGCCTTGGGCAAGCCACTTAACCCTGTTTGCCTTGCAAAAACCTAAAAAAAAAAAATGTTTCATAGAGTCTAACTTCCATTGGGCTAATTCCACGTTTTGGAGGTTATTTTTTCAGTAAGGTTTTCTGTTTTCCCAAGCTGTTAGCTTTCTTTTCATAACTTTACCACATAACTCTAATTTTTTCCCTGTTTTCCTCTACTATTCTTATTTGATTTTTTTTTTTGCTTTTTAAGAATCTTTAACTTTTCTAGGAATTCTTGTTGAACTTGTGTCTAATCTACAACTTTTATTTGAGGCATTGCTTATAAATGTTTTCAAATTATTATCTTTTGTGTTTGAGTCTTGAACTTTTAGAAGCTCTTAACATCCAGGTTTTGTTTTTGTTTGCTTGATCTTCAAGACTGTTTCTTTGCTTTGGACTTTGTGTTAATGTTGGGCTCTGCTCAATTGGCGGGGAAGAAGGGATATCTGGCCTGAGCTTCTGTCCTTTTCTTTCCTTCTGTTGCTTTCACAGCTCAGTGTGGGGGCCTGAAAGTTTTCAGTACTTTCAAAGTGGTATGAAGATAGCTTAGGAGTCAGGAAGACTCATCTTCCTAAGTTCAAATTTGGCCTCAGACACTTACTAGCTCTGTGACTCTGAGCAAGTTACTTGACTCTGTCTCAGTTTCCTTATCTGCAAATTGAACTAGAGAAGAAAATGGCAAATCACTCCAGTGTCTTTGCCAGTTAAACTCCAGTGGGGTCATTAAGACATGGATATAACTCAAATGACCAAAAAACAATAAAAAGTGGTGAGATCCAGGGAAGGGTCTGTTCATTTTCCTCTTATATGATCTCTGCAAATTCCTAACCCAGGTTTGGGTCTTTTAGCTTTTGTGTATTTGATTGCCACTGGACTCAACCTCTGAGAAGTTCTGCAGTTTTTTAGTGACTGAACTGTTGGCCTCCCTTTGGTCTTAATGCCCTGTCCTCTTCATTCCACTGCAAGTTTATGTACTGAGCTAAAGGTAAGAAGTCAGTCACTGCTCTGATCCTGGACTCGGCATCACAGCTAAATTTCTGGATCTTGTTCCTTGCTCAGTACCTAATTACCTTTGTGGTTATTTCTCTTTGCTTTGGATCTGTGACCTGGATCTGGGTAATGAACAAAAGAGCTACCAAAAGAGCACCCGTTCTTCCTGCCAGTGCTAGTCCCCTGCAAACTCTTTGTATTGTGGTGCTTCCTGCTCTGGTGCTCTGTCTCAGCTCCCATTCAGTCCTTGAGTACTGGAATGTTCCCCATCTCTGCTACTGCTGCCGCCACACTACATTCCTTACCAACTTCCACCCCAGTGTTCACAGACCTCTAGAGGTACCTGAGCTCCTAAGCTGTCCTAGGTTTGAGAAATCACTGGTTATGACATTTTCTTGGCTTTCCCAATTAGAGTTCAGCCTGGCATATTTTTCTAGGTTGCTGTGGAAGAGGTATGATGGATGAACTAGGCAAAAATGCTTCCTTTTACCCCACTATCTTGACTGTCCCTCCTCCTCCCTCCTAACATGAAATAATATTGTAGGGAGGAAAAACTTTATATTTTCACTTGGTCCCTACAAAAATTAAACTAGGAATTACAATCCTGAAAAGTCAATGTCAAAATTCTGGAATAGTAATGAAAAATAAAAATCAATCAGAAGTATAATTGGTCCCTCTTAGAAATCTCTCCCATAATCCTGGAACCCCTTAGTTTGACACAGGTAATTCAGGGATCATGAGGAATCAATGAGGAGCAAAATCAGTTATTGAATTCCTACTCTGGGAAGGATAGGATTGTGTTCTCTAGGTATGACAATGGAGAGTAAGGTGTCCTGACTGCAATCCAGTGGTCCTTCCATCATATCACACTGTCATATAGCTATTGTTTCATTGAGAAAAAAAAAAGACATACACAAAAATAGATTCCAGGCAGCATGTAGATTAGCCTCATGTGATCTGTAATAATAATAATAATAATAATAATAATAATAATAATAATAATAATAAGTACTGTAGGAACTCAGATGACAAGGAATTACTGTGGCTCTGGCTTTGTCACTAATTAACTACCTGCTATCATTCCCCCATTTTCTGATATATAAAATAGGGGCTCAGTATCCTTCTAGCTCTAGAGTTCCATGAATCCATAAAAATGGAATTCAGATAGAATTAGAAATAATATGCAGGTAAGCAGAAAGGAGTGGGAATGACATATCTTGGCAGGAAAAAAGCAAAGTTGTTGAAATGGAAATGCAAAAGTCCTGTTTAGGGGAAAATGAATAGAGCAGTCAGATTAGAATGGAGGGGCCAAATGGAAAAATTATTAGATATGATTTGAAAAATTCTCTATGTTTATCAAAACAGATCTAAAGACTGTCAAAAAGAAAGTGTAGTACACTTAGATATTCTTCCTTATTCAATCACATAGTATTGCTGCCAAACTACCCAACACAGTTTTTGAATAACACAGCTCTGGTCTCCATAACCTTCTGCTAAAATCACTAAATCAAAGATCAATAGAACTAGATATAACATTGTACATCATCTTCTCCAATCCCCTTATCTTACAAAGAGGGAAACTGAGGTCCAATGAGGCTTAGAAATTTGCCTAAAATCATATGTGTAGTATTTTGGGATTTTGAAACAGGTACTTTTTTTTTTACATTATGCTTTCCATAATGGTGCTGGAGGTCCTGTTGACTCTTGGGTTCATGTTCTACATATTTGACCTAAACAAATTACTTCATCTCTTGATTCCCCAGGCAATTTTCAAAGACTATAGGTTGAAGAGAAGTTGCTCATCTTTAGTAACACAGGAGTTCCTCACAGGTGCTCCCCATTCTGATATCATGGTCAACAACAATTAAAAAATATTATTCCTATCATGAAAACGTATAAGTTTCATTTCCTTTGCTGATTCTAACCTTCTACTTCTTCCTCCAGCACCAAAAGCTAAAGTATAGTCTGCAAGTTGACATCGATCATAAACAAATTTTGTTTTTTATTAAAAGCATAAAATTCATGTAAGTAGAAAATTGCTTTAAAGTACACTACAAACTTCCCAAACATCCACAATGAACATCAGAATTGTATTTCAAACCCAACAGCTTTGGAAAAATACATAATGAGAGTTGAAGTTTATTAGGTTAAGTACTAACTTTTGGATCAAGATTCCTAGTTAATAGAGAAAAAATCAGAGAGGATAAACCTTCTCTGTCTCACTAGAGGGTATCCTGTTGCATTTGGGGTCATCTCCAGTTGTCCTGATGTATATTTTGCCACTGGATCTAGATGGTTCCAGGGATATGAAGCTGGTGACTGCACTGTTCTGCCTCACTTAAATCAAATTCACTTCCACATCACCCTCCAGATGTCATTGGTCTTCAAGAACAAAAAACAAGATAGTGTAAGGGTTTTTCCCACTCCCCACCTAAGAACTAGGAGCTCCTCAGTTTAAAAAAAAATTGATAGATAATCTTTTGGTTTTGATTTGTTTGTTTTGATAAACTTTCACCCCCTCCCCACCAAAAGAAATAACTAGTTTTTCTGCCCCCAGGCTAAAGTGAGGAAGTAACAACATAGGATGGTTTAGAAAGAGGGAATGGGTGACCCTAAACTCCACTGTTTTCCCTATTGCTTCCCTCTCATGAATGCTTATGGAAATGAGGGCAATGAGTAGGGTCTAAGTCCACCTATGGGAGGAAAAAGATATGATTTGGAGAAAATGGGTGTATTCTACAAATCAGGGCAAAAGAGTAACTACCTCTTCATTTTTTTTTCAGTTTCTACCTTAAACTTCCAAATCCTGTTAGACAGCACCACCAAGAGTCCATATATTATTGCACCCAACAACATTTCAAAGTAAACAGCACAGATAAAATCTCCTAAATCCTTGTTTTTAAGAGCTTATACTAATAAGTTAATTTGTAGCAATGCTAAGTAACTTGCCCAGTCAAGGAGGGAGGGTGCAAGGCTATCTTTCCACCCATGTCTTTGATCCTCTTTATAATCATTCTTGAGTTTTCCCAGTGCCTCAGCAAGTCTTAAGCCCTGAGCAAAAAAATGGCAATCAGTTGGCAATAGAAATATTACAATCATAGTCATGGCTCACAGGACCCAGTCATAATCTTCACTGGCTTCTTATCCTTAACCTTTACTCTTCTTAGAAATTCTTCAAGTAATTGCTTTCTCTCTCCCCAAACTAGATTCTTCAACTAAAACCTTGGGCTCAGTCAAAGGAAGCAGAGTGGGGTAAAAAGTAATTGGAAAAAAGGCTTTTTTCTAATGACTACGTATGAAAGTAGTTTTTGTTGATTTTATTGAAATTGTGGTATAGATAAACTCATTCTGAATGGTCTAATTGTCAGTATGGTGATTGAATTGTTCTCTCATCTCTGCAACCAAACTCTCCAACATTGGAGTCCAAAGACTTGTTTCCCAGAAGTTGTCCAGTGGGTCATGGGAAAACCCACCATTGGATTGCTAGTCAGCATCACATATGGTTGAAACTATGATGGCATCTGATCATTTTCTAACCTCCCACCTTCATTCCATGCTTTCCTTCTGGTCCACCTTGAAACGAAGTGGTGCCACACTGATATAGGAAGGAAATCATATCCATAAGAGCTAGAGGGAGGGAAGGACAGACTTAAAAGAAAGCATAAAATGCATTTAGCAGACCTGTGTCAGAGGTGGGGATCACCCTGATGATAAAGCATGGATGTATTATGATCTTTACTGATGGAGGGAATACTCTAACTATAACATTGCATAGAAGATAAAGAACAGATGGTTATTTCCTCCCCTGAGTAAGAACAAAAGAAAATGGTTTCGAGCTGCTGGAAGAGATATTTCATAGAACTTCCACAAAGTTGTTAAAAATTAAGTAAAGTTTATAGACTCACCTTTCTTTAAAATATTTATAACAGAAATAATCCATTTATGAGAATGATTTAGCAGGAGCTTTTCAGGGCACATAATCCTTAATTTTCCTGTATTCCAAAATATTTATATTTCTTCCCTCTCAGTTTTCCTTTATTTAAGGAAATTTTTCCTTAAATATTTTTCTTTTTTTCCCTTCATTTAAGGCAATGGGGTTAAGTAATTTGCCAAGGTCACACAGGCAATTAAGTATCTGAAGTTGGATTTGAACTCAGGACCTCCTGATTCCATAGCTGGTGCTCTATCCACTGTGCCATCTAGCTGCCCCCTATTTACCTCTATTTTCCATGAAAACTTAGGTAGACTATCATATTAAACCAAATTATTTATATCCCCAAAATCTCTAAATGTTGTTGTAGATCTTTTACTCCCATTGGTTCTTTTTATATTTAATAAACTACCAGAAGTCAGGCTATTCATTTGTTAGCCACATCCACAGAAAATGCTCAATGTATGTCTGTTGGATAAATGTTAGTGAAAGAAATTGAAATTTTTCCAAGAGAAGTAGACTGCAACTTAATAATATACTCTAGTTTTATAGTAAAAAAAAAAAAAAACAGGTTTGCGGGCACCTTTTATATATAAGATAATGTATTAGGTAGACTGGGAAAGACAATATAACATGTATAAACTCACTCATTAGTACCATACATACAACAGTCACTTAATAAACAAATATATATTGTATTTGATAATAAATATGAAAATGATATTTGAAAATAAATATATTTGGGTGGCACAGTGGATAGAGCACAGGAGGTCCTGGGTTCAAATTTGGCCTCAGACACTTAATAATTACCTAGTTCTCTGGCCTTGGCCAAGTCACTTAACCCCATTGCCTTGCCAAAAAAAAAAAACCCAAATAAATAAATAAATTTAAGCTATAATAAATGTCAATTCTGACTCAGTCTGAAAAACTCTCAGGGTTAGCACGTTCCCCAACTAAAACCAAGCATTTACCACTAAGGGTATCAGAGATAAATTCTGGATCTGATTCTTACATCCTATTTCACATCACATCTAAATTCACCAAAGATAAGATGATTCAAGAAGAACTCTTGGTATATCCTGACCCATAAAATATTTGACTACAAGGGGCAGCTAGGTGGCGTAGTGGATAAAGCACCGGCCTTGGAGTCAGGAGTACCTGGGTTCAAATCCGACCTCAGACACTTAATAATTACCTAGCTGTGTGGCCTTAGGCAAGCCACTTAACCCCCAATTGCCTTGCAAAAACCTTAAAAAAAAAAGACTATTTGACTACATACCATAATTGCAATCATTGAATATAAATATTGAATATATAAATATAAATATGAATATAAAAATTGGAAGCATCAGTAACTATCTAAATCAACCAATATATGAAGAAAAATTCCTTTCTATGACAAGTAATAAGAGGTCTTTGCTTGAAGATCTTCAGTGAGAGGGAACCCACTATCTCCCAAGTCAGTCTATTCCAATAGTTATCACCCAGTCATTTTTCATTCTTTTCCAACTCTTTGTCACTCCATTTGGGGTTTCCTTGGCAAAGACATGCTATTTCCTTCTCCAACTCATTTTACAGATGAGGAAACTGAGGCAAAAACAGGATTAAGTGACTTGTCCAAGGTTACACAGCTAGTAAGTATCTGAAGCCAGATTTGAACTCAGGAAAATGTCTTCCTGACTGTAAATCTGGCATTCTATCCACTGTCCTAGCTGCCCCACGCCAACCATGGTTCATTGCAGTTGTTAGGAATCAACATATATACAATGAGAGACAATCCTCACCTTCACTCTTGTCTTTGAACTAAAATAGGAATCGCTCTCTACTCATTATGAAATCCAAGTCCTAAAATTAATTTGAATATCTCAAAGACTTAAAAATTCAAGAGAGATCAGTCCTGCACAGTAATACCACATCTCTGAACTTTTCCTCATGACATTCCTGCCAAGTAACCTCTGAGAAACATGAAGTTAGATCTTCAAATAGCATCTCTGGGAAACAACATTGGATACCAACTCTGTATTTCCATTTTCAGTGTCAATCCCCACTTAGTCTATGGATTAGGAGCACAAATCCTCACAGTGGCAGAAAGGGGTCTTTGAAGATAAATAATTGAAATAGCAATCTGTGAGGAGCAATTAAAAAATGAATTTGATTTTTTCCTAGAAAAATTCTGAATATCCTAAAGAAGAGATTGAATGAGGCCAGTTTAAGATATAATTGTGAAGGAGATGACATTCCAGTGCCTTCATCTGGCTAGTCTATACCCAAATACTGCCTAGTAGCCCCATTAAAAACTACTCTTTCCAGTCAAGACATTTCTTCTCCCTAACTATTCTATCAAAATTTATTTTCTTCTCCTAAAGGCTCCTACTTACACTTAACTGCCATACCTGTGGAATTTTTGATGAATTCATTCACATTAAGGTGTTATTAGGATATATGTACCTTAACATTACTTTTTTTTTAATACTTTTTGCAAGGCAATGGGGTTAAGTGACTTGACCAAAGTCACACAACTAAGTAAGTATTAAATGTCTGAGTTTGGATTTGAACTTAAATCCTCATGACTCCAGGTCCAGTACTCTAACCACTGTGCCACCTAGCTACCCTCTTAATATTACTTTTCCAGAGGTATCAAGGTAAGGAATCTCTTTTGATGGCATTTAGGTCAGAGAAGGAATTATTCATAGATCATGAAGGAGAGTGAATTTTAAAGTGGAAAGGTTTTAAAGGCACTCTATAATAGAGAATTCAGTTTCATGTATGATCTTCTTATGTTTTATATATGTGGAAATGGCCATTTTTTTATTTGCCACAAATTGGATGCTTTTGAATTGTGGTACTGGAAAAGACTTCTAAGAGTCCCAAGGAGATCAAATCAATTAATACTTTAAGAAATTAATTCAGGCCATATACTGGAAGGTCAAATGGTGAATCTTAAAAACATTGGCCTCATAATGGAAAGATGAGACTCATTGGTAAAGACTCTGATGTTGGAAAAATTGAAGGCAAAAAGCAAAGGGGACAGCAGAGGATAGGATGGACAAATAGTATCATGCAAACAAAAAACATGAATTTGGTCAAAATTCAAGAGACAGTGGAGGACAGAAGGCTTGGCTTTCTATGGTCGATTGGTAGGACCTAACTGAATGGCTGAACAAGAAAAACAAAGTTCAGAATAAAAAGAATTTTTAAAAAAAGAATCATACTATCCAATTTTCAGATAAGGAGCTTGAAGTCCTAATTGAGGAGCTCAAGATCATATAGGCAGAATATAGCTTAACCTCCATTAAGACCCTCATCTTCTGACTCCAAATTCAGTGTTCTTTTTATTATAGTTGACAACTTCAACTGACAACAGTTACAAACTAAGTGGAGACCCAGAAGTTATCCAATCTACCTTAATAGTCAACAGGGACATCAACTCTTGGCTTACCTTAGACCCAGCTGTACAGCGGTATAAACATCATCTCTAAGTGAAAGAACTCAGGATGTAGACAGCATTGAGTAAGAATAATAAAGATAATTTTTAAAAATTTGGAAGCATTTTAAGATTCTGTAAAGTTTATCATATATAATTCATGTATTTTATATATATATTATCAAGTTCTTATTGCTTATATTTATTTATCATTATTATATCAAATATTATTATTAAATATTATCAAATTTTAAGAAGATTGTTAACAGGAGAGTTGCTTTTCCTTTAAAGCTTTTCCATGTTCACCTTCTACTTTACTAAAAACAAAAAACCCAAACCCCTTGTCAAATTCACACTGTTTTTTATTTTTTTTAATTTCCCCAATTACAAGTAAATTTAGTTTCCAACATCCATTCTTCCTCCTTCCCTTTCCAGCTTCCTCCCCAAGACAGCAAGCAATCTGATCTGTTCTACCTCACTCTGCAGGTGCATTCGGGTTCGTGGTTTCTGCTCCCCAGGCCGTCTGGGCCGGGCCCTCCAAGAGTCTCAGTGCCACTCAGAACAGGGCTTTGGGATTCAGCCTGGCCAGGGATGGAAGCCAGTGTCAGTCAGAGACTGACTATGAAAAGAAAAAAAGAAAGACTTCAAACCTGATTGGTCCTTGACTGTCTGAGGGGATGCTGGGATTTGTAGTACATGTTTCCTCCTCCTCCAGAGCATCTTCCCACAGCCTTTCCCAGACAAGGAGGAAGAAAAGAGAAAGAAAAGGGCAAGGAAGGTAATTGGCAAGTCTAGATTTCAAATTGTACTACAAAGTAGGAATCGTCAGCCATGGAATGCACTTTTGTCTTTATTTCTCTTACGTGCACCACTTGAAGAGATTTGCAGGGGACAAGTTAGCTAGACAAGGCTTGGGAGAACGTTGAAAAGCAGGTGGTTCCATATAATAATGTTTAATTTAACTAAATTCCATTTTCATTGTGGTTGATAAATAATTTAAATAAAACTCCAAAGTTCGTTGGAGAATTGGAGAGTTCAATCACCAGAACATATCAGAATCCTCGTGTTCATTAACCCAAAGACCACAGCCACTGAGACAAGTCTTCACTATTCAACTAGGTAGAGATCATTGTTATATTCTACACCAAGGTAAGCTCGATGGATACAAGATATAGACAAAAAGAGTAACATAATAAACAGTGAAGGAAGGAAGAAAATATGTTTCAGATTGGTGTTATAAGGGAGAAGATAGCAAAATGTAAAATGGAAAATTTTATTTCCAGAAAAAAAATTTTGGTGCAAACAAAACAAGGTACAGTAAGTTGTTCTGATAAAGGTCTCATTTCCTGAAGACAATCTTAGAAAGACTTCCATTTTCTGTGTTTAGAACTTAAGCAGTTTTTGTGTGTTATTTATTGAATTGTTGTGTTCAGGTTTTTTTGTCTTATCATGTTCTGATATCCATACGATGCTTAGATTAGATTGTCTTTATGAATCCTATTTTTCAGTTCAGTATGTTTTACTTGGTAGTGAAAATATTTTCTTTTAATGTTACTGGTTTATTTTAACTTTTCTTCTAGATCCTCCTTTACTTCTGTGTCTTTATAGTTTCCAATTTATTGTTCTGTTTTGTTGCTTTGGTGAGCCTTGCCATCACAGAATCATATTTTTCTATTCTCCTTATTTTTTTTGCTGTGGAGACCATAAATTCTGATCTTATAATTCTCAATTTCCTTTTAAACTATTCAAGAATGGCATATTGTGATTCTATATTTTCCTCAAATTCCCCAAGTTCCTCTGTCTTTTCAAGTTTTGGATCATTTCCCCTTGTTTTTCAGTATTTATTTAGAGATACTATATTCATTTATTAAGTCTAGAAGACAAGTTCTTGTATTACATGCTTGAATTTTGTTGCAAGCCTATCTGTCTGTTTCTTGGGTTGGTTAGTGCAACTTTACTGCCAGTAGCATGGTGGGCAGTGAGGAAGAGATGCTGATAGGCATTACTTCATAGGTTTTTTTTTAATTTGGGTTTTGTGTATTCTAGACCACAGAGACAGCTGAAATTGTTTGTCAGTGGCATATAATTTCTGTTTTGGAGAGATTTGAGATATCATGGGATCAGAGAAAATGACTAGTGATCCACCTTGTTGGTCATGTGACCTGGAAAGATGACTTAACTTCCAAGATCAATCTGGAACTGATTCAAGAATTTGGAATAAAAGTCATTTCCCATTTGACAAATGATCAAAGGAAATACAGAGAAAATTTAAGCTATCATTAGAAAGATGAAAAATGTTCCCAATCAGAAATGAAAATTCAAAGAACTTTGAGAATCTATTTATACCCATCATGTGGCAAAGATGACAAAAAAAAGGAAAAGCATAATTTTTGGAGGGATTGTGGGAAGCCAGAATCCAATACATTATTCAGGTGAAGCTGTATTTTGATTTGGCCATTCTAGAAAACAAAGTGGATCTATGTCTGAAAAAAAATCATTAAACTGTTTACACTTAGATGTCGTTCTACCACTGTTAGACCTATACTCCAAAGAGATTTTTAAAAAGGGCAAAAAAGACACACTCACATATGCAAAAATATCTATAGTAGTTCTTTTTGTGGTGGCAAATAAAAAACAAAAAAACAAAAAAGGGAAACAAAGGGGAATGGCTGAAAAAATATAGTTATATGACTATAAGGGAATACTACTATGATGTAAAAAATTATGAAAAAGACTGTTTTGGTAAAATCTGGGAATATTTATATGAATCAATAAAGAATGATATAGAATGAAGTGAAACCAGAAAAATTTGTATAATAACAATATTGTAAAAGCATTTTACCTTGAAAGACTTAAGAAATCTGATCAATTTAGTGACCAGAAGTCTGTTGATGAAGAATACTACCAACTTCCTCACAAAGAGGCAATGAATTCAGACAGAAGAATGGAACATATTTTGGGGGGCATAGCCAATACAGGAATTTGTTTGCTTGACTATTCATATATATTTTGATGGTTTTGTTTTTTCATTTGAGGGAAATGAGGGAGATAAAATAGATTTTATTCATTTAAAAAAATAAAATGAAATGAGGAAGGTAGACTAGATGGCCTCTGAAATATCTTATAACTGGATCCACTACAAATTTGTTATACAATCTCAACTGGGCCTTCATTGCTGCTAGGTAATCTTTCTACCTAACCACCTTATCAAATCACTATACTAATCTCCACAATGGCTCCTCCAAATCTTTCCATCTCTCCCTAAACCTCTCATGTTTTCCCCTGCCCCCATTCTCAGCTGCAAAACTTGTCCCATATTAAAAAAAAAAGAAATTGAGGCTATTAAGTGTGAACTCCCTCTTCTCCTTTTTCTCTCATCATATACCTTCTTCCATTATCTTCTCCTACAACCCATTTTGTATCATGAACTGGCCTTAATCACCAAGACTAAGTCCCTCTGCTTGCTCAATTCCATTCCCTACCATATCCTTCAGCATATTGTACCCTCTGTCTTCTTCAATATATTTTATTTTCTTCTTTTTTTGGAGAGGCAATAAAGTTAAGTGACTTCCCCAAGGTCACAGAACTAATGTCAAATGTCTGAGGCTGGATTTGAGCTCAGGTTCTTGTGACTCCAAGGTTGATGCTCTATCCACTGATCTACCTAGCTATCCCCACTGTGGCTGCTGGCTACTTGAGTTCAGTTCTGCCTATGAGGAACCATTATTCAGACTCAGGAAAGCAATGGTGGAAATAAAACAAAAATCTTTTAAAAGAAGCTACAACACATAGGAAGGGATGGGGAGAGAGAGAGAGAGAGAGAGAGAGAGAGAGAGAGAGAGAGAGAGAGAGAGATAAAAGAAGAGCCAAGAAGTGTTGGCTGGACCACAGATCAGAGAACTCCATGGCCCTGAGCTGCAGTCCAATCCAGGTTTATTTTTCTTTAGTTTTTGCTAGGCAATGGGGTTAAGTGGCTTGCCCAAGGCCACACAGCTAGGTAATTATTAAGTGTCTGAGGTTGGATTTGAACTCAGGTACTCCTGACTCCAGGGCTGGTGCTCTATCCACTGTGCCACCTAGCTGCCCCCCAACCCAGGTTTTTATGTCTTGCCTCTCAACCAGAGGGCAAAAGGTGATCTCCCTTCTCCTATACTAGACCCTGAATTAGGTAGAGGGTAAAGCCTAAGGGGATCAGGATGCAAATTTTATATTAAATAATGAATCAATGGTACATCAAGAATGGGGATCTCCACCCAATTTGATTGCAGATTTAGTTTCTGCTGTATTCATAGTTTTCTTTATCTTTTCCATGGTAGTCAATTTACATCTCCACCCAATTTCTTTCTGTTGCATTCACAATTCTCTTCATCTTTCCCCTGCATCACTACTGCCTATAAATATCCCCATGTCTTCCTGATGTCTTCCTGAAAAAAAATCTCATTTGATTATTTTATTTTTGTTTTTTATTTTTTTTCATTTGATTCTTTTATTCACTATTACCCTATATCTTTTCAGCCCTCTCCTCGAAAAGACCATCTATAATAGGTGCCTTCACTTTATCTCTTTTTATTCTCTTCTCGACCCTTTACAATATAGATTCTGACTTTTATCATTCCACTGAAACTACTCTCTCCAAAATAACTAATGATCTTTAGGTTTTGGGGAACCACTTTCCTGGTTCTCCTATTTATCTAATCAATCCTCATATGTCTCCTTTGCTGAATCTTCTTCCAGATTATGTCCTCTAAGCATGGATGTCCCACAGGCTTCTAGTCTGGTCCCTCTTCTCCCTCTCTGCTACTTTGATTGGTGATCTCATCAGTTCTCATGGATTTAGTTGCTATTTCTATTTTGATGGTTTTCAAATCTATCTATCCAACCCAATCTCTGCTGACCTCCAATGTTACAACTTCAACATCTTGAACTGGTTTCCAGTAGGTTTCTTTTTCTTTTTCTTTTTCTTTTTCTTCTTCTTTTCTTTTTTTTTTTAAAGTTTTTGCAAGGCAATGGGGTTAAGTGACCTGCTCAAGGCCACACAGCTAGGTAATTATTAAGTTTCTGAGGCCCGATTTGAACTCAGGTGCTCCAGACTCCAGGGCTGGTGCTCTATCCACTGTGCCGTCTAGCTGCCCCTCCAATAGGTTTCTTAAACTCAACATGTCCAAAATAGAACTTAATATCTTTCCCCTTAAATTCTTTCTCTTATCCCACCTTCCATACTAGAATCCCATCTTCCCAGTCCCTCAAGCTCACAACCTAGGGGTCATCTTCCATTCCTCATTCTCTCTTACCCACCCCTCCATTTGGCCAATGCTGTTGATTTCCTCTTTGCAACATCTCTCAAATATTCTCCCTTCTCTTTATCATTGCTACTTCTCTGACAGAATAGAGGAATAGAGATTAGACATTTATATAAAACCTAATATGTAACAATCATTATGCTAAGCATTTTAACATCTCATTTAATCCTCACAACAATCCTGCAAGGTAGGTACTGTTGTTATATCTGTTTTATAGTTAAGGAAACTGAAGAAATCAGAGGTCAAGTGACTTGCCCAGGATAATATAGATAGGAAGTGTTTGAGGTTGCATTTGAATTCACATCTTCCTGACGCTAGGCTTTTGTTTTTTAGGTCTATTTTTGTTTTATAGGTCTAGTGTTTTGTGCACTTTGACACCTAGCTGCTTTGGTAGCTCCTTAGGTAGCTCCTTATGTTGAGAGTTCAGGCCCTTAGCACTTTACACCTGAAATATTATAGACCTGGTGGTGGTGGGTCTGTCTACCTCTCTCAATATTCCTTCCATTCAATCACTTTCTTTTTTTTAAATTATAAAGATTTTATTTTAGAGTTTTACAATTTTCCCCCTAATCTTACTTCCCTCCCCCCACCTCCCCATAGAAGGCAAAGTGCCAGTCTTTACATTGTTTCCATGGTATACATTGATCCAAATTGAATGTGATGAGAGAGAAATCATATCCTTAAGGAAGAAACATAAAGTAAAAGAGATAGCAAGATCAGACAATAAAGATATCAGGTTTTTTTCTAAATTAAAGGTAATAGTCCTTGGTATTTGTTCAAACTCCACAGTTGTTTCTCTGGATACAGATGGTATTCCCCATTGCAGACATCCCCAAATTGTCCCTGATTGTTGCACTGATGGAATGAGAGAGTCTATCAAGGTTGATCATCGCCCCCATGATGCTGTTAAGGTGTACGATGTTTTTCTGGTTCTGCTCATCTCACTCAGCATCAGTTCATGCAAATCTCCCCAGGCTTCCCTGAATTCCCATCCCTCCTGATTTCTAATAGAATAATAGTGTTCCATGACATACATATACCACAGTTTGCTAAGCCATTCCCCAAGTGAAGGACATTTATTTGATTTCCAATTCTTTGCCACAACAAACAGGGCTGCTATGAATATTTTTGTACAAGTGATGTTTTTACCCTTTTTCATCATCTCTTCAGGGTATAGACCCAGTAGTGGCATTGCTGGATCAAAAGGTATGCATATTTTTTTGCGCTTTGGGTGTAGTTCCAAATTTCTCTACAGAAAGGTTGGATGAGTTCACAGCTCCACCAACGATGTAATAGTGTCCCAGATTTCCCACATCCCTTCCAACGATGATCATTGTCCTTTCTGGTCATATTGGCCAGTCTGAGAGGTGTGAGGTGGTACCTCAGAGAATCTTTAATTTACATTTCTCTAATAAGTAATGATTTAGAGCAATTTTTCATATGACTATGGCATTCAGTCACTTTCTTAAAGTGCACATCCAACCATGACACCCTTCTACTTAGTAAATTTCAGTGACTCTCAATTGCCTCCAGGATCTAGAACATTCTATGTTTGGTCTCCAAAACCTTTCATAAACTAGCCCCTTCCTATTTTTCTAGTATTGATGCTTTAGCTCAATCACAATCAGTCAATAAACATCAAATGCCTACCAAGCCCAAGAAACAAATCAGCAGCAACATAGAGATTGGAAGAGAGTGAGGGTTCAGTGATAACCCCTAGGTTGAGAGCCTGCAGGACTGGGAGGATGGTATTGCCTTCTACAGTAATAAGGTAGGAGGGGGAGAAAATTTAGGAGGAAAACTCTCTTTTGGATATGTCAACTTAAAAGTGTCTGCTGGACATCTAGTTCAGGATGTCTGAAAAGCAGTTAGAGTTGCAAGATTGGAGGTCAGCAGAGGGACTGAAGCAAGGTAGGTTGAGAATCATCTGCATAGAATGGTACTTAAAATCCTTGGGAGCAGATACGATGACCAAGTGAAGTATTGTGGGAAAGGATCAAGTGTTTTGCTTTCACAAGGGTGAGAAAGGGTATTGCCAGAATTTCACAGAGGACTGTGAGGATACTACATTACAAAAACCAGGATACTTGGTCTTTGTGGCAACTCAGTAGATGCCAACTTGTTTACAGGAAGGAGAGAGTTAAGACAAAAGGAAAACGTTAAGTAACCTTACTTAGGTTGAATGAGAGAATCTGTGCCATTGTCCTTTACCCCTGGAGAAGGAAGTAGCTTTTCTTGTTGATTAGTATAATGAGCAAGGTGAGGAAAAGAGGGGAGGTGTGAAGATTGTGAGTTAACTCATACTGATGCACCTGCTTAGTGAGGGGAGCAGGGATCTTCTGATATATAACCTTGTATGTAATGAGGATTTGGGGTGTCTCTCTTGCTAAGGGACACTTGGTTTTTGCAGGAACCGTTAATGAATGAATTAATTCTTCCCACACTCCAGTAAAGCATAGTCTCCTTTATTTTGCTATTTAGATCCAATTTCTCCTTCCGCAAATCAGCATAGTAGCAGGAAAGTTTGGAGTGGCTCTGAGCTATTCAAACTTTCCCCTCAGAGGGAAGAGAATATGTTGGCCTGTTTATAACAGTACTATAGAGGGAGAAGAGGATTTAGGACAGAATTCTGTGGAAAACCTTTGGTTCCACAGCATGATCTGCAAAAAGATTAAGCAAAGCATACAGAAAAGGGTAAGTTGGAGGAGAAACAGGAGAGTGTTGTTCCAAAATCTAGAAAGAGTATCAAGGAGGGGAGAATGATCTATAGTGACAAAGGCTATTGAGGTCAGGAAGAATGAAGATTGAGAAAGGGTCATTGGAACTGGAAGCTAAGAGATCCTAAGTACCATATTTCCCTATAGATTTTGGGGGCTTGAAATTTGAAAAAAATGTATCATATATATTGAACTCAAGTTTTATTCATCATGAAATTCAAGGACCTTCTGCTCATAGCTTTCAGGCATCTTTTGGGCAAGTCTGGTGCATGTATGCTTGCTTCGTCCATTTTGAAATCAGTAACTTATTTTTCAACCTCAATTCTTGCCTCCTGCTGAACCATCTTTTTGGACACAGGAATTCCAATGGCCTTTCACTCTTTAATCCATCTCTTCAATTTCCTTTCTAACCATTTGGCTAACTTGCCTCTCATGGCCACCTTTGCTATGGGGTTTTCAGTAGGATTTCTACTTCCTGTAGCCAGTCTCAGACTGTTTTCTCAGTTAGAAGAGGACCAAACTTAAGTTCAGTAGTACAATTTCCATTCACTTTTGTGAACCGGATCACTTTTGAACTTGAATTCAACACTGTATCAAAATCTTTTCTGAACCATTTCTGGGCAGAACATGACAAAACATAACCTAATATACTAGTAACAAATGTGAAACAATGAGCTCAAAGACACAAGTGTGAAAAAGAGGGAAATAAAAGTTAAAGTACATTAATACTCTGAAATATTGTTGTTCATAAGAAACTATTGGGGGGAGCCAAGATGGCGGCATGAAGGCAGCATTTCCCAGAAATTCCTCCCCCGCCAAAAAACTCCAAAAGCCATCAAATTGTGACTCTATCCAAAATTTAGAGGAGTAGAACCCACAGAAAGACTGAGTGATACATTTTCCCAGTCCAAGATAATTTAGAAATTCTTCAGAAAAGTGTGTTTCACCAGGACCCGGGAATTAGAAAAAAGCCCCCACAGCAGGGCAGCCCAGCCCAGCCCAGGGATCACCAGGAACAGCTTGAAGGGGCAATGAGACAACTTTGCTACACCAGAAAGAGTATAGAGTGAGGAGCACCAGTCATAGAACCTGAAGTGTGAATTGGGGGAAACCAGCCTGCACCTCTAGAGCACAGACCACAGATGGTAAGGGGGTCAGGGGAGACTGCAGAAATCTTTCAGCTCTCCCTGGGGCAGGACTCTGCTGTTTGCCCACACTAAGATCTAGGTTGCAGTTTGGCCTTCCATACTAAGATAGCAGGGCTTCTTCTCACAACTCCAGGGAAGAGGGGAGTGCCTGTGGTTATCTACATATCAAAGCACAGGCAAGAGGGCATAAGACCTTGGAGGAATAAAGGTCCCAGTGGGGTGTTCCCAAAAAACCCCAAAGTCTTGAAAGTGCTGTAAATTAATCTTGGAATGAGGAAATAAGTAAACAACAGGAAAAGAAGAATCTGACCATAGAAAATTACTTTGGTTCCATGGAAGTTCAAAACATATACTCAGATGATGACAAAATCAAAGCTTCCATATCCAAAACCTCCAAGAGAAATAGAAAATGGGCTGAGACTATGGATGAGTTCAAAAAAGACTTTGAAAAGCAATTAAGGGAAGTGGAGGAAAAATTGGGAGGAGAAATGAGAGCGATGCAGATAAATCATGAAAACTAAATCAGCAGCTTGGAGAAATACAAAAAATTACTGAAGAAAATAATATGTTAAAAACCAGTTTATGTCAAATGCAAAAAGCAACACAAAAGACAAATAAGAAGATGAATGACTTAAAAAGCAGAACTGGGCAGCTGGAAAAGGAGATAAAAAAGCTCTCTGAAGAAAATAACCCCTTCAAATGCAGAAGCTGATAAAGGAAGCTGATAACTTTGCAAGAAATCAGGAAGAAATAAAATTCTTCCAAAAAAGTCAAAAATTAGAAGAAAATTTGAAATATATTTCATTGGAAAAACAATCAACCTCGAAAACAGATTCAGGAGAAATAATTTAAAAATTATTGGGCTACCTGAAAGTCATGACCAGGAAAAGAGCCTAGACTGCATTTTTCAAGTAATAATAATCATAATCATAATAATAATATAGTAAAATTGCTCTGAGATCCTAGAAGCAGAGGATAAAATAGAAATTGAGAGAATTCACCTCCTGAAAGAGATCCCAAAAGAAAAACTTCCAGGAATATCATAACCAAATTCCAAAACTCCCAAGTCAAAGAGAAAATACTAAAAGCTGCCAGAAACAAACAATTCAACTGCAGGATCTGGAAGCATCTACATTAAGGGCTCATAGGGACTGGAATATGATATTCTAGAAGGCAAAAGATCTTGGTTTACAACTGAGAATCAACTACCCATCAAAACTGAACATCTTCTTTCAGGGGAAAAGATGGACTTTCAATGAAATAAGGGACTTTCAAACTTTCCTATTGAAACAACCAGAGCTGAACAGAAAGTTTGATCTTCAAGTATAGGACTGCGATGAACCATAGAGGGGGTGGATGAGAATGACTAACTATGAGGAACTTAATGATATTGAACTATTTGTATTCCTGCATGGGAAGAAGATACTGATAATTCATATGAACTTTCTCATTTATAAGAGTTGTTAGAAGGAACATATACAGATATGGCATAGGAAGGAGCAGAATATAATGGTATAATATAGTAAAAAGATGGAGTCAATGGGTGATAAAGGGAAGTACTGAGAGGAAGAGGAAGGAGAGGTAGAAGGAGCTAAGATATTTCTTATGAGTCAAGAAAAAAGCTTTTTCAATGGAGTGGAACAGGGGAAGGACAGAGGGAATGAGAGAACCTTCATTCTTATCAGAAATGGCTCAGAGAGGAAATAACATACACACAATAGGGTATAGAAATCTATCTTACCCTAGAGAAAAATGAGAAGAAAGGGTTGGGATAAGGAGAAATGGGGAGAGGGTAGGGGGGAATAGATGAGAGAAGAGAGGGAAGATTGACTCAGATACAACACACTTTTGGACAGGGACAGGATGAAAGGAGAGAGAGAATAGAATAAATAAGAGTGGGGAGGAATAGAGTGGAGTGAAATACAGCTAGTAATAGCAACTGTGGGGAAAATATTGAAGCAACTTCTCTGGTGGACTTATGATAAAGAAGGCAACTCACCCCACAGACAGAGCCATTGGAATCTGGAAATAGACTGAAGTAAATTTTTTTTTCTCTCTCTCTCAGTATTCTTAAAGATTCTCATATTCTTGGGGGGGGATTTATGTTTACACTTATAACAAAATTATTGTAATAATATAAAATAAATAAGCAAAAAAATAAAAAAAACTATAAATGGTTGGACTCTAGAGAAGCATGTAATGAGTTACAGGATCTGATTCTGAGTGAAGGGAGCAGAACCAAGAGAATAATGTACACATTAACAACAATATTGTGTGATGATCAGCCATAATGGAAGCAGCTCCTCTCAGCAGTTCAGAGAGCTAACATAACCATATTACACCGGCTATGGACAATGTTATCCCCATCCAGAGGGAAAAAAACAAAACAAAACAAAACACAAAAAGAAAAGCCAACCCTTCAGAATCTGATGAACACTTTATAAAAATTATCTCATGTCTTTTTCCCTTATTCCTAATTCCTCATACCGAAAATGACTAACATGTAGACATGTTTATCCAAAATGTGTATGTACAGTGCTAACCTGACTGTTCACCACTAAGGAGAGGGGGGTGGGAAGGGACAGTGCAAGGAAATTTTGTAACTTAAAAATATACAGATGCATATAGATGAAAATAAATAAATTTTTTTAAAAAAAAGAAAAAGCAGAAAATGCAAGTAAAAAATCTACAACCACCATATAAGATGCTCCCAGTTTTTAAACCACAAATTTTTCTAGAAAGGGTTCCTCTTATTCATGGGGAAATATGGTAACTTTGGGACAGAGCAGTTTTAGTAGAATAATAAGATCAAAGCTGAATTATAAAGAGTTAAGAGAGTGAAAGGAGAGAAAAGAGCCACCTCTAAGGTAGATTTTTTTCAAGTAGTTTAGCTACAAAGGGCTTTCTTAATTATTTCCTTTTTCTTATTATTAGCTTTTTTAATTGTTTCCTATTTATTCTGTGTATAACTTGTTGGTCTGTTTGTTTTTTTATCTTCTCCATTAGATTGTGAACTCCTTAAAGGCAAATATTTTGTCTTTTGTCTCTTTTTGTATCCACAGCACTTAGCACAGTGACTGGCTTATGATAGGTGCTTAACATTTATTGATTGATTACAATGGGGAAATTTATGATTCTTTGAATGATTTTAGAATTGAGGAACTCAAAATCTTCAAATTAGCAAAAATTAGTAAATTTATTCTTGGAGGTTTGTGGGGAAAATGAGATCAGATAATTCACTACAGGTAGAACTTTAAATAGGTTTAATTTGCATGTATTGGGAAAAAATTTTCAATTATGAAAGAAAAATATGCAAAAAATAATTATTTATTCCTAGTATTTGACCCAGGTATCCCACTATTGGGGCTATACCCATGGAAGGTTGAAAACAAAATACCAGCTTTATTTGTGAGAAAAAAAAACAAAGTAAGTGCTTAATGATTGGGAATGACTGAAAAAAACCCCAACAGCACATGAATGCATGGACTATTTCTGGGAAGATGGAGACAAAGTGAAGTGAAGCCGAGGAAAGAAAGCAGATTTAAATGAACAAAATATACTTCAATGTAAATAAAGATGGCACTAAGAGGCAATAAAATCTGGGTCAAAAACAATGGAGAGGATCAGTACACAGGTACTGCCGAGAAGCTACCAGAAAAATTCTCTAAATTATATCAAAGTAGATGGAAAAGGCTCTCTCAGTGTTTTACTTTATACATTCCCTCAGTTCCTTCTGCTGCTATGACCTTCTATACACTTGGAATATCTCTCCACCCCTGAGGCTCTTTTCTCCCTTTATTGAGTTCCTCCAAGAACTTCTATAGGGGGTGGTGGGTATACTGGACCAAATATCCTTTACAATTCCCAGCTTTATTTCTGACTACTTGGGACTTGCCAGAGTGCTCTTTGCTTTGGTACTTTGTTCTCTTTTCTCCCTCCACTCACCTTTTCACTTTTCTTTTATGTATTCTCTTTCCCTATTTGAATATAAGTTTTCTGAGAGCAGAGTCTCTCACTCTCCTCTTTTCTCTCTCTCTCTCTCTCTCTCTCTCTCTCTCTCTCTCTCCCCCCCTTCCTTTGTTTGTATTTGTATTCCCATTGATTAGTACAGTATTAGAATATGTAAATATTAACCTAATAAATGCTTTGTTGTTGTAGTAGTTGTACACAAAAGAGGAAACTAAATTCAAGGATTACAATCTTTGTGCTACTGACTGTAATGTTTAAAAGTGGGTATCCTTCAATTCTAAAGGACTTGTGTTGGAAAATACCATCCATATCAGAGAAGAAACTATGGAGTTTGAATGCAGAACAAAGACTGCTATCTTCAATTTTTAAAAGTTGTCTTATTTTTTTCTCTCTCATGTTATTTTTCCATTTCTATTGGACTTTTCTTTTACAACATGATTAATATGTACATATATTAACATAGTATATATGTATAACTTATTTTAGATTGCTTTCTGTCATGGGGAGGGGACAGAAAAGAGGGAGGAAAAAATGTGAAAAACAAAGCCCTGCAGAAAATGATTATTGAAAGCTATCTTTGTATGTAGTTGGAAAAATAAATGTCCTTGGGGTGGCTAGGTGGTGCAGTGGATAGAGCACCGGCCCTGGAGTCAGGAGTACCTGAGTTCAAATATGGCCTCAGATAATTAATAATTACCTAGTTGTGTGGCCTTGAGCAAGCCACTTAACCCCATTGCCTTGGAAAAACCTAAAAAACAAAAGTGGATGTCCTTGTATTTAGGTTGTGAGTGTTTCTCTCTTGTATAGTTATTAGCTGAAGAATTTCTTCCCAACTTTCCCCAGAATTCCTCCCTGCCTACTTCTGCAGTTTTATATGGTAAAAGACTCAAGGGCAGGCATCACTGACTGGTGATCACTGTCTGAACAGCTTCACAAGTCACAGTGTAGCTGAGTCCTCTTAAGTAAGTAAGAAGAGAATCAAGTCCCTGTGGTCATCTGTTTGGACTTATCAGACTCTACAATGGATCTGGGCCACTTAGAGCATTGCAGAGAATTCAGTCTTGTAAGGTCCCTAAATTCTAGGATCTACAGTCTAGATAGTTATTTCCTCTAGAACCTGAAAATTATCCTTGTTCTCAATGGTGGATTTAGCCATAAGTTCCCCAACTTTCTTCACTGTAAACTTTGGGAAATGTAGGCTTCAGCATTTTCTTTTCACTCCTTCCAAGGAGGCTCCCTATCAAAAGCTTTTGCCAATCACTTAGCAAAAAGGGGTGGGGGAAGTGGAAGCTTCCTGGGAGGAGGATGCCGGGTAGAAGGAGCTATTTCCTAGCTGGAGGATTCCTTCAAATGGGTATAATCCAGCTTCTAGGAAGGCCAATGGTGTGATTTATTCAAATTTTATTAAAAGCCCATTATGTGAATGCACTCTTCTCCAATCAGTATTGGAAAGATAGATGAATTAAACATAATAGAAATAACTAACATTTCTATTGCACTGGACAGTTAAAAAGTGCTTTTTCATGACTTACATTTGAATTTCCTAACAACTCTCACTACTATTACTACCATAAATTCTAATAATTCAATTTTTACAGATGAGAAAGAGGTTACAGATGTCATAGGAGTAGAGAAGTCAGAGGATCTGATAATCTCAAAAGAGAACTTAAGTCATCTAATCCATCTCCTCTACTGAAAAGCCCTTCTTCATTATCCCTCTCCCTCCCCAAATAACTGTTTTGCTTCTGCTTGATGGCTTGAGAACTTCCAGTGTTGGAGAATCCAATTCAAGAAACATTAAACATTTGTTTTGTGTATGTAAGGCATCTCATTCCATTTATTGAAAGGTCTGGTTTTGGGTTGCATATATGCACAGATAAGTTGCTGTGACTAGACAACAGCTACTAGGAGTTGTATCATAAGTCATATGAACAAGTTTGTTGAACTAGTGAAAATGGACAATGTAATTTTTATGTTTCATGAAACCTGCATTAATGGAAAAATAATGTCCATTAAAAAAGAGATATGTAATATCATTGTAAGATGCTTTACAAATATCTTGTTTGGTTCTCACAACAACTAGGAAGTAGGTGGGTGTCATTACTATACTCATTTGACAACTAAGGAAACTGAGACTGATAGGTTAAGTGACTTGCCCAGTATTACACTGGCTGGTAAAATATCTGAGGCAGAATTTGAATTCAGCTATCCCTGACTCTAGGATTAGCACTCTATCTAGTGTATTACTTATCAGTTACTTCTAGAAAAGACATAATGGGAATCATTTAACTGTCTTCATATATTTCACAAGACTACAGAATTGGAGCTAGTAAAGATAGCTGTCATCCAGTTCAACCCTTTTATCTTACAAATAGGAAAACTGAGACCCAGGGAAACTAAATAATTCAATGTTTCAAAAACAGTAAGTGGTAGAAACAGAATTCAAACTTACATTGTCTGATTCTAAATCATTGGAAAAATGATTTTTCTCCCATTTGTCAAGATTTTCCTTTTAAAAACCTTTTATGGGGCAACTAGGTGGCACAATGGATAGAGCACCAGCCCTGGAGTCAGGAGTATCTGAGTTCAAATGTGACCTCAGACACTTAATAATTACCTAGCTGTGTGGCCTTGGGCAAGCCACTTTTGCCTTGCAAAAACCTAAAGAAAAAAAAAGAAAAGAAAAGAAAAAAACCTCTTACAATCCCTCCTATTTTTTAAAATTTTTTTAACTTTCTTCAGTCCTTTCATACTCTATTCCTTATTCCTGGAAATCCTTTTTTTCAGTATCTTCTCCGACTCTTCCTTTAATCCCAGTTTTCCTGGTTCTTAGAAGCTATGATTTCTTTCCTAGTTCAGCCTCAATGTTGCCCCCTTTATGAGTTCTTTCCTGATCTCCAAGCTGCCCTTCCCAAATTAGTGTATTTATTTTGATTGACTTAATTGCACACCTATTTTATATCCTGATAGACTATGTGCTTCTTGAATATTATTATATTATAATGATAATCATATTTATATTATTTTATATGTAATAAAATATATTATAAAATACATAATTATAAAAGCTAGCATTTATTTAGTGTTTTGAACTTTGTAAAATACTTACAAATATTATCTCATTTGGTTTTCACAACAACCCTGAGAGACAGGTACTATTATTGCCTTTTGAGAGGAAAATGGAGCAGAAAGAGGTTAAATGACTTACCTAGGCTCAATCCATAAGTACCTGAGGTTGTTTTTTAAATTCAGGTCTTCTGACTCCAAGTTCAGTTTCATTTTTGTTTTTTATCCCTAGTAGTTAGCAGAGTGTCTGGCACATAGATGCTTAATCAATGCTTATTTATTGATTGCTGATTGTCATGGTCCATTTTATTGTATAATAGAAATTCACCTATAGTGGAATGTCTAGGAAGATCAATTCTCAACTAACAAGAACATGGAAATTTGGCTTCATGTTGATCAGGGCTATCAAAGTTTGAACAAATGAATTAACTCATTTGCTTATCCTTTATTAAATATCTTTGATGTGAAATGTATTCTGCTTAGTACTGGAAAAGATGTAAAAAACAGTTAATAATAGCTGATGCACATATAGCATGTAGCATGTAGGTTTAAAAAGTACTTAGTGCCTAGTATTTTGTTTGCTCTTATAACAGCCCTGCAAGATATGTATATTGATCAACATATATTCTATAAAAAGTGCTACAATGTTGAAAGAATAGCAGTTAAGGCATCCATGATTTCACAGGTAACAAAAATCCAAGAAAGGAACTGGTAACTAAACCCTGAAAATTTATGTATAAATGCAAAACATCTATGCAACAATCTGGATAAGAGAACCTCTGATAATAAACATCAATATGGGGGGGCAGCTAAGTGGTGTAGTGGATAAAGCACCGGCCTTGGAGTCAGGAGTACCTGGGTTCAAATCCGGTCTCAGACACTCAATAATTACCTAGCTGTGTGGCCTTGGGCAAGCCACTTAACCCCGTTTGCCTTGCAAAAACCTAAAAAAATAAAAATAAAAAAATAAACATCAATATGCTATTGATGTTGTTTGTGTTTCATTCTCTATGAGGACCATGATGTTAGGAATGTGATGCCATGACATGCAAATGAATTTAGTGAAAGGAAAGCTGTGTGAAATCACCAGTCTCACTTTCTCCTCCAGAAACATCAACAACAAGATGTCTGCTTACCAAAGATATTTATCACTGTGATGGAGTAGATCACCAGTGGAAAAAAAGATCAAAGAGAAATTGCTTGTGGATTATAGTCTTCCAGATTCTTCTATTTGAAAATCACATTGTATTTATTGAGCAAGCCCTGTCACATTATAGAGTCTCCTGGTGGAGACCTGTAATCAATCAACTGGATCAACTGACCTAATAAGAAAGATCAAGAGGATAAAGACACTCTATTGAGCAGATTTTAGTATGCATTTGGATAAACAATCTATGGAGATTCTCCAACAAGATGGGTCTGGAATTGTATAGGGAGAGAAGATGGGATGGATTTTTCTTTTACTGACCCAAGCTTCCCATAAAAGCAAACTTCTTTTTTCCTATACTAACACTTTACTAGTGTTGATAAATGGTAGCAAGACATGGAACATACAACTTCTGAAGAACTGAAAATGAATATCACATGGTTGATAATGGAAAGATCCATGATGGATGTGAACATGCTGCAACATATAATCATCAAGGAACTCTGAAGAACATTATTAAAGCAGACCACCAGGAAATTAAATGATAGAAACAGAAGATAGTTTGATCAGGTGGCAAGAGAAGGGGATAACAGATGGTCAGCTAAAGTGTTTCCCAGGTACCCACAAGATATATGGAAAAAATTAGGACTTCTAGCCCATTTGATGAACTCCCTCTGGAAAACTTTTGTGAGACCATAGACAAGAATTGCACAGGATGGGCACAAATATGGACATATTGCAATTTAAATTATTGGAGAAAATTCCTGTATCAATAAGATCATGTCTATATATTTAAGAGGTATTACTGATGGTTTATGCTACAAGAACTGACTGGAAAATCTCTCTGCAAAGATATTCTTTCTTTAAAAGAAAAAAAGATAAGGGGGGCAAGGTGCAGAGTAGTGTTTCTTTTTTTTTTTAAGTTTTTGCAAGGCAATGGGGTTAAGTGGTTTGCCCAAGGCCACACAGCTAGCTAATTATTAAATGTCTGAGGTCGGATTTGAACGCAGGTTCTCTTAACTCCAGGGCCGGTGTTCTATCCACTGTGCCACCTAGCCTCCCCTGCAGAGTAGTATTTCTTATTAATAGAAAAGGCTCATATGAGAAAATCTGGGAACTAGAGGAAAGAAACTTATAAGAGACTTTTATAAGTCTTATATCTCTTTTAAATGATGAAGACCATCAGATGTTAGATTTTGCATTTAATATTTATTCTGGGGCAACTATTCTGATACCCTATTAAACTGGCAGACTGGGTATCCATAAGATAGCTACTATATGTCCTCTGAGAAGTCCAGGGGTATCCCTGAGGGATTATCTTTCTAATGCTATGGCTCATGAGCCTCGACTGGTATAATTTCCTCCATAATTATCAGTGAAATCAACTAATCAACCAGACCTCTTTAGCATGCAAAAATGGGTATTTACTGGTACAGAATAGCCTCCCAAAATAGTGTGACAAACTCTCACACCAGTATATACACAGCTGTAGGGGAAATTAAGAGAGTAATTCTATGTATTTTATTTTATGCATTTAAACATATTATCCTGAGCAGAGGGTCCACTGGTTTCACCAGACTGCTGAAGGGGTCTAGAAAACAAACAAAATATGTCTAAGTACCTCTACTTTAGAGAAATATGAAAATTCATGGAGGAAATGAAATTTTACAGCTAACCATTTTTCCCATCCTTCTTTCTTTTTTTTTTTTAGGTTTCTTTTTTTTTGCAGGGCAAATGGGGTTAAGTGGCTTGCCCAAGGCCACATAGCTAAGTAATTACTAAGTGTCTGAGACCAGATTTGAACCCAGGTACTCCTGACTCCAAGGCCGGTGCTTTATCCACTACACATCTAGCCACTCCTATCCCTCTTACAAGAAACATTTAAGAGATTACTGGGGATGGAGCCAAGATGGTGGCATGAAGGCAGGATTTCCTGGAAACTCCTTCCTCCCCAGACTCCCAAAACCATCAAATTATGACTCTAGCGAAAATTTAGAGGGCCAGAACCCATAGAAAGACTGAGTGATACAATTTCCCAGTCCAAGATAACTTAGAAGTTCCACAGAAAAGGTGTGTTTCCAGACTGGGGGTTGGAAAAAAGCCATGGTCACAATGGAACAGCTTGAAGGGGTGGTGAGAGAACTCTGCTGCACCAGGATGAGTGCTGGGTGTGGAGTGAGGAGTGCTGACCTCAGAACAGTCCTATGCTAAGAACCTACAGTGGGGATTGGGGAAGCCAGCCTGCACCTCCAGAGCACAGTCCACAGATGGTAAGGGGGTCGGGGGAGACTGCAGAAATCTCTTTACTCTCCCTGGGGCAGGACTCTGCTGTTTGCTCACACTCAGATCCAGATTGCATTTTGGGCTTCCATACTCCTGTGGTCATCTACATATCAAAGTCCAGGAAGAGAACATAAGACCTTGGAGGAATAAAGGTCCTAGTGGGGTATCCCAAAAAACCGCAAAGCCTTGGAAGTACAGTAAATTATCTTAGGCTGAGGAAATGAGCAAACAAAAGAAAAAGAAGAATCTGATCATAGAAAATTACTTTGGTCCCGTGGAAGATTCAGAAGATGACAAATTCAAAGATTCTGTATCCAAAGCCCCTAAGAGAAATAGAAAATGGACTCAGACTGTGGAAGAGCTCAAAAAAGACTTTGAAAAGCAATTAAAGGCCTCCTCCAGCTGGGGCAGCGGCGGCAGCCCTGGTGGCCCCGGCGCAGCTCCAGGGGCGCCACGCTGCTGCTGGCCTGGCTGGCGGCCCTGGTCCTGGTGAAGCACGTGCCCACTCAGCCCGGCGCTGAGCGCCTTCTTCGGCACCAAGAGCCGCTAGGAGGACATGGTGTGGCCGGGCGGCGGAGCCCGCAGTGCCCGGGAGGTGTGCCGCTGCAGCTCGTGGCCCTGGTGTGCCACGGCACGCGCTACCCCACGGCCAAGCAGGTGCGGCGCCTGCGTGGCCTGCTGCAGCGCGCCTGCCCAAACTGGCCTGGCCCCCATGCTGGCGCGTTGGCCGCTGGCCTACGAGGACTGGGTGGACGACTGGGTGGATGGGCAGCTGGTGGACAAGGGCCGCCGTGACATGCGCCGCCTGGCTGCCCGCCTGGTGCAGCGCTTCCTGGCGCTGCTGGGCCCTGGAGGCCTGGGCCGCGTGCCCCTCGTGTCCAGCTCCAAGCCACGCGCCGCCGCCTTTGCGCGGGGCCTCTGGGTGCAGCGCCACCCGGGTGTTTTATGTAAATCTCAATAAATAGAATTTATACAAAATTTAAATACTTTCCTCTTATTTGTGTATTTAATATTTATTCATCTGTGTTACTTTTTAAAATTGGACATATAATTAGTATAAGTTGGTTTTTCTGTGTTTTTTTTCTCTTTCATTTTGATACTGAATGGGTGAGATGGGAATAGAAAGTAGGAAATTCCTAAATAGGAGAAAGCATGTGGAACAGTATATGAAATGTAATGAGAACCTTGAATCATTAATAATAGGAGTGCTGAACAAAGACTGTGATTTTGTTTTTTGTATTTAAGAACCAAAGATAGAAAATGAAAATTGATAGTTTGACTAGCAATTTCATTTCTGTCCCCAGATTAATTTACATGACAACTCGGAGCATGACAACAAGTTTCCTAGGTTTCCTATATGACAGGAAGATGTTTGTATAATGGTGAAGGGAACTTTGTAATCTCATTCCCAGCTCCTTGGTGGTTTTGTTAGGAGGAGTCACTGAAAAGTGTAGGAGGTATGTGGACTAAAAGGGTCTGACCTTGTTTTTCAAATATGGAATTATACCCATTAAGATCTCCTTTTCTTTTAGGAGACATTAAGAATTACTATTATGACAATATCACGATTTGAAGCTTTTCTTGACTTCATTGACAAAGTCATCAGTTCTTAATCATATTCCAAGGAAACAATGTCATGCTCTGAAGTTCTTGGATTCCTTACTATCAAACATCTAATTGGTTTGCAGGCTTCTATTCTGAAGAAGTGCCCAGGCCAGTCATGCTAATTCTTTCCCTAGAAGATCAGACTCTACCATATTCATCCCATCAGCCTTCTCATCTTGGAAGATCCCTTGTACCAAGCAGCCTTTCTTACTCTTTCACCACTGCAGTCTATCATCTTTTGACTGGTATAGACTTCAATGATTGTCCCTAAATCCATAAGGGAGAGACACCATAAATGTAATGAATGTGGGAAACATTTTAGCAGCAGATCAAATATCATGAAGCATAAAATTTTGTAGGAAAGAAATCTTGTAGATATGGTAAATAGGATAGCCTTATAACTCAAACATTCTTCAGAATCAGAGAACTTATAAAACAAAGATTCCATAAATATGAGTGTGGAAAACACTTTTTATGACCTCTATTCTTGTTAATAATTGGAGAATTCAAGATGGAAAAAAAAGTCTTGGGAATATGTAAAATATAGGAAAGTTTCCTTAAGAAACTCTGTACCACCCTAACAGCAACATGGGGGTGATGATCAACCCTGATGGACTCACTCATTTCATCAGTACAACAATCAGGGACAATTTTGGGCTGTCTGCAATGGAGAATACCATCTGTATCCAGATAAAGAACCATGGAGTTTGAACAAAATCCAAGGACTATTTCCTTTAATTTGGGAAAAAAAACTGATATCTTATTGTAAGATCTTGTTATCTCTTATACTTTATGTTTCTTCTTTAAGGATATGATTTCTCTCTCATCACACTCAATTTGGATCAATGTATAACATGGAGACACTGTAAAGATTGATAAATTGCCTTCTTGGGGGGTGGGGAAGGGAAGTAAGATTAGGGGAAAAATTGTAAAATTCAAAATAAATAAAATCTTTAATTAAAAAAAAACTCTGTACCAAGAAATCCATATCGAAGAGAAAAGCATAAAAATGGAACATGGGAAAACCTTCAAATTGCTGCTCTTCAACAATGTCAGAGTCACAAACAAGAAAGCCCTTTTGAATATCATGGATGGAAAAATTTTATTTGGAGTACAGATCTTAATAGACATCAAAAGTTCATCCAAGAGATGTTTGTTAGTATGATTTTATTAAATGAAAGTCAACCACTGTAGGCTTTTGACCTTTTGCTGCACTCTCAAAGAGAAAAAGGTACCCCAAAACCCATCAGCAAAGTCATCTTGCAAAAGAACATGGCAGTCTAAGGCCGATTATTGAGGAATGATCACAAAATGAAGAGAATCTAGGAAGAAATGAGTGTAAGAAATTGTAGAGATCAAGAAGGATAAAGATTGAGAAAACATCATCAGTTTTGACAATTAAGAATTTGAAAAGCCGGACAACCAAGAGTTTGGTTGTAAAAAGAAGAGATATAGAAGATTGAAATTTAATTTTTAAGGAGGGGGGGGATGACTTGGGCCTGTTTATAGCAGAAGGGAAGGAAACAGTAAATAGTGAAAAAAAAAAGATTATGGGGAGTCAGGAGTAGCTGGGTTCAAATCCGGCCTCAGACGCTTAATTATGGAGCTGTGTGGCCTTGGGCAAGCCACTTAACTCCATTGCCTTGCAAAAACCTAAAAGGAAAAAAAAAAGATTGGGGAACAGACAATGGGTAGAGGTCATGATCTACTCCTGGAATGCTTGATTTCTTAAAAATTGGTTCCATAGATAACTGATGTGGAGAATTTATGGGAAGACACTTGCATAGGACAGACAGGCACGGAAGGGCTGCAGTGGACGTCTCCAACGAGCATCTTTAAAGTGGACTGAAATGTTCCTCGGGGTCCTCGGTTCTGTTTGGACCCTTGGGATCAAGGAGAATAAATCTCATTCCTCTTGCCCCTCTTTTACATGTCAGAAGCTGGTTAATGTGTAGACATGGTTTGGTAAACTCCCAAGCTACTCCACAGGCGTCAACTGTTCCTCTAGTTATTCCTCGGGGGAACAGTGAGAGCCCACTGGCCCTGCTGCCCAGGCAGACCCCGGCCCTGTGCGGGGCTGAGGGTGGGCGCAGCGGCCCCCGGACGCCTCCCGGGCCGGCTCCGGCCGCCCACGTGGCCGCAGCCCCGCACAGCTCCGGGCAGGAGTCCCTTCTTCCCGTTTCCAAGATGGCGGCGGCGGCGGCGCCCGGGGGGGCGGGACCGGGGCGGGACCGAGGGCGGGTCACGCGCCTGCCCAGTAGCCTATGGGCTTTGTCCGCTGCGCGCTCGGGCGCGGGAGGCGGAAGTGTTATTTGCTCGCCGGCTTGGTCGGCCGGAGCTCCTGCCGGTTACATAACAACGCCCGGAGCGGCTGAGGCTGTAGCTGCTTCCCCCCGCGACGCCGCGACGCCCCCAGGATGCTCTAAAGCTCCCCGCTCCCGGCCGCCGGCTCCCCTACGAGGTGAGATCCGGGGAGAGGTGGGGGGCGGCGTGGCGGGGACGGGGCTCGGAGGGGCGGCGAGAAGCGGCTGGAGTGGGGGTGGGGCGGGCGAGGGGGGGGGCATTGGGGAATTCGCGGGAAAGTGACCCCGGGCTTCCGAAAAGGGGCGAGAGGATTGGGGAGCCGGTGCGGCCGGGTTGTAAAATGAGGATGGGGGCGCCCCCCCCCAGCAGGGCCATCATAACCTTTCACCCCTCACACCTCACAAAGCACTTTGCCTGCCCCTCTCCCGGGCCCGGCCCGCAGGATCCGGAGCCTCCTCAGGCGTAAACTCCTCGAGAGCCTGAAAACGCTCTCATTCAAACTTTTGTGTTTCCTCTAGTGCCTGGTCCGGGCTCCTGCACACAGTAGGAGCTTTATACCCGCCTGCGAATTGAACTCGCCGGGGCTTGGGCTTGGACAGAGGGATTTTGTGTGGGTCCCGGCGTCGGGATCCTTGGGCCCAAAGGGCTTGAGAGAGAGAGAGAGAGAGAGAGAGAGAGAGGCAGCTTCAAGTTGAAAGCCAAAAGGATGTTAGTAAACTGAGGTGGGCAAGATTTTTTTTTTATTATTTCTGCGGAATCCTGAAAGTTGGGATCTCTTTTGGAGGAAGTAAATTGCCTGTGAGAGGCCAGTTAAACTGTGTTCCCGTTGGAGCAGCACCTGCACCAAAAAAAAAAAAAGCGAGGTGGGGGGTGCAGGTGACATCCTATGTTTCTGAAAAGATTCCCTTATTAAAAGTAAATTTTCCCCATTTGCCTTGCAAAAAAAAAAGTAGTCTTTAAGAGACTGATATTAGAGCCGCAGAATTGTTTGCAAAACTTAAAACTTAGATGCAACACAAACCCGGTAGATCGTAGTCCCTGACGTGGGTCTGTTTGCAGAATTGTTGCAGAATGAAGTGTTTTCTAGTAATGGGCTGACCATGTGAAAAGAGCTTAGTTCAGTCTATATATTCCACCTTTGGAAATAGGATCCCTTAGTCTTCACATCTGATTTTTTAAGGTTTTTTTTTTTGCAAGGCAATGGGGTTAAGTGGCTTGCCCAAGGCCGCACAGCTAGGTAATTAAGTGTCTGAGGATGGATTTGAACTCAGGTCCTCCTGACTCCGGGGCAGGTGCTCTAGCCACCCCTTCACATCTGATTTAAAACAAAAATTATTGATACCCTTCATTTTTACATAATACTACTTTCTCTTAAATAATCTTTCCCACCCCTTTCAGATTGAATTTTTCTGTGTACAATTATGCAAAAAAGTCCTATACTACAGTAAACGATTTGTCAACCTGTTAACTTGTTTTACTCCATTCTCCTCCCTTAGGGTTTCTTTAATCTCTCAGATTTTGTTTTTGTTACTCAGTAAATAAATTTCTTTATCTTAAAATTTTAAATTAACTTTGTTATATTTATTGTAGATGTTGCTCTCTTTTTGCCTAATTTGAAATGTGCCCTAGTCCTAGAATTCTAGATACTTACTGATGAAAGTTGTTACTGTTTCTAAAAGAACAGAAATTCAGCAGTTTTCTTTTTCAGCTCTTGTAAAAGATCTCAGAGAAGTATGTGGTGAAAGGCAAGAGAAGGCTTGAAACTTATGTCTCAAATCAATCATGGAAAAATATTAAGAGTCCTACCATAGTTCTAGGTCTGACCCTAATGAAATGTTTGATGTTGGGCAACTATTTTACCTCTGTGAATCTGATTTTCCTCACATGGAACATGAAGGGGTTGTTTGGAGAAACCTATGTTTTCAGGCATCTAATTTCCTTATCTTTAAGATGATAAGAACTTTGTGCCACTGTTAACAAGAAAATGAACTGACATTGTTTCTTTGCCAAGTTCTTAGGCAGTATTATTTTTATGAATTTCTTGTTCGCTTGGTTTATACCAGATTTAATAGAGTAAATTCATTCAGTGTAATGCTATTTTATCTGATATTTGCAAAGAGAAACTGGAGTGCCTGATGATATTGCAAATTTAAAATCTATCTGTTAAGAAGGGTTCATTTATTTCAAGTAATAAAGCCTCTCTGCTTTGATTCTTAACAGACTGGGCAGAGGAAACAATTGTAATTCCTCAGGGGCAGTCTGTGTAGAAATAGCATATCTAATGGGACATTGTGATAGAAGCATGTGAGCACTGGAAGTATTAAGGCTTTTGAAGGGCATTGATCCAAAAAAATTTGAAAGGTAACTCTACATAAAGAAAAAATAAAAATGTTTTATGACTTTGAATTCACTTTAAGAATAGAAAGCCAACAATAATAACTGACATTTGTCTGGTACTTTACAAGTAATAAATGTTTACCCACATAACTAGTTAGCAGTAGAACCTGGACTAAAACTTGAGTCTTTTGACTTCAAGTCCAGAAACTGTCATGTATGCTTTTGAAGTCATAGAATAAATCCAGAAAAGCATATTATAGAATTATGGAAACTAATTGCAATTCTAATTATTAGAAACCATGAAACTGATAGCTCATTTCTTCTTTCTATAGCCCTTTACAGAGGTATCTTTATAACAACCTGTACAGTAACTCCTGTGACCATCATAAAACTCATTTTTATAAATGGAGAAATTAAATTTCAGAGAGACCAAGTGAATTATCCAGAGCATTTCAGGGTTATTAGGAAGTGACAGAGTTGGCAGTTGAAGCAGCACTTCTAATTCAGAAGGCAGGGCATTTCCCATTATATATGTTCTGTCAAATGAGTAAACTTAATAATACAAATATACAAAGATATGTCCCTAATAAAAATAGGATTCAGAACCGGAAAGAAATTTAATATACCTATTCTAACCCCTTTCATTTTATAAATATAAGAATTGTGGCACAGAGGGATTAGGTCCCTTGCCCAAAGTTATAACAGCTAGTAAGCAGCAAAGCGAGGATTTGTACTCAGGTTCTCTGACTGCGAATCTGAAACTTTCCCTGCATTATTCTGCCAAAAAGTTACTCCTTTCTGTTACTTTCCTTACCATATGTTAGTTGTACTCTACCCTGGGATTTTTTATTAGCTGGAGTGAAAGCAAAGAAAATGATGTTCTCTAAGAAAAGTAGTCCAAATGGTTTCCTACTTTACTGGCCTTGGAATATCTCAATAAGGGTCTGAAATATAAAGACATAGCCTCCTCCAAGTGCTGCCCTACCAAGTGCTGCCCTGGCTAGTATTTTTCTTTAATATAGTATGTTCAAATCCAACTATCTTGAAATTTTGCAATAACAACATTTAGCCAGTTTCCAAGATTTAAGTCAGATGTTTAGTGATAGTTTAGGTGAGTGCTTGAGCTCCCCAGGCTGTTCAGGGTTCTTATGTGACTTAGGTTCATCTCTGTTGTAGTCCTGAAACTAACTGCCCTTCAATATTGTTTTGACCAAACAGCATGTTTTTTTGAAGTCAGTTAAAAACAGTTTGCCTTTAAACCTTTATAGGCAGGTAACAAGGTCAGACTTAGATCTAGTTTTAGTATCCCTTCTACACTGTCATAATTCTGAGGGCCCAAGGACTTGACATCTTAGACAGTGGGAGAGATGTACAATATTCTACAAATAGCAAAAACAAAAATTTATTGGATATATCTTTAAAACTTGTTTATTTTTTTAAAAATCCAGGTTATGTATTTTTGGTCTATGGCAATTATAATTTGACATGAATTTGGCAGTGTTTATTTTAGATACATTCCTACACAGAAGATAGTAAATAGTTTTTCGTGGTGACATCTTTGGCTATAATATATAAAAATTGCTTAGCAGCAGTAAGTTTATGACTGTCTAGGTGTGAAAAATTCTTGTGTAGTGAGAATTTCCTGTGGTAAAATATAGTTGTGCTTAAATTAGGATTTGACTAGACTGCAAAACATTATGTTGTTTTTGCTGAGTACCTATCTGCAATGATGATATCAATCTTACTACATCTTTATATATCTCAGGATAAATCTATGCATGTAAAAGTCAAAACAGTTCATGTGACATTGACCCCAAAATTTCTCATATTATTTGGTGACCACTGGTGTTTATTTCTCAATCCATCATCCTTTCACTGCTACCTATATGCAAAGGGTAATAGCAGTTAATTTTGTCTTGGATTCTTGAGTGGTAAGTAATAGAGCAAGTCATTGGAGACAGAATCCTGAGCAGAGTTTGTAAGGAAGGAGTTCCCCACATGATGAGGAAGAATAAAAGGAAGCTTCTAGTGGCTGAGAACTTGGAATAGGAGAATACAAAAGGTATATAATCTGATGCTAAATAAATTTCTGGAGTATTAGCAGGAGTGTGGTCTATTAGTATGTGAGTAGGAGTATGTGAGTAGGAGAGTGGTCTGTTTTAAGGTAATGGGAGGGATTAATGAGGACCATAAAGGTTTTTGATTTAGGTATTATCTAGTTCAATTCTATCATGTCCCAGATGGGAGAACAGACACCGAATGGTCACTTAACTTGGAAGGAACCAGACTGGTATAGAACTTAGTTCTTTTGACCCTAAGTTGAGTTTTTTGTGTTGTTTTTTTTTATTAATCCATTCTTCCTCCCAGTGACACAGTCATAGTGGTAGTGGCATATTTACAAGAATTACATGTGCAGCAGTTTGATACACAGTTTGGAGATAGGAAAAATTGGGCAGGAAAATCATTTAGGAGGCTGTTGTTTGCATAACCAAGAAGAGCTAAGAAGAGATGACTGCCTGAACTCAGTGCTTATCCTTGTCCTTGACACAAAGTAGGCACTTAATCCACACTAGTTGATTGACTGGCTGAACTGGCTTGGCTTGTTTATGGTGGAAGTGTAAGTAGTAAGAGAAATGCAAGAGATATTTCAGAGGAAGAATACAACTGATTGGAAGTAGGTGATCAAAGAGATTACAACCCTGCTTACCTGAGCATAAGGTTTGGTTTTTGAGGAGAAGAGAATTTCAGTTTTGAAGTACCAACAGGAGATTGAGATGTCCAGCAGATAACTGCAAGTACTTTGCTGTAGCTTTTGACAGTTAAGTGGAGGAGGGGAGAGAGAGAGAGAGAGAGAGAGAGAGAGAGAGAGAATGAATTGAAATTTTGGGAGTAGATGAAATCACCAATAAAGAGTTCAAAGAAGAGGGGGCAATAACAAACCCTTGAGGCATATCCACATTTAACAGGTAGGAGAGTCATCTAGGAGACTGAGCGGAGAGAGAGAGAGAGAGAGAGAGAGAAGAGAGAAGAGAGAAGAGAGAAAGGAAGAAGAAAATAATTGCCTTATTTACAGATAACATTACTTTATTTACAGAAAGCAAGGTAGAGGAAAAAGGGTATCAAGAAGGAAGGGGCTGGGAAAAAAAGAATGAGCTGGTTAAGCTCATTAATCATGGTTAAGGATCAAATTCTGCAAAGAGTTCAGAATAAAAGCCATTGAAAACCTGGGAAAGGATAGTTTCAGAAGTATACATGATGTACAAAAGACTTTAGGGATCATTTAGCCATTCTGCTCGTTTTCTCATTTTGCAGATGAGGGAACTTTGGTCCAGATTGGGGAAGGTAATTGCTCAAGTTAGTCTTTTGCAGATCCTCTGACTTCCAATTCAGCATTCTTTCTAACATACTAAGCTACCTATTAAACAAACAAATTAATTTTTCATTTATTATATTCTACATGTAAGGTCCTCATCACTAAAAAATCAAATATCATCTCTTTATGTGTTTAGGAGCAATTGGTGTTTTGTGATCCAGAACTGGGGTTGTTTGGCAAAGCATTGAGAATTAACTATCTTGAACATACTTGTCAGAAATACTGTTTTCACCTTGTAAAAGATTTGATGTATGCTTTTTTCAGTTGTCCTCTGAAAAGAATTCTTTTTCCTGGGGGGAACACATAATCACTATGATATGGCATTTTTGTTTAGTTTTCATTGGTTAGTGGCTGCTTTCTTCAGATTACCCTGTTAGTCATATTTAGACACATTTTTCCTTCTTAACTCTCTCTTATGGCAAAAAATTTAATCCTTTGTTTTTCAGGGTATACTTATCTATACCTTTTTTTTTTCCTTTTCATTGAGAACTTGTTTTAATGATGTACTCTTTATTGGTGGCCTATTCTCTGATTGGTATGGTAACTTCATTTGAGAAAGAAAGCAAGTAAGATACTATGTTAGTTGCAGCCTATTTGTCTTGGGCATGTAGATTTTTAATATCTTTCCTACTGTGATAAAAATGTCTTTATAAAGTCAAATTTGTTTCTTTGATTGAAGGATGCGTTTTTCTCTCAATATATATAAAAAATTTTTTTCAGGGCAGTTAGGTAGTACAGTGGATAGAGCACTGACCTTGGAGTCAAGAGGACCTGAGTTCAAATCCAGACTCAGACACTTAATAATTACCTAGCTTGGGCAAGTGAATTAACCCCACTGCCTTGCAAACCCCCCCCCCCCCCCATTTTCTTTTCTTTCTAGCTTTCTGCAAGTAATAGCCTCGGGGCCTTGGTTTTCTTTCCTAAAATGACAAGTTTGAACTATATGATATCCAAAGTTTCCTCATTAAATAAAATTTAAAAATTTTGAGTCTAAAATTCAATGACATCCTATTCAGTCACTTTTTAAAAAAATAGTTATGTTTTTCAATTATATGCAAAAATAGTTTTCACCATTCATCCTTTTTTAAGATTTTGAGTTCCAAATTTTTCTATCTTCTTCCCTTCCCTCCCCATGACAATGTTTAATCTGATATTGATTATACATGTACAATCATGTTTAAGATTTTTCAGAGTCATGTTGTGAAAGAAGAATCAGAACTTAAAAAGGAAAAGACCATGAGAAAAAGAAAAAGCCATAAAAAAAGTTTTAAAAAGTGAAAATAGCTTGGTTTTTGGTCTTCATTCAGACTCCACAGCTTTTTTCTCTGAATATGAATGACATTTTCCATCACAAATCTTTTAGAATTGTTCTTAGTCACTGAACTGCTGAGAAGAGCTAAGTCCATTGGTTGATTATTGAACAATGTTGCTATTAATGTGTGCAATGTTCTTCTGGCTCTGCTCATTTCACTCAGCATAAATTTATGCAAATCTTTCCAGACAGCCTTTTAAATAGTTAAGCAAGGAACCACTAAGTGTGTCACAAGACTGGTTATAGTACAATTATGTTTACTTTGTCTTTTTAGGAATTTATCTCTTGAATGTGAAACGCATATCTAGTGTATATTCATTACAGTATCATGTTCCAGTTGAGATAATAGAGGCATAAATTTAGGAATCTTATTTCCTGGGGAAAGTCTCTAGGGATAACCCATCCAAAATTACCTTGTTTATTTTTCTTTTGTTCAGTTATGTCTTTTTTTAATTGAAGATTTTATTTATTTTGAGTTTTACAATTTTTCCCCTAATCTTACTTCCCTCCTCCCACCCCCACAGAAAGCAATTTGTCAGTCTTTACATTGTTTCCATGTTGTAAATTGATCCAAATTGAGTGTGATGAGAGAGAAATCATATCCTTCAGGAAGAAACATAAAGTATAAGAGATAACAAGATCAGACAATATCAATTTTTTTTCTAAATTAAAGGAAATAGTCCTTGATCTTTGTTCAAACTCCACAGTTCTTTCTCTGAATACAGATGGTATTCTCCATTGCAGACAGCCCCAAATTGTCCCTGATTGTTGCACTGATGGAATGAGCGAGTCCATCAAGGTTGATCATCACCCCCATGTTGCTGTTAGGGTGTACAGTGTTTCTCTGGTTCTGCTCATCTCATTCAGCATCAGCTCATGCAAATCCCTCCAGGCTTCCCTGAATTCCCGGCCCTCTTGGTTTCTAATAGAACAGTAGTGTTCCATGACATACATATACTGCAGTTTGCTAAGCCATTCCCCAATTGAAGGACATTTACTTGATTTCCAATTCTTTGCTACCACAAACAGGGCTGCTATGAATATTTTTGTACAAGTGATGTTTTTACCCTTTCTCGTCATCTCTTCAGGGTATGATGTCTGAACTCTATGATTTGGTTGACCAAATCTTGGCTATTGGATTTTCTTTGGCAAGGTTACTAGAATGGTTTGCCATTTCCTTCTCTAGTAGATTAAGGCAAACTGAGGTTAAACACTTGACTAAGGTCACTCAGCTAGTGCCTGAGGTTGGTTGAACTCAGTTCTTCCTGACTCCAGACCCAGCACCCTATCCACTGAGCCACCTAGCTGCCTTCTTCAATATATTTTAACTAAATCCATGATGATTCTCAGACCAACTCCTTGCTGTCTGCCCTTCTTTATTTTGATTTTTTTTTGGAGGGGGCAAGGCAGTGAGATTAAATGACTTGCCCAGGTGGGTAGTTATTAAATGTCTTGGATCAGATTTGAACTCGGGTCTTCCTGACTCCAGGGCCAGTACTCTATTCACTGTACAACTTAAATGTTCCAGCACCACCTAGCTGCCCCCTGATTTTTTTAAATCAGTTCAATTCTGATACTTTGTTTCCTTTTTAAATTTTCTGGTCGCTGCAGAGACCCATTTTATTTTTTTTTAAACAAATAATAAAAAACAAAAATTAGTTTTTAAAAAAGTACACCAAAAATAATTAATACATTAAATAAGTTCAACAATGAATACATTGTTCCACATTCATGGTCCTCCTACCTGAGGCCCATTTATGGTACACCCAGAAATGTAACTCCTACTTTTAACCCTATGTCATTATTCTTGCCACTTTTGAGTCTTGGTGAAAACCATTAGAATCTGAGGGTTAGCCTGTATAAGTACCTGTACAGTATTCAAGGAGAGAAGATTCTTCTTTTAGTACACTCACTGATTTTTTAAGGTTGCTAAGGTGCTTTCCTTAGTGAAGCTACATGAGAGCAGTAGGGTAGATACTGAGAGACTTGGGGGTCAATAGTAAAATAATTTAGCCAATATCACACAACAGGGTTTTGAACCCAACTCTTTTAGCTCCAAACCCAGTAATCTTTCTGCCATAATATATCTCATTCCTCACAAAAGTATTCCTTAGAAAGGATTAAAGATAAACAGGTATACTCTGAAATGTAACACTGATGTTAGGCCACACCTGGGTCTTAAACAGGCCAGTTTTTGAGGGAAAGTTTGACCTCTATTTGGATCATTTATAGTCATTCTACTTATAATTAGAAAAGTGATTCCTGGTTTATGAGGAATTTTGAAAAAGTCATTTATACGAATATATATACTCCTAGGTTGAAGTTTATTGAAAGATCAAGTGCTAATTTGTATTGCCTATTTCCTTTTTTCTTTTTATTTATTGTTTATTTTTGCTTTTTTTAAAAAAGATTTTGAGTTTTACAGTTTTTCCCCCTTATCTTACTTCCCCTCCCCCCACAGAAGGCAATTTGCCAGTCTTTACATTGTTTCCATGGTATACATTGATCCAAATTGAATGTGATGAGAGAGAAATCTTATCCTTAAGGAAGAAACATAAATTATAAGAGATAACAAGATCAGACAATAAGATAGCAGGTTTTTTCTGAATTAAAGATATGTATTACCTATTTCTACTTAACATTTATATATCTCTAAGGGAACATAAACTATAACTGATGTGCCCTCTGATGAACATAGACAGGTTTGAGAAAGAAAAAGAAGAAGATGAAGTTTATCTTCTCTAGTCTGCTCTTTCTTTGGCTTCTGATGAGTGGATGGCAAAAAGTTAGATAGGATTTTCTGAAACATGAATCCACTGTTGCTGACTTCTTCCATTTAAATCAACAAACTAGCTACAGGTTTAGTTTCATTCTTTATATAGTAGCCAGGCTCACAACCAGCAGTGCAGTAGGATGCCTATGGTTATTTAAACAGTTAGTCCAAGATGGAAAAGGTCCTGAATAACTATTTAGATGGTGCTTTATTACTCTTGAGTTCTTTTTTTTTCCACAAAGGAAAGTATATATAAACTCTAACCTGCAACAGTGACCAGGGCTTGTTTTCTTATTCATTAACCTTGCAAAAAACCACTTGTCCTTGCTACTAACTAAGAATATGGGTGACATTTATTTTGCTTTTTTTTGCTATTCAGGCATTTAATTGGAGGGAGGAGTATGTATGCTGTGTCTATGCTTTTTTGTAAAACTGCTTTGACTGAATTAGCTCATTTTGGACAAGCTCCTTTTTTAAAGTCTTGTAACTGTGGGAACAGCCATGGTAGAACACTCCAACAGAGACCCCAAGTCCAATTGCCAAATATTGGGTGTCTTTCTCCAATAGGGCATTATTTTGTCAGGAATTTGTATTCTTGGCCCACTCAAATCAACTTGCCAGTTTTCTCTGGATCCAAGTACTAACTTCTTTCAACTTGATCCAAAGAGCTCTTACCCCCTGCTTTTCTTCCCATCTCTTGTCCCTCTCTCCTCCCTCCAGTCCCCATCCCCTACTTAGGTCAGTCCAATGAGAGAGGTCAGGTCAGTGCTCTGATACCCTCCAGGAAGGTTCCATCATAGTGGGATGGTATATAAAGGGTGTCCCCTTTCCGTATTCCTCCATGGTTAAGAAGAGGATTAGACTGGTTGATTGCTCACCTGATTTATCATTTGAGGATGCTCCCTCAACCCACCCCTTGCCTAGAAGTATCTCACACACTAAGACAGGATGGTACAGGAAAGCTTTCCATAAACCTCTTCTTTCTTTGATGCAGCATAGTATAACAGAAGGAAGGGAGATGAGTACCAGTCTGTAGTATTTCAGCCTTTGACCTTTCCAGCATAGCTGGATCAGCAGGAAGCACTGTGGAATAAGCCCATGAGTAGAGCAGAGACTGGAATTGGGTATGGGGAGAGGCACAGTGCTAAAAGTGTAGAGGCTCATTGTGTCAGTAATTTTGCTATCCTCCAAGACTACATGCAGACCTCCCCAGATCTCTGCTTTTGTCTGGTTTTTTTTTCAGTTTCATCTCAAGTCTTGGGACTTTTGATACTGTGAGAAACCTAGCTGTTGACAAGGTTTGATCTCAGGTTTTATGATCAGTTGTATCCCATTTTGGACTCTTGTGTCTCCTCCTTTAGGAAAGGGAATCTTCACTTTAGTCTCGGTGATTGATTGCTTAGTTATCAGTATGGGTCCCTCCTTGGGGGGATATAGTATTTGATCTTGGACAGGTCATTTCCTTTCTTAGCCCCAGTTTCCTTTAAAATAAGGAAAGTAGGGGTGGCTAGGTGGCAGAGTGGATAGAGCACCGGCCTTGGAGTCAGGAGTACCTGAGTTCAAATCCGACCTCAGACACTTGATAAAGACCTAGCTGTGTGGCCTCGGGCAAGCCACTTAACCTCATTGCCTTGAAAAATCTAAAAAATAAATAAATAAATAAGGAGAGTAAATAAATGATTTCTAGGGTTTCTTCTTCCTTTCTGACATTTATTTTTAGGTTTTTGCAAGGCAAATGGGGTTAAGTGGTTTGCCCAAGGCCACACAGCTATGTCTTTATCAAGTGTCTGAGGTCGGATTTGAACTCAGGTACTCCTGACTCCAAGGCCGGTGCTCTATCCACTGCGCCACCTAGCCGCCCCTTTCTAACAATTTTATTCAGATTTTCATATGAAAGCTAATGCATTCAATTTCCTATTAGTAGGAATTCTTTGTCAGAATTTGCCATAGTGAAACGATTATACATATATAAAGATTCTCAGAGCTACCACAGGAGGACTTCATCTTTTTGGGGTCCTAGATCACACTCTTTGACAGTCATTTTGGGAAAGCCTATGAACTTTTCCTTAGTTTCCATGTTCTTAAATGCAAAAAATGAAATATAGAGGATTATGAAGGAAACTCATTATATTGAAAAACAATTTATCAACATATTTTAGAAAAACAATTTTATGCACTTCATGTTAAAAAACCCTAGACTAGAGGGTTTTTAAAAGATAAATATAACCAAAATTAGATAGTGTCTACACTTTTTTTTTGTCTTAGGGTAGGGATACCTAAGAATGTCCAAAATCTTAATGATTATCTAATCCAACTCTCTCAAATTTTAGTTTCCTATAGTTCTCAGATTTCTTATTTCTATTATTTTTATAATAACATGAAGAAACAATTTTTAACATTGATTTTTAAAATTGAGTTCCAAATTATCTCTTTCCCGTCCTCCCACATTGATAGGCAAGCAAGCAATTGGATCTAGAATATAAATATGCAGTCATGCAAAACATTTCCATGTTAACCATGCTAAAAAGAAACAAATACTCCTCAAAAAAAAAACTTTCAAGAAAAATAAAGTTTAAAAAGTATGCTTTAATCTTCATTCAGATTTTATCAATTCTTATTACATGATACAGATAATAAAGACACTAGAAGGGAGAGAATAGATTGACTGAGTAAAGAGGAGATAGAATATCAGCAGCTCAGGACTTAATTGGAGTAAGAGGAATCCAGAGCCCAGCTCTGCCACTGTCTAGCCAGTTGTATGACCTTGGCCAAATCACAAGAGCTGCAAGGATCTTAAGGGAATCACAGAGAGCTAAAATTAGAAGGGACTTCTTGGAGATTATTCACACCAACCCCCTTATGCCATAAGAGAGGAAAACAAATGTCCAAGTAACTTAGTTTCTCAGCCTCAGTTTTCTTATTTGTAAAATGTGCCTAATATCCTCCTTGGCCTACCTCACAGGATGACTATGAGATCATGTATATAAACCATAAATTGGTATATAAATGTGAGACATCACTATCATAATTATTAGATAGTACAATTGGATAAGATTACTAGGGGAGAGAGAGAGAGAGAGAGAGAGAGAGAGAGAGAGAGAGAGAGAGAAGTGATCAAGAGCAGAATCTGGGGGAATTATTACTCAGTTTATAAGTAAAGAAAGCAAGGCCTGAAAGGCAGCATGTAAGACTCAGTATCAGAAGATCTAGATTCAGTTTTTGCCTTATACACTGAGCAGTAGAGTGAGTCTTTGGAAAAGTTATGTAGAGTTTGGGGGCAAGGAGGAGAATTTTTATAGTGGAATTTTATGCTGAACTGATCTTTGTGGAGACTGTTGCATGGGTGGGTTGTGATTTTTCTCTCATTTATTTCACTTTTGTCTTCTAAGCTTCCCATCTTCCTTTTCCCTGTCTTTTGCTAAATTCTAGTTCAGTTGTCATCAACTTTGCACTTGGACTTTGCTACCCATTATCAGTTTTCTTTCTGTCAACCTCTTTTATTTTTATTTCATTTAGTATTTTATTTTTCCCCAGTTACATGTAAAAACAATTTTTTAAACATTAATTTTTAGTGCCAACCCCCCATTGAGAAGGCAAGCAATGCTGTATGGGTTTTACATGTGTAGCCATGTAAAACATTTCCATAATATTCATGTTGAGAAAAAAATTTATAGACAGAAAAAATCCTCAAGAAAAATAAAAGTTTCTTAAAAAGTATACTTCCATCTGTACTTCTGGGAATGGATAGCATTTTTCATTATAAGTCCTTCAGAGTTGTCTTAGATGATTGTACTGCTAAGAAGAGAGAAGGCATTCAAACATTACATTTCATTTTGCATTAGCTCATCATTTCTTACAGCACAATAGTATTTCATCATAACCACATACCATAATTTGCTCAGCCATACCCTTTAGGGCATTCCTTTAATTTTCAGTTCTTTGCCACTTGCCACCAGAAAAAAAGATGCTAAAATATGTCTTTTTATCTCTTGGGATACAGACCTAGTAGTATCAAATTTTTCTTTTGAGGCTGAAGAGGAGAGAAGACAGTTCAGGAGATATAGCCTAGACTTTGAAGCATGGAAACAGTCTTGATTCTATTCCCTACCTCTTGAAACTACTCTCAGAAAGTTCATTAGGGTCTTAATCATCAGATATAATGGTCTTGGTCTGTCAGAAATATTTATCTTAGCCTCTCCTTGGCTTTAGAAACAGTCTTCTAATGCTCTTCCTACCTATGTAACTCTTCTTATGTTCTATTCCTGGCTTCTCCTCCTTCCTCTTCCCAGCCTCTTTAGCTTTGGTATTCCCTCATTTTCTATCTTTTGCCCTTTTCTCCCTTTCACATCCCTCCCTTCCTCTCTTCTCTCTCCCTTCATAATCTTAATTCACTCCCATAGCTTCTACTGTCACCTATGTAAAGATCACTTCAAATCTCTCTCCCTGTCCTGACCTCTCTCATAATCTTCTACATGTCTAGTTAATTGCCTCTTTCTTGGCTGTCTTATTGGCCCCTTAAACTTGATATGTCCAAAGCTGAACTCATCTTTTCTTGAAACCCATTCCATCTCTTATTTCTGTCCGTGACACTCCCATTCTCCAGACAGTTATGTTCAGAGTCTTTCAGTGATCTTTTATTCTTCTTTCTTTTTCACCTCTCATAACTAATCATTTGCCAGGTCAGATCTGTCTCTTGGCATATTTTTGGAATCTTTTTTTTCTCTCTACTCCTAGCCTAGTAGAGTCTTCTTATTACCATTTGTCTAGACTGTTGTGTTAGCTTTCATAGTCCTTTCTAATCTATCTTTCATGTTGTTGCAAAACTAATGGACTTATCCTTTGATCTGGTCATGTCCCTAGATGGATAAGAAACATTTGTTTTTAGAAATTTAATTATCTTTACAATTTACAAAAATCTATTTTTTTCTCCTCACTTCTCTCCCCATGATAGGAGGAAAAAAGAAAAACAAATTCTGTATTCTGAGACTGTCATCTTTTTGTTAGGAAGTGGGTGGTATACTTCTTGTTGAAGCATTTATTAGTAATTACTGTGTAGAAACTGGGCTAAGTATGGGGGGGGGATTCAATCAAGTAGGACAATCTGTGTTCCTAAGGAGCTTATTAATTTCTGTTCTATTTGGGGTTCAGAATACAGGTATTTGGAAGGAGATGTAAGGGGCAGGACTTTGGGTGAGGAGACAAGTCAGACTGGGCACCAACCTAGCATGGAGGGGGAACCAAACCCTCCTCAACCCTGAGAACTTGCCCCAATACCAAAGGACAGGCAGTTGTGGAGGTTAAGTCAAGGGAATGAATCCAAATGGCATTCCCAAAAGTCTTTAGTGACTTTCTGTTGCCTCCCAAGTAAAGTTTAAATTCTTTTGCCTACCATTTTAAGACCCTCTCTACAACCTATCTTTGCAACCTAATTCATATTTGATCCTTGCACACACTCCACACTTCAAACTTTATTGATTGCTGCCCTTTGAACTTGTTCTATGTTTTCCTACTTTAGGGAAGTTTTATGCTGTTTCTTATGCCTGATAGTTCTTCCCTCCTTCCTCTTGGTTGAATTCCTACTTATTTATGCCATCTTTTCCATGAAGCTTTCTCTGCTCTAATGTATTTATCATGTATTTTTTATTATACTTGTGTAAATAGATTTCATGAGGCAGGGACTCATTTCTTATTTAAACTCCAACCCCTAGTCTAATTTGTAAAATGGATGTTGTTTAAATGTTTGAACTGAATGGCCAGGATTTCAGGTGTTAAAGGCAGAGGGGATTTTTAGAAAGAATGTAAGATTAAATAAAAGGTAGTTTGAGATCTGTCTTCAACCATTCCTAATGTATCTGTCACTGATTCAGGAATTCTATTAGCTACCTTAAATCAACAAATCAAAGCAACAAATATTCCTTTCTTAAGCACCAACTATGTGCAGGCCCTATATTGAGTGCTTGTACAGATACAAGCAAGAAGAAAGAGAGTCCCTGCCCTCCAAAGCTTATATTCTGAAGATGGAAGACATGTAAAAGGTGGGATTGAAAAGGGAAAAGACAAAGATACTCATGAGTGGTGCGGAGAAATCAGGACAGTTGGGTACAGCTGGAGGAAGAGTAGAAGCATTGACTTGCCTGGAAATTTTGAGAGGAAATCAACAACTGGAAGAGAGGGCTTCCAGGAGCAGAAGGCTGCTGTGATATGACAAAGAAGTCCTAAAAGTTAGGAGTGGAACAGGAAGAGGCGTGTAGGAATGAAAATGGTTAAGGAATAAGTCACCTAGGAATGAAAGGTTGATAAATTTAGAATTGGAAGGGACTTTAATACTACTTTTTCTAGCACCATAAAATAATCTTTTGGTAATTTGATTGGTATGGCACTGAATAAGTAATTTAATTTAGGTAGAATTGTCATTCTTATTATATTAGCTTAACCTTCCCATGAGCAATGAACATTTTTCCATTTGTTTAAATCTGACTTTATTTGTGTGATGTGTTTTGTAATTGTGTTCATATAAATTTCTGGCAAGTATTATTTTATGTTGTCTACAGTTTGCTTAATGGAATTTATCTTTCTCTTACTGCTGGGATTCTTGGTAATATATAGAAATACTGATGATTTATATGGGTTTTGGAAGGCACTTGAAAGGACAGGTAATCAACCCCTGATTTCATAGGTAGGGAAACTGAGAGCTAACATTCTTCCCACTTCTCAGTCCTCTGAAAAAGCGGTACAAAATTCAAAGCAAGTCACTTTTACCTCTCCCTATATGTGAACTCCTGCTGCCCATAAGTTAGCTATTAGGACTGAATATCCCTGGTTCTTCAAAATAGTCACAATATTTTATATATTTTTAAAACTATATTTAATTTTTCCCAATTACATATAAAGACAATTTTTAATATTCATTTTTTTAAAGTTCTGAGTTCTAGATTTTCTCCCTCTCTTTCTCCCCTCCCACTCTCTGAAACAGTAAGCAATTTGATATAGGTTATACCTGCGCAATAATGCAAAACATTTATATAATAGTCATGTTGTGAAAGAAAACACAGAACCAAAGGAAACAAAAACCCTTGGAAAAAATAAAATGAAAAATAATATGCTTTGTTCTGACTTTAGACACCATCAGTTCTTTCTCTGGAAGTGAATAGCATTTTTCATCATGATTCTTTTAGAATTAGCTTGGATCTTTGTATTTCTAAAATCAGCTAAGTTACTCACAGCTAATTTGTACAATATTGTTGTTACTGTGTACATCGTTCTCCTGATTCTGCTTAATTCACTTTGCATCAATTTGTGTTAGTCTTTCCATTCTTTAATGACATTATCCTGCTCATTATTATAGCACAATAATATTCCATTACAATCATATGCCACAACTTGTTCAGCCATTCCCCAATTAATGGACATTCCCTTAATTTCTAATTTCTTTACTACCACAAAAAGAGTTGCTATGCATATTTTTGTACAAGTAGATCTTTTCCCCTTTTAGAATTTTTAATTTTTTTTTGCTTCTTTTCCCCTTTTAAAAAAATCTCTTTGGAATATAGACCTAGGAATGGTATTGCTGGATTAAAGGGAATGTACAGTTAAATAGCCCTTTGGGCATAATTCCAAACTACTCCCTAGAATAGTTGGATCAGTATAGAACTTCACCAATAGTGTGCCCAACTCCACCAGTAATGCATTAGTGTCCTAGCTTTCCCACATCTCCAACATCCATAATTTTCCTTTTCTCTCATATTAAGTTAATCTGAGAGATATGGCAGGTACCTCAGAGTGGTTTTAATTTATATTTTTCTAATCAATAGTGATTTAGAGAATTTTTTCCTATCTCTATAGATAACTTTGATTTCTTCATCTGAAAACTGTCTGTTCATATTTTTTTTTTATTTTTGCAAGGCAGTGGGGTTAAGTGACCTTCCTTAGGCCACACAGCTAATTGTCTAAGGCTGGATTTGAATTCAGGTTCTCCTGACTCCAGGGCCGATGCTCTACCCACTGCACCAGCTAACTTCCTCATGTTCATATCTTTGAATGGTCACGGTTTCTCATGAGAGTCTCAGGAGAGTCTCATGAGAAAATGACCCTTGTCTCCTCATTCCTGGACACTTCTTTTACTATATTTACTGAAATCCTGTCCCAGCTCTGGAAGACATAGTGTCTGTTTATTCCTCTTCTTGTTATGATGAGCTCTTTCCCAGACTTCAACCCCTTGAAACTAACCTTTTATCTAAACCCTTTTCTTAGAGTTGATTTTTCAAACCTCTGCTCTCTTGAAGGCCCACCTTTACTCAGATTGTGAGCTCTACTTGTTGAACTCTTCTCTAATGAGCTATTATAGTTCAGAATCATAAATAGCTAAAGATGACTCTGCTTTGTAGAGATCATCAAGATGAGAATTTAAGCCCTGAGAACTGAACTTGCCCAGAGTCTTACATCGAGTTATATTAACAGAGCTAGAATTAGAATCCTGGTCTTTCAGTTCCTAATTCAGTACTCTGTGTGCTAGACCCTCTGACTCCCTTTCTAGCAATCTTCCCCAAACCCTGTTAATTTTCAGGATGTAATAACTAGTCATCAATTTCATGAGCATTTTTTACCAAATTTGGAATTGCAACAGACCAGGCACTTTTTTGTCTCCTTGACTGGCCCTTGGTAAAATGTGGCATTTTCCTATTTTTAAATGTTCAAAGACAGTTGTCTAAATAAAGAACTGGTCTCTGAAAATGTTGAGTCTTTTAATAGGGATGAGAAAGATGATCCACAAATAACTTTTTTAAAAAACATAATGTTTTTCTTGTATATTGAACATGGAACAATTACTACTTCCTTAGGTCAAGAGAACATAACCCCAAGGATGCAGTAAAAGTTTTTATTCACAAAGTTCAGAAAACAGGACGTGCTTGGCTGTCACCAAATAACATTACATTACCACTGTAACTCTTTAAGACTTTATTTGCATGAATGTGCTCTACTGAAACATTCTGCTCAGAGCCTACTTACTGAGTTTGTGCTTACTGAATTTGTGAACTAACTAAAACATCTGATTGCTATTTTGACTACTACCTGACTTTAAATTGTCTCCTTATTTGCTTTTCCCTGAGAATGATTCAAATCATGGTATGCACTGGTCTATTTGTGCCCAACCAGTTGTGGAGCATTGCAAGCTCGTGGTGGTCTGATCAGCCACAGTAGGGCACACTGTAATTTGTCTTAACATACTGATGCCATTTTGGTCTTCTTTGATAACGAAGGCCAGGAACCCTACCATACATACATACGTAATAGGAGTCTAACATACACTGAGTTCTGATGAGGGAAATTATTTCTTTTCATTTTGGATGTATGGTGGAGAGCATGTCAAGGAGGACATTCTGAAAGAAATGACACTTAAATTGGCATTAGCATATTCTAATTTATTATTGTTGATATAGGTTATTAGCAGATAGAGATAATGTCCTCAGAGGAAAAGAACTATTCTAGGTATAGAGAATAATAACATGAGCAAAGGCTTGGTAGTAGTAGGACTCTGTAAGAGGAGAGAGCAACTGGGCCAGCAAAACAGAGTGATCAGATCCTGTTACAGAGATGCAGCCTTGTTGCAATTCTTGTTGCTGTCTGCATATGAGATATATCAAGACTAAAAGAAGTGTGTAGCTATTTCCTGCTGGGTCCAAACCCATGGGTTTCAGTTTCCTCTAAGTTGATGAGTAAGGAAATATACCACCAGTAAAGGATAAAATTCCTGGGATTAATGTGAACAACCTGCTGAGAGAACTGGGCCTGCAGAATATTGCACTGGGGCTGTGGTTAGAATTGGAAACTACTGGAACATTATGAATTCAAGAAAGGCTCCAGCTCAGCAATCTTTCACCTTCCCTTGTTGCCTTTCCAAGATAAAAATAAACTCAGGTTTTGACCTCTTTTTCCTTTTCTCCAATTTTCCTTTCTTGGATATTTTCCCAAAGCAAGGCTAAATCTTATCTCCTTCCTCCTGCCCCCTCCCTCCCCCATTCCAGTTTTTATTTTAAATACAACAGTGCAGTCTGATAAATTATAGAGCTCAGGACTTGAAGTCAAAAACCCTGGGTTCAAATCCTACACTTGTTACTTACTGGCTGTGTAATTTTGGACAAGTCTCAGAATGTTTCTCAGATTTAGTCTCATTAATAAAATGAGGATGATAATATTTACATTGTATTAAAAGAGTTTTTTATGAGGAAAGCACTCTGGAAACAATAATCTGTACAAATTTATTGTTTCAGCAACAATTTATTCAGAACCTATTGCATACCAGACACTGATCAAGACTGTAGAGATAAAAGACAAAAGACAGTCCCTGCCTTCAGGAAGCCTTCATTTTACTGGGGGAAAAACAGGTATACAAATACTTATAAAATCTATACATAAGGGAGAGGAGGATGGCCCTTCAACAACTGGTAGGGCTCAAGAATGGTCTGGTATAGGAGGTGGCACTTGAACAAGAGATTCAAGATGTGGAGTTGAGAGAGGTGAGCATTTCAAGCATGGAACATTTTTTATTCAAAAGCCCCATGAAGAGGCAGCTGGTTGATGCAGTGTATAGAGCACAAGCCCTGGAGTCAGGAGGACCTGAGTTCAAATCCAGCCTCAGATACTTAATAATTACCTAGCTGTGTGGCTTTGAGCAAGTCACTTAACCCGACTGCCTTGCAAAAGAAAAATATAAGAACTCCATGAAATGGAAATAATCTATGTGGGGAAGTCAATCAATAACATCCTTAATGATGTTATTCTTAATAAGACTGTCTAACCCCAGTTCTAGGATATTTATTTCAGCCCTTAGTATATCCATCTTTCTAAAGAAAGACTTTTTGTTTAGAAATGGCATTCTTGTTTACAGATCAGTCTCTAAGGACTGGCTGATTAATTGGAAATACATGATCATTCCTGTTGTAATTAATAAAAACAATGTTTCTTTGACTTAAACATTTATTAAGCACCTACTGTGTAGAGAGCCTTGTTCATACATCTTGTTGTTGTACATACACATAAGAGAAGAATAAAATACATGAGTTCTGATAAGGGATGTTTGTGCTAAGTGCTGGACAGAGTCTAAAAGGCCAAAGTTCCTGCCCTCAGAGATTTCCCAATCTATTTTTTATTTTTTTTTTATTTTTTAGGTTTTTGCAAGGCAAATGAGGTTAAGTGACTTGCCCAAAGCCATACAGCTAGGCAATTAAGTGTTTGAGACCGGATTTGAACCCAGGTACTCCTGACTCCAGGGCTGGTGCTTTATCCACTGCACCACCTAGCTGCTCCTGAGATTTCCCAATCTTATAAAAAAAACTCTATACTAGATAATCAGCAGAGGGAAGGCATTAGAATGAAGAGGGATCAGGAAAGACTTCCTATAGAAGATAGGATTTTAGCTGGAACTTGAAAAGAGCCAGGAAGCAGAGATGAGGGAGAGCATTCCAGGTATAGAGCCAGAAAAAATGCCCAGACTGAGAGAAGGATTGTCTGGTTCAAGTAACATCAAGAAAGCAAGTGCCACTGCATTGAAGAATAGAGTGTCAGACATTAAAAGTGCAAAAAGACCCAAAAGGAGATAGATTCTACACCAAATAGATGATTTTGCATTTGATCTTGGAAGTGATAGGGAGCCACTGGAATTTAATGAGTAGAGAGTGACATGGTCAGACCTGAGCTTTAGGAAGTCACTTTGACAGCTGAAGGGAGGCTAGGCAGAGTTAGGAAGAGGCTTGAGGCAAGGAACACCCCTATGGGCAATTGCATCAGTCCATATGTGAGGTGGGACCTAACAAGTGCAATGGGCAAAGGAAAGGACAGGATAGATTCAGCAGGTGCAGCTAAAAAAAGGTGAAATTAATCTCGACTGGCAATAGTTCAGATATGGGGGTGAGAGATATGGGGGGATCCAAAGGGACTGGGAAACTAGGAGAGGGGTTAGGGGGTAGGGAGCCATGGTTTAAGGGGAAATATAATTGAATGAATGCAGTTTTAGATGAGTTCATTTAGGACCTGGCTTCCAATTCTGTCTGGCCCTCAGTTTCCTTTTACATAAAGAAGAGTGTTAGACTAGATAACCTTTTAGGTCTCTTCCTTCTCTGAATCTATATTCATGTGAGTTTGTACTAAAAGGGGAAAAGGTGGATTGAGCCCAGAATGTAGAGAACTTGATTGCCCAGATAGGGCATATGTACTTTACTCTGTAGGAAGTAGGAACTGACTGAAGGTTTTTACTAAAAGAGTAATGTAATCAGAAGAGTGAATAACTCCTGTAGCTTCAGTAAAAATGGCCTAGATAGAGAGGATACTAGAAATAAGGTCCTTTCCAAAGTCTGGGCAAGAATAGATGAGACCTGAATGAAGAAAGGTGACTGCAATGGAAGGAGGATAGATGCAAGAGAAATTATAGGAGGTACAATTATAAAAATAGCAGACATTTTTCTAACTTTAAAGTTTGCATTTGAGTCTTCACATGACCATGTGACATGATAAGGGGGTTGTTTTTTTTTAAATAATCTCTGCATTAAAGACTAGAAAACTGAGAGCTAGAGATGTTTAATGATTTGCCTATGATCACACAGCAAATTGACAGCGAATCAGTTAATAAACATTGATTAAGCACTTACTATGTGCAATGTACTGTGTTAAGCTTTTAGTTTAAAATATTAAAAAAATAAAACCCTTACCCTGAAGGAAATTAAAATCTGTTGGAGAAAGACAACACAGAAAGGAAACTGAAAAAAGAGGAGAGAAGTACCTGGTATAGGGGCATGTTGTCACCATGATGGGTGGGACATGAAGATGTGATTGACTTTGGTACTCTCTCAACTTAACTGGAGGTTCTTGGAGGAGCTCTTCATCTTGCTCTCCAATCAGAGAGGCTGAGGATTCTGACAAAATGTGAATACCTAGGAGTCTGGTGAGATCTTGTGGGATGATGAGGTTCTTGGGTGCTCAATAGAAGACCAAGGAGAGCAACTAGGTGGGTGAAGAAGGATTAGGCGATCCTAGGTCTTTCTAGATTTTCCTTACTCTTTCTGGTACATGATGTTGCCCTCTTGAACGAATAGGATTTGATAATTTATTGGATATGTATTGAAGGAGAGGCAGGATTCTGAGATTACAAGCCTAAGAGCAATGTGATTAGAATCCATTCTACTTTATTAATGGTAGATTGGAGAGGGGTGATCCTGGAAGCAAGAAGAGAAGTTGGGAGGCACTTACAACCTGAGGTAATATACAGGGCCTGCTTCCTTGAGGAAGCAGTCAACCACCCCAGATAAAATTTTATAGCAAAGTAAAAGTTTTAATCTTCTAATATAGTGGAAGGAAGACTAGGTTTGGAATTGTAGGATCTGTCTTGAAGTGTAAATAAATACTTTTATGAAACCTTTTTTAGGATAATTGTTCACTTTCCACTCCACAGGGATATGGTAAGAATCAAATGAGAGAGAATGATTTGTAAATCCTAGAATCTCAAACTCTAATCAGTGGAGTAGAATCTTAAAGGACTCATTCAACCCATATTGGGAACAAGATTCTAGACTAAAATATCAAGTGGGTTCAATTGAAATAATTATAAAGTCCCTTACATAATGTCTTGCAAATAGAAAGAGCTTTATAAATGTTAGTTATTATTACTCTACCCCAGCAGGAGGTCATCTAGATACTTTTTGAATCTTTAACTTCAAGGAAGTCTTGCCCATTACTCAGGAAGGCAACCCATTTTGCTTTTGGACAGTTTGAGTTGTCAAAAAGCCTTTCTTGGCCTTCTATGGGGTGGTATGCCCCAGGAGTTAGCCTGCACTGTTCTGTTACACTGTTATCAGTGATTTGGACAAAAGCATGGATGGCATGCTAACTGGATTGCATGTGACAAGGTAGGAGGGTTAGCTAACACTGCAGAGGACAGTCAGGATTGAACACAACTTCTGCACATTAAAATGGCATGCTAATAATTCTAATAAGATGAAATTTAATAAGAATTCATTAAAGTCTTATACTTTGTGTTCAAAAGATCAACTTCACAAGGACAAATAAGAGTTTGCAGCTAGGTGGTGAAGGAGATTGGAAGGTTTTAATAGATTGAGAGACAAATGTGAGCCAACAGTGGCTATGAACTTAGGCTGTATTAATGTCCAGAAATAAGGACAGCCTGAGTCCAGTCTTGATTGTTTTTTTTAACTGACCTAATAGGCAAAGGATTTGTGGTGAGGACCACTGGCAACTGAATGATAATGAAGAATAGCTGTTGACTTATATAAATTAGGTTGGCAGAATCTGAAAGCTTATCCTTAAGACACTTTTGTGTTTTTTTAAGACCATGATAACTCCGAGTAATAATAACAGGAGTAGCTTCTAGAGGGGAATTTATTTGAATGGTGGCAATTTCTTTTCATCTTCAGAAAACTTTATAAATTTCCAAATCAATTGAATCATAAGCTCTAAACACATCAATTATGTAAACCTGAAGGGGAAAGATGAGAATTTAGGCTAGTGTGTTTGAGCTTATGGAAAAGAATAATATCAGCCTGGTCAGCAGTAATGAGATTATCAATAGAAGGAGAAATGACATCCTCATGATAGTGGCATATAAAGATTAACCAGTTCTTAGGGATGAGGGTCTCATTGGTTGTCTTTTTGGTGGTGGTGATGATATAAAGAGAGAAGAAAAGAAAAAAAGTTGTCTAGTGGAGATGTAGTTTTCACAGGAAATAATAACAACCCCTGATATAATACTTTGATTTGCAAAGATTTTTACATATGATAAAAATTTGAATGCAGGTATTATTATTTCCATTTTACAGATGAGGAAATGGAGGCTCAGAAATGGACTAGTGTCCCACATGTCCAAGGACCGAAATTAGAAAATAGCAAAGTCTGAATGCAAATCTCAGATCTTTTGTCCTGCAATCTAGGTATTTGTCCATACCTCTAGGAAGGAAGTAAAGGAGAAGCCTTAATACCCCCACGCTGTTAAGTACAGAGTTGAAAGAAGTGAGCACAGAACCCATTTTGTTCTCAAATGTTTCTCATTTTGAAGCTTATTAGATGCTATGCTACCCTAAAGAAAGGTTCAGTAAACATTGAAGAATGGTTTGTGGAATGTTTGTGAAATGAAATTGAATATTTTACTTAAATTGGGCCACAGGACTCTTTCCTTGTGCCCTTGCATCTTAAAATTTTTGTAAGGAAATGGAAGAGCTGTAGGACTGTGTTGCTGGGATTTTTTTCTTTTCTTTTTAATGAAGTAGTTGGTCATTTCTCCCCTTGTGCTTCCTCATTATAGTTATATTCCACATACATATGATGCTCTGATGGCCCCTGACTCTTTACTGTTCCCCACATAAGATATTTCATCTCTTGCCTTGCCTGTCTTCCTTTAGGTCTCAGATAAAAATCCTCCTTTAGCAGGGTCTCAGCATTGGAGTTTAGTGAACGTTAGTTTACTTGGCTGCTTTGTTTGATGGGGAACAACTTAGGTAGCTTTGTAGTGTTCATTTTATTAATCTTTTTATAAAATAGAACTAGATTAGAAGTGGATCTTAAGGTGACTTAAACTCATCAGGGTTTATTCTACAACAGGAAGTTTCAGGAGGACCATATTGACAATGGTAAATAAAAACCACACCTGCAAAATGAGAACATTATGAAAGAAAAATATGTATATAAATATACACTTTAAGAGCATTCATTGTATTTAGAGTATTTATTAAGTGCCTAACCACGTGTCAGTATTGTGTGTATATTTGTGTATCACACACACACATATATAATGTTTCTAGGGCACTCTCAAGTTTTAGGTAAACCAGTCTTGGCAGGGGTGATGGGGTATATAGTCTTTATTCATACCAGTATGCTATGTAAAAAATATGAGCTAATGCTAGTCAAGGCTTTTGTTTGGGTAAATAAACTCACTCAAAAGATGTGATGATTTTGACCATTGTTCCCAACCCTATAACAGTGAAAAAAACCACAATCAGGTCCTAGGAGGCAGAAGACCAGGATTCTAATTCCAGTTTCTACCACTAACTGGCTTTGTGACTGGACAATTTCTGTCCAAAGCTCAGTTTCCTCATCTGTAAAATGGAGATGATATTCATCCTGTCTATTTCTCAGGGTAATTGAAAGGGATAGATAGATATGAAGCTGTTTAAAAAATTGTTAAATTAAACAGGATGTAGAGAAGAGTCAAGTAGCATATTTTGGACTAGGTTCTCCCCTTCCTAATGTATTGCCCTTTAATTCCAGGCGTGAATGACAGAGGAAGTGCCTTCCAGTGCACTTAGTGAGGTAAACCTACGTCTTCTTTGCCACGATGACATAGACACAGTGAAGCAGCTCTGTGGTGACTGGTTCCCAATTGAGTAAGTAAAATCTGAATTTATAACCCCATTCTTTGGGTCTTTAAATTAGGAGAAATTTGGGAGACACCCAACACTATAACTGTCCTTAGATTGAAGAGCAAAGAACATCTGGGCCAGAAGGGACCTTATTGATCACCTAGTTCAGAAGTTCTTGACCTGTTTTGGGTCCTAGGCTGTTTGGCAAGCTGGTAGACTGAGACCTATGAACCTCTTCTCAGAATAGTGTTTGAAAATGTCAAAAAAGAAAATCTGGATGATTACGAAGAAAACCATGTTGACTTGTAGTTGTCAAAATATTTATATTTTTTAAAGCAAAAAACAAGTTCAGAGACCCAAAGTTAAGAACCCCTGATCTAATCTGATCTGTCATTTTTCAGAAGGAAAAATTGAGTTCTGAAGAAGTGATTTATTCCTAACTAGTTAGTGGCAGAACTGAGACTAGTTTTCCTGATAGAGGCAAGTAGACGGGACAATGGGTAGAATACTGACCTTGGAGTCACGAGGATGGGAGTTTGAATCCAACCTCAGACATTTGCCACTTACTAGCCATGTGACCTTGGGCAAGTTACTTAACCTTAACAGTCACACATCCAGGGCCATCCTAATTTATATCTGGTCACTTAATACAGATGATTCTGGAGAAGAAAGTGAGGTTGGTGACTCAGCACAGCACCCGCCCCTCACCAAATCCAATTCATGTGCTTGTCATGGCATGACCTCCCTGATGTCATGGGCTTCCTTGAGAATGAAGGATAAACATCATTATCATCAGTTTTCCTAATCCCCAGTTCACTCTTCTTTTGAGAATGACCTTAGTATTTAGTACACAACAGGTGCTCAATAAATGTTTGTCATCTTTCCCTTGTTGCCTGTTTCACTATACTATATTGTGTTTCCTAAGAGAGATACTTTTTCCCAAATTATACTATCAGGGCCCCTGACTGAAGTCAAGCCCAGATTGAAAGAGGCGGGTAGGCTGGACCCCAGGTGTTGTGTCCACAGAGTCTGAAGAGTTTGAGTTATACCTGGGGTTGTCACACAGGCTGGCTTGTTGCAGGCTAGCTACAATGTTAGGTTGAAGACACTGAAGCAGTCTCTGAACCATCTCTTTCCAGTAACTTTCTGAAACCTTTCCTTGTCTCTGTCTCACTCTCCACTCACATTCCTTAGATAGCTCAACTCCCTTCCTTGAGAGGGTGTGTACCCATGCCTGCTTCCCAGTTCTTCAGTGTTGCACTGTTTTTATATGGTCCTTTCACACAGTCCTCTAAAGATGCAGCAGGCTTGTAAAGCTCTCTTATGTCACTCCTTACAGTTCATCTAGATAAAGGACAGTCTGCTTCTTGCTTCTCATTATCAGTTTTCCTTCTCCCCCTACCACTGTGGTGCTGATGGTACAGCTCCAGGACACAACTGAGTTGGACTTGAATCCAGGTCCTCAGAGTACATATCCAAGACTTTCTCTCTTACAGTCCTGCTTACAACTAAACCATAACCTATTTGGGGGAAAGATTCAGAGACCAATAGCTATAATTCAATATCTGGCTCTTGGGTCCCTAACTTTTAACAGAAAATTAACTGGACAAATTTGGGACAGGTTTCAGCAGCAAATTTATCCAACAAAATCCAATGAAAAATCATAAAGTCTTTGTCAGCTGTTTTGTAAAAAGAACATATTCTTTAGGAAAGGACCAAAAATGTCAAGGCTTGCATTTTTTTTTCAACTGCAGTTCTTCCGTACCTTTGGTACCGGGACATATTCTTTAGAAGTAATGGCAGCCATGTACTTTGGGTCTGGAGGGTGTGACAAGTATAGAAACGCTTTAATTACCTGATACAGTAATAGAGAGGCCTTTCTCAAAGGTAGGAGGTGATGTAATGGCATGTTCTCCATTAAATTCAAGAAAAACCATAATTAAGTGCCTGCTGTGTAGAAAACACTGGACTGGTAGCTGAGGAGATAGGAAGGATAGATGAGACGAAATCTCTGGTCTCCTGGAGTTTACTTTCTTTTAGGGGAGATAGCGCACATATGCATATGACTATGAGATAGATTAATAAATGAGAAGTATATAAAAGATGTGAGTAAAGCATTAGATAAGAGTTGACAAAGTGACATTTGAACTGGGCCTTGTACAGTGAGTAGGTTTTCAGTAGGCAAAGACAGAGAAGGGAGGGTATCCTGGGATTAGCAATATAGAGACTAAAAGCCTTTACAGGTGGAAAACCTTTACCTGTACAGGTGGAAGACAGTGAATAGTGCAATTTGGAGGAACAAAATTGTGTAAGATAAAACCAGAAAGATTGTGCACTACTGTTATGGGACTGACCATGAATATTATCTGTTATATCTGTTATATTCAAGAGACAAGGAGTCTGGAGAGTTCTGACAGTGAGATGACATAATCAGGCCTCTGCCAGACTAATCTGGCAACTTTGTGAAGGATGATTTGAAGAGGACCAGATATGAATCCAGAATTATATACATGGCAAAACTTGAGTATATGCTATGTGGAAAAATATTTATAAAACCTCTCTCTAAGTAAAATTGAATATATTGAGAAATAATATATCTCTAAAGCTCTTTTTAAAATCCTTGGAGAAGTCTCTTGAAAAGTTGGGTGTTGAGTAGAGTTAGTAGTCATTAAACTTCACCACTTTGTGATCATCACTGTGCCAAATCCTGGGGGTATAAATATATAGAAGAAGATAGTCCTTGCACTCAAGGAGCTAAAGGGAGAGAACAGCACACAAAAGAAGTCGGAAATAGTAAGGAGAGGAAGCAGCTAAGTGTATAGAGTTCCTGTGGAGGCAGGAAAAACTCAAGTTCAAATCCAACCTCAGACATTCACTGTTTGACCCTGAACAAATAACATAAATCTATTTGCTTCAGTCTTCTAGTTTTTATAATGAGATGAAATGAAATGGTAAACTATTCTAGTATCTTTATCAAGAAAACCTCAAATAGGATCACAAAGAATTGAACCCATTTGAAATGACTGAACAACAATAGTAACAGTATCTAAAACATACCTGAACTATTGCATTAAAGAATATATCTGTCCTATTACACAATTTACTAAGAGACTTGAAGATCCTGTTGTGCTGATTGTTTATTATTTTAAAAAGCATTTACTTTAATAAAGTAAAATTATTACTGTAAAGATTCTTCAAATAGATATCTTTTATGCATATAGCAAAATTGGTCAAGGCTCCACAAAAACTTTAATAAGATAGAACCTTATTCAGTGACAAACCCCTGCCCCCAATCATTAATATCAGGAAAGTTTTGACTAAGGGAAGACAAAGGTGTTCTCCAGTTTTAGTCCTGGAAAAGAAACTTCCTAGAGTCCAAATAGATGAAAGAGATTACCTATAGATGCTCCTATTTGTAGACATTTTTCTGGTTGTATGAAACTTTAAAACATTGCAGAGCCTCCCACACCAGATCTGTAACTGCTTGAAAGAATATGGCCTGATCATATAAACAAGTGAGGAAAGAGGACCTGTGGTCCAGATTATGAAGTGAAGCTCAGTAGATAGCCTTTAGTGTTTGTTACATTAGTGTGGTGGGGGGTGGGGGGGGGGTGCTTGGGGGGGGTGAGTACATGTTGTTTGTGTTGTATGTTATGTTAGATGAATCTTGGACAGATAGTGCAAATGGACATATTTAAACAGGAGGGAGAAATAGGTTAGAATGTGTTTAGAAAATTGCATAATTTCTTTAATGATCCCAAAGTGCTCCGAGAAACAGAAGCCCACCTTTTAAAAAAATACTAATATAATTCATTGCTGCTCCCCTGCATATAACATCCCATATAACAAAGACTAAAAGAGAAAAAAAAAAGGGCAGTTTGGCAACACATGAATGAGTTTGATGGTACCCTAGTCCCCACCTCTTCAAAAAGAGGTGTTTTTTCATCTTTTCTTTGAGGGCCAAGCTTGGTCATTATAGTTTTGTTGCTCTTTCATTTATACTGTTGTAGTCATTTGTTGCTTCCTGATATTTTCTTCATTCTATGTCATTTCATAGAAGTCTTCCTACACTTCTCGGATTCCTTCAGGAACAATGTTTTTTGCTGTTCAGTAATTTTCCATTACACTCATGTAATACAGTGTTATATGACTTCGGGTTAATGTTACAGTATCCAAAGAATAAAAGTGAATCTTACTCACAGAATGCAGTGGAAAACACATACAGAGTAGAATTGAGCAGGCTGTGATATATTACAAATAAAAAAAATTAAGAGAAGAACTGGAGAAAGGGTGTCACTCCTCCCCAAGATGTGTAAAGAACAAAATGAACTGGGCCTGTGTTGAAAGTAAGGAATAGCTCCTAGTGCACATTCCCAGAAATCCACTGGTGCCCTTGTTATCTCAGGTTGGGTGAACTCCTCTGGGAGAGGGGGTGTGCCACAATCACACCAAGCCTGAGACATTTGCATTGTTGGAGGGAATAGTCACATCAGTGAGATTACAAATCTTTGGATGGAAGTCTGATAACACAGGGAGGAAAAAGGAGGGATTGTAACAGAGATTGCGCTGGTATTTAGAGAGATTATTAGCTACATTATTAATTGAGCTCCCACTGATAAAAAGTGGGTGTTAAGGTATGGAGTGAGTGAACACTTTAAAATCATCTAATTTAACTAGATTTGGTAACTCAGCATAATGCTTATTTATAAGTAGTTGGGAGGAAAAATAGCTTATTTCCCCTAATAAACATGCTGTATGTGACCTTAAAATCTACTATGGCCAGACACGGTGCTAAGTAATGGGGATATCAAAAAAGGTAAAAACAGGCTATCAAGTAGCTGATAGTCTATTGGAGGACACAGCAATGCAAATTCTGTACAAATGAGAGAGAGTCAAGATGAACTGGAAATCATTCCAAAGGAAAGACAAAAAGACTTCTTGTATACCATGAGATTTTAGCCAGAAGTAAAAGAATAAGGAGAAAATTCCAGGTATATGAGAGAGAGAGAGAACCATTGAAAATACCCCAGGACGGTAGATGGTGCATCTTGTGTGAGGCATAGCAAGGAGTCTGCAGAGGAGAGGGGAGAACAAAAGTGGGGAGGATGGTAGTTTATGGAGGACTCTAAAAGTTGAACAGAGGATTCATTTTAGGAGCCACTGGTGATTATTGTCTGGGGGTATGACCTATACTTTAGGAAAATCACTTTGGCAGCTGAGTGGTTGGCGAACTGGAGTGGGAAGATACCTGTGGCAAGCAGATGCACAAGCCAGTTATAGTCCTGGAACAGTTCTGTCAGCACCATTCATCTCTTTGGTTAATTCTTTCTCTAGATACCCTGACTCATGGTATCGTGACATCACTTCAAATAAGAAATTTTTTTCCCTTGCTGCAACTTACAGAGGAGCCATTGTGGGTATGATAGTTGCTGAAATAAAAAGTAGGACAAAGGTACATAAAGAGGTAAGTAGAAGACCCTCATATATTCTGTTTTGTCCAGTAATGGGAGAGCATGGAGTTGGAAGTTCTCTTAGTAAACAAAGCTGCTATGAGCTGCTCTGCTTAGAAGTACTTCATCACCTGGTGGCCAACCAGCTGTGATTAGTCTTGGCTCTTAGCTGAACTAGCTCTTAGATAAAAGATTAAACAATCTATTGCTAATCCATATTTGAAGCTTTTCCAGTTTGTTTGGACCTACCAGAGTTAGAGCTTTTGTGGCAGTGGGCTACAGAAGTGAGCACACATATACAAATTCATTCACACCCACAGGTACACACACACACCCTCACACCCACCCATGCATAGAAAGAAGATTTCAGTTAAAGTCAGAAATGTCAAAAGGAAAAATGTTGATTTTTTTTTTCCCCCTTTCCTATCTTTGTATTGACAGGGTCAGAAGAGATTTCAGCAGTCATTGTTTGCCTTTTTGGTTGTTGCAATTGGCCCCCTTGGTTGGTAGAATCAGATTAGAACTTACAGAATTTGATATAAAATTTTTTTTCCTGTTTTAGACTCAGCAGATGCTAGTGACAGCTTAGGTATTTATGTGTGTCTGTATCTGTATGTTTCTTGATGCCAGAGTCTTAGCAGTTATGATGTACTAGAAATGACAGTGATGTTTTCAAGACTTGAAATTTTTTGTGATTTTGCCTCTTGAATTGAACTCTTTTATTCTGTCCATCATATTAACTTTATTATCTGACATATTGAAGCCCAGAGTCTAGGCCCTCTGGGAAGATTTTATTTGTTGTCCTTATTTGTTTTTTTTTAATTTTATAAATATTTGTTTTCCAATTATATACAATTGTAGTTTCTACCAATTATTTTTTTGTAAGGTTTTGAATTTTACAATTTTTCACCCACCCTCCTTTCCTTCCCCCCCTTTTCCTCAGCAGAAGGCAATCTGATAAATCTTTACATTGTTTCCATGATATACATTGATCAAAATTGAATGTGCTGAGAAAAAAAGCATATTCTTGGGGGCAGCTGGATGGTGCAGTGGATAGAGCACCATCCTTGGAGTCAGGAGGACCTGAGTTCAAATCCAGCCTTAGACACCTAATAATTACCTAGCTGTGTGACCTTGGACAAGTCACTTAATCCCATTGCCTTAAATAAAATTTTAAAAAAAGAAAAAGCAAAAATTTAACCTTGAGGAAGAAATAAAATATTAGTAATAGCAAAATTATGTAGTACATAAGACAACTTTTTAAAAAATTGAAGGTAATAATCTTTGGTCTTTGTTTAAACTCCATAGTTCTTTCTCTGAATACAGATGATATTCTCCCTTACTAAATACTCTAAAATTGTCCCTGATTATTGCACTGATGGAGTGAGCAAATCCATTAAGGTTGATCATCACTCCTATGTTGCTGTTAGGGTGTACAGTGTTCTCTTCTGGTTCTGCTCATCTCACTCAGCATCAATTCATGCAAGTCTTTCCAGGTTTCTCTGAAATCTCATCTCTCCTGATTTTAATGGAACATTAGTGTTCATCACATTCATATATCACAATTTGTTCAGCCATTCCCTAATTGATGGACATCCCTCAATTTCTAATTCTTTGACAGTACAAATGGAGCTAAAACTATGAATATTTTGGTACAAGTGATGTTTTTATCCTTTTTCATGATCTCTTCAGGGTCTAGACTCAGTAGAGGTATTGCTGAATCAAAGGGTATGCACATTTTTATTGCTCTTTAGGCATAATTCCAAATTGCTCTCCACCTTATTTGTTTTTTAAAAATTTTTCATTTTAAAATTCTGTTTTCATATGGAGAAATAGAAAGTCAAGAATTTCCAGGGATTTAATGAAAAAAAGTGCAAAAGGAGGTGACTTAGCCCTACCAGATCTAAAATTATATAATAAAACACCAGTCAAGGGCGGCTAGGTGGCACTGTGAATAGAGCACCGGCCTTGGAGTCAGGAGTACCTGGGTTCAAATCTGACCTCAGACACTTAATAATTACCTAGCTGTGTGGCCTTGGGCAAGCCACTTAACCCCATTGCCTTGAAAAATCTAAATAAAAATAAAAATAAAATAAAACACCAGTCATCAAAACTGTCTGGTATTGACCAAGAAATAGAATGGCAGATCAGTGGAATAGACTAGGTGCAAAAGAGATAACAGGAAATGATTATAATAATCTGCTGTTTGATAAATCCAAAGAGTCCAGCTTCTGAGATAAAAACTCTTGGGAAAATTGGAGGTTAGTATGGCAGAAACTTGGATTAGCTCAACATCTCACACCCTATACCAAGATAAGATCAAAATGGGTACAAGATCTAGACATAAGCAAACTAGGAGATCAAGGAATAGTTTACCTGCCAAATCTATGGAAAGGGAAGCAGTTTATGACCAAGGAAGAGATGGAGAACATCATTAAAAACAAACTAGATAATTTTGATTACATTAAATTAAAAAACTTATGCACAGACAAAACCACTGTAACCAAGATCAAAAGAAATGTCGTAATTGGGAAACAGTTTTTACAACTAGTATTTCTGACAAAAGGACTCATTTCTAAAATATACAGAGAACTGAGTCAAATTTTCAAAAAAAACAAGCCATTCCCCAATTGATAAATGGTCAAAGGATATGCAAAGTCAATTTACAGATGAGGAAATCGAAGCAATCCATAGTCATATGAAAAATTGCTCTAAATCATTAATTATTAGAGAAATGCAAGTTAAAGCATCTCTGAGGTACCATCTCACACCTCTCAGACTGACCAATATAACCAAAAAAGACAATGATTGATGCTGGAAGGGATCTGGGACACTAATGCATTGTTGGTGGAGCTGTGAACTCATTCAGCCTTTCTGGAGAGCAGTCTGTAATTATGCCCAAAGTTCAATAAAAATGTGCATACCCTTTGATCCAGCAATATCACTACTGGATCTAGACCCTGAAGAGATCATGAGAAAGGGTAAAAACATCACTTGTACAAAAATATTCATAGCCCCCTTGTTTGTGGTGGCAAAGAATTGGAAATTGAGTGAATGTCCATCAATTGGGGAATGGCTGAACAAATTGTGGTATATCTATGTTATGGAACACTATTGTTCTATTAGAAACCAGGAGGGATGGGAATTCAGAGAAGCCTGGAACGATTTGCATGAACTGATGCTGAGAGGGATGAGTAGAACCAGAAGAACGTTGTATACCCTAATAGCATGGACGTGCGCATTTCATCAGTGCAACAATCAGGGACAGATCTGGGGTATCTGCAAGGGAGAATACCATCTATATGTGGAGAAAGAATTGTGGAGTTTGAGCAAAGACCAAAGACTATTACCTTTAATTAAAAAAAAACTTAATGTGTAATTTTGCTATCTCTTATACTTTATATTTCTTCCTTAAGCATATGATTTCTCTCTCAACACATTCAATTTTAATCAATATATAGTTTGGAAACAATGAAGACTCTCAGACTGCCTTCTGTGGGGGGTGGGGGAGGGAAGTGAGATTGGGGGAAAAATTGTAAAATTCAAAAAACAATGGAAAACAAAAAAAATAAAATTCTGTTTTCATTCCGACCTGAACATAAAATGTTTCTATTCATTTCATAACTTTTAGTGTTTACTTTTGTAATTATTGTATTTCTATGTTGGTTATTTGTTTATATTATTTCTTTTTTAAATAATTCACATCTTGAGATCTAGAGCTATTATTTGTTCTTTACTAGGGATAGTAGTTGGTTCAAAGATGCTCTAATAATACCTTACATCCAAATAGTGTTTTTGGTCTATAAATGTGTTTCCTTATGGCAACAAGGAATCTTATCTTGCAGGTGTCATTATTTCCATTGTACATGTGGGAAATTAAGACTTAGTGAGGTTTAGTGATTTATAAAACTGGACCTAAGCATCCTCCCACTACAAATCCAAGATACTTCACCACATCTTGTAACTAACCTCTGTATGTTCCCAATCAGTACTCTTCTGCTGTTGGCTCAATCTTTGAAATGAAATCCCTTCTGAGCAAGACCAGGAATTTAAACTGTAAGACACTGAAGAAATAGGAATATCAGTGTAACATTCTGGTCCTTCCAAGTTTGAATGCAGAATAGGTTTTAATCATAAGATGAAGTCATAAATGAATCCAATATTCATCTGAATTATTTACAATCAAGAATAAATAACTGGCATTTTCTTATCCACACTTTTCTGTTTCAAAGGGAAAGGGAAGAATTCATCTTTTCCTAGCAAACACAAGGATTGCTCTAATGAATTGTCATGTTGGTTGTGCCAGTTTAATGTCTAGATTCTGACTCCAAGAGACCGCTTGTGTATGATTCATAAGTCTATAAAAGGTATCATGAGTCCAGGGAAGAGCATTGGGAGCCAGGAGAAAGACCTGGGTTCAGATTCTGGCACTGGTCCATATTGGAACTTTCTAGTGATTCTAGAGGTCACTTGACCTTCTGGGGCCAAGTTTGCCTCTCTGTAAAATGGGGATGATACTGTTTGCACTAAGTCAGTACTTTGTATCCTTAAGGCACCAAAGAAATGTGATTTAGAGTTGTTGTAGCCATACTTCATGACTGTAGAGCTCTTTCCAATTTACGAAGCACTTTTTTTCAGAGCATTCCTTTAAGATGGGTAGTGCAAATAGTAATATACCTAATATATAGATGAGAAAACTGAAGCTTTTGCCAAGAGTTTTACAGTTACTATCAGTCTCTTCTTATTCCACATCCAGTTCCTATTATTTGAATGTCTCCCTCCAGGATTAACCTAAGTTTTTTTTTTTCTTTTTCAATTCTCTACAGGACGGAGATATTCTAGCCTCAAACTTCTCTGTTGATACACAGGTTGCATACATCTTAAGTCTAGGAGTGGTAAAAGAATTCAGAAAGCATGGAATAGGTAAGACTGGTCAGAGTACCCTCTCTGGAGGAGTGGGTGATATCAGCACCTCTTGTTTGACTTTTTTTTCTTGGGATGAATTCAAAATGTAAATGTAGAAATAAAGTCAGAAATTGTATCTCAGCACTAGGAAACAAATTTGGAACCAGTTGCTCATATTTCTCTTGGCTTTAAAATTTACAAAGCACTTTATTGCTAATAACCCTATAAGAAGGTAGATATTATTCTCATTTTACAAATGAAATGAGGGAAATGAAGTTCATTTGCCTTATGTCATGGCAAAGAGCCTTGAACCTTCTGACTCCCAAGTCCAGATGCCTTTCCATTACGTCCCACTGGATCTACCAGAGGAAAAGAATTAGAAGTTTATATGTGTTGTTTTATTTAATTCTCTTAATTTATTTAATTTAATATTAAGAGCAAGAACGGACTTAAGAGATAGGTGAAGATATCACAGGATCCTAGATCTGGACTGGAAGGGACCTTGGAGGTCATCTAGTCTAACCTTTTCATTTTATAGATTAATAAACTGAAGGCCCAGGAAGACTGTGTAACTTGCCAAAAGTTACACAGGGTAGGTCAGAGATAGTATTTGAACCCATGTCTTCTAACTTCAGTGCTGATGTTCTTTTCATCATACCCTGCTGCCTTTAGAAATGATCAGTCAAGATCCCCTAGAGACCTATTGGGAAGAGTAACATTGGAGCCCAGAGTCCATGCCTCAGCCTTCCTTTCATTTTTTTCTTCCAATGTTTTTTGTACTTTTTAAAAGTCTTACTGATGACTTTTGTTTTTCCATCCCATTCATTTCTGAATATATTCTAACTATTCCACTTCTCTATTCCTCCTTAAGTGAGCCTCTTTTTATTTATTTGTTTGTTTATTTATTTTGGTTTTTGCAAAGCAATGGGATTGAGTGACTTGCTCAAGTTCCAGTTAGGCAAGGCCATATTTGAATTCAGGTCCTCCTGCCTCCAGGGTCGGTGCTCTATCCACTCTACCACCCAGCTGCCCCAAACCTTTATTTATAACAAAGAAAAAGAAAAGAAATAGCACTTTAACAAAACCAGCCAGTATATTAATCAAGTTTAACAATATATGCTACATTCTACACCAATAGCCTCCCACCTTTCCAGTGAAATGATGCAGGTTTTGGAGTCATTTTAATTATTTTATTATTCATTACATTTACACTGTGTAGTCAATGTGTATTTTTCTTTCTACTGATTCTCCTTACTTCACTCTACATCATTATGTGACTTCCTAGGTTTCTCTGGATTCTTCAAATTCATTATTTTATATAATAGAAAAATATTCTATTAAGTTTATATACCCACAACTTGTTTAGCCATCCCCCCCACTTAATGAATAGTTTTATTTCCAGTTTGTTATTACCACAAAAAGTTGCTGCTATGTGCATTTTGGTGTGTGTGTGTGTGTATAATATATATATATCACAGACCTTGGCAAATATATCTATTGGTAGGATCTCCAGGACAAAGTGTATGAACATTTTAGTCACTTTCTTAGCATAATTATAAATAGCTTTCTAAAATAATTAAACCAATTCATAGCTCCACCAACAATACTTTCGTATGATTGTTGTCTTCAGAACCACTTCACCAAGCTACTGCACCCACCCTTAGCTTGATAAAACATCTAAAATAGTATATTGTAATAAAATTGCTACAGTTTACTGGAGGTATGCTATTTTGGTTTATTGTTTCCTTGAAACCAACATTTTGTACGTGTCATATTTGTGAGCAAAAACTGGATTTTTGAGAGTTTTAAAGTATTCATGTAGTAGTTGGTAGAGGATGTATATTGTTATGATTATTCCTTCTGCTATTTGAATGATATGCAATATGCTATTAATAAAGTTTGAAATTAAAAATGTTATTTAGAACATCATGTTTTAATCTCATTAAATATTTATGAGTAATTTTATTTCAAAGAAGAAGAAAGGGAATGGAAACTTCTAAAATGAGACTGACTGGAACATGAAGCCCAATGTTAGGAGATTATTTGATAGATTTCCTTCCTCTACCTTTCCCAGGTCTTAGGTGATTGATTTTAGCAGGTGCAATTTTGGTTTAATTTAAAAATCCCAGATGGCAGGGCAACTAGATGACACAATGGATAGAGTACTGACCTTTGGAGTCAGGAGAACAGGAGTTCAAATCCAGTCTCAGACACTTACTAGCTGTGTGACCTTGGGCAAGTCACTTAATCCTGATTGCCTCCCATTCAGTGTCATCTCCAGTCATCCTGATTAATATCTGACCTCTGGACCCAGAAGGCTCTGGAGAAGAAAGTGAGGCTGGTGACTTAGCAGCACAGGCCCCACTTGGTCAAATCCAATTCATAAGGGCAGCTAGGTGGTGCAGTAGATAGAGCCACCTGCCCTGGAGTCAGGAGGACCTTGGTTCAAATCCATCTGCAGACACTTAATAATTACAAAGCTGTGTGACCTTGGGCAAGCCACTTAACCCCACTGCCTTGCAACATAAATATATATAAAATTAATAATAAAAAAATGGGGAATTTCAATGTGATTTCCTCCCCCTTTCTACCCCAGCATGATACTGGCAGTGCAGGAATAAATTTCATATGTTCAAAGAGTTACCTCAATTAATTACCAGGTAATAAAACTGCCACTTAGGTTTACTTACCCAAAAAAGGAATTAGTTCTCTTCCTGGAAGAGGCAATGCTTCACAGTTGAAAAAAAAATGAAATTCTTCAATTACATACCAAGTCTTATATGACTTTGACCCATCTTGCAGTTTGCTGTATGTTTTTTATGTTTTGGATCCTCAACCACTTTTTTGTACATGTAGATATGTTCTACCCTGACTGGAGTTCAGATTTTATTTTGTGACATGGATAATCACTGATTTAAAAATAATTTTTTTACTTATTTTGAAGCATGTTAATAACAATTTGCTTTTGTACCTGTGTTTTACATATAAATAAATGCATGCTGGCCAAATGAGGGATTCTGTTTTAATTACTTATGAAGTTTTTGAAAATCAGGCTCCAAAGGGTGGCTAGGTGGCACAGTGGATAGAGCACCAGCCTTGGAGTCAGGAGTACCCGAGTTCAAATCCAGCCTCAGACACTTAATAATTACCTAGCTGTGTGGCATTGGGCAACCCCATTGCCTTACAAAAACTAAAAAAAAAATCAGGCACCAAACAGAAAAGCTTACCAAATTGTGCTCTTATGTATTACTATTCTAAATTAAGAAACTTCCCAATTCCATTTGATAACAGTTTACTGGAAAAATGTACCTTGTTTACCGTTTATTGGGCAGTGTTAATCATGGTTTTAACATAATAACTGGATAGACCATTTAAATAGATTCCATAGAAATTATCATCCTTTTGAAGAGGACAAAGAATCTAAACTTTCAGAACTTTAAAAATAAGTTTTAAAATTAATATAACTCTCTTGACTCCAAAATCCGATCCACACTTTTGAAAAAGCTCCTTAGGGGCAGCTAGATGACGCAGTGGATAGAGCACCAGACACTTAATAATTACCTAGCTGTGTGGCCTTGGGCAAGCCACTTAACCCCATTGCCTTGCAAAAAAACATTAAAACAAAAAAAGCTCCTTGATGGCTGTGTGGAGAATGGACTATATAGTAGGAAAAGATTTGATGAAGTTGTTCAAGTTGTCCAAGAGAAAGACACTGCAGGCCTTAACTGGGATCATGGTTTAGTGAATAGAGAGATGGGAAATGTTAGAGACAGAAACTATGAGATTTGACAATTACTTGGATATAGAAGACAGGGGACCTTGAGAGTTGAGGGCATTTTTCACATTAGGTAGTCTTAAGTAGTTTGGTGAGAACAATATTGTGATACTTATTATTTATATAGTATTTTATAGTTTACAGAACACTTTATTTACAAGCAGCTGAGAGAGAATGTAATTTAGTTTTTTTCAATTTTACAGATTAGGAAACAGATCCAGTGAGGGGACACGTGATATGTCCAAGACCATTTAGCTTGAAAATGACATAGCCTATTCTTTTTTTTTAATTAATTTTTATTAAAGATATTATTTGAGTTTTACAATTTTCCCCCAAGTCTTACTTCCCTCCCAATATAGTCTATTCTTAAACAATTTTCTTCTTTCCTCCCCTCCTTTTTTACTCACATCTCAGAATTATCTCTTCCAGGAAGTCTTTCTAGATTAAGCCCACTCATTAGTAAAAATATCCTCTTAACTTCCCCTTTCTGTCCTCTTAACTTCTCCTCTCATTAAATCAATAAATATTTTAGGTGAGAGGAACTACGGTAGGTCCTGCTGTCACTTGTCTTTTTACAACCAATAAGTTTATCTGTGTTTGGGTATATAGTAATATCTTCTCTATCAAATTTAAACTCTTAGGATGAAGGTGGTAGCTTGTTTTTAATAGATTCCTTAAGCCCTTGTTACCACTATCCTCTAGCTATATCCTAGATTCATCTTGTGATATCAGTCTCAAGTATGGCAGGTGAGTTGACACATTCAACAGGCTCATCTCAACCCTAGACGTGAAAGTGAGAGCTAAGACTATACTACCTTCAATATTATTTCAAAATTATATATATACATATATATATATGTATATGTATATATATATATAAATGGTAAATGAACAAAAATATCTGATTTTCACATTTTCCTCCTCCACACATTTCCTGTATGCATAAATCATCTTTTCTTTTTCCCTTTGTCTGGTTTTCAAAGATTTGCCAACAGAAAGAATTCTTAATTATCTTCTCACATCTGTGGATTTTCACAACTAAAGTGAAGCCATCAAGATAATTATTTCTGCAGAATAAAATAGAGAATGAGCAACCTTCTTTAATAAATGTATCACTTATTCTTTGTTTTTAATAGGAGGTAGATGGCATAGGGGATAGAAATTTGACCTTGGAAATTACTGTTTAGCTAGAGAGATAATGGGCAGCTAGGTAACACGGTGGATATAGAGAGGACATGGAGTTAGAAAGATTCATCTTCCTAAATTCAAATCTGACCTCAGACACTTCCTAGATGGGTGACCCTGAGTACCCTCCTTTGTAAAATGGGCTGCATACTCCAGTATCTTTGCCAAGAAAGTCCCAAATGGAAACCCAAAGAGACTGAAGTGACGTTCCAACAACAACAAAGAGATAATTCTAGAGCATATAAATCAATCAGCAAACAGGCCCTGAATTATGTAGAACTTTCTGTAGTAGAATTCAGAGAAGGGAGAGTTGCAGGTGTGTGAAGGTGGTCACAGAATTGCTCCTTCATGTAAGACAGTACCTGGAATATTTATGTTAATTAATTGGATTGGATGATTATGATAACCTTAGATTCTTGTGACAGTGGGCACATCACTTGCCTCTTACTATGTCTCCCCTTTGAAATGAGGTCGAATTAGAAAGGCTCCATAAACTCTACTATTCTCTGAGTCCAAGTTAATAAAAGACCTTGAAAGATATGTAGGATTTGGCAAGACAGAGGAGGAAAAAAAGCTGTTTCAGGCAAGGACAACATTATTAGTAAAGACTCTGAAGTGGAAATGAGCTCAGTAAGTATAAGGAACAGTGAAAAGACTAGTCTGCAATGTAGGAATTTATTTTGCTGGACTGTGTGTTTATGAGAGTTTTCTTTCTCTTTATTTTCTTAGTTTTTTATGGGAAGAGTAAAAAGAGGAATAGGTTATTAATGCATATAAAAATTAATGTTTAAAGAAAAAATAGATTGACTGGAGTAATAAATGATAAGGTAGATAAGTAAGGTAGAGCCAAATAATAGTTGTAAAAAGGAATGAAAGGAATTCAGACATGTGGCAGGCAGCCATAATTCGTTTGAACTTAGGGCTCTTTTTAAAAAGTCACTAACATAGTAGGAGTTGTATATTTTCTGAATTAATTGTGATTTATTTTTTAATTAGGTTCTTAAATTTTACAAGTAGATGTAAGTTTCATATACATTCTTTAAGTAGGGCCCAGCCCTAATATTTTTTTAACCAGACAATTCCGCCCTTTAATACAGACTCTGTCTCACCCTAGTAAATGATTATCTATAATTATGTTTTCTAAATGTGCTTTATCTTCTCTAGCCATAGAGAATTTGAGCCAATAACTTTTTTATTTATTTACTCTTTTGACATTGACCCAGGTTAGTTTGTAGTTAAAGAGAACAGAATAAATTTAGAAAGTCTGTACTAATTCTAGACAAGTTAAACTCAGTAGAATTTTACATTCAGCCAAGTTCGTGCTTCTAAAGTAATTGGATTGTTTGTTATAGAAACAAACTTCAGACTTCTGGAATTTTAGTGCCTAGGACTTTATACTAAAATTCACTGAGAGTTCCAACAAAGGAATCTGTTTTCATTCAGCACTTTCAGCACTTTTTAAGTACTGTGTGCCAGACATTGCTCTGGGCCTAGAGGGTACAAAGACAATGTCCTCAAAGAGCTTACATTTGGTGGTGGGCAACAGCAGGTCTGGAATGTCCTTCTTTCTCACCTTGGCCTCTGACTTACCTGAGTTCCTTCAACTCTCAACCCAAATCTCACCTTCTGGAAGAAGCTTGTCATCCCTTTCCTGATCCTCCTCGCTGATGGTGCTTTCATCCCATTACCTATCTTTTATCACTTTTATCTACATAGTTATTTGCATATTGTATCTCCCATTAGCTTGTGAGTTCCTTGAAGGCAGAGACCGTGTTTTTGCCTTTCTTAATATTTGCAACATTCAGAACTGTATCTGCCACATAGTAAGGACTTAATTCATACTTGAAGATGATGATGATGATGATGATGATGAAGATGAAGTATCTACTGTATAAAGAACCTGGTAATAGCTTCTACTGGGAATTTGCAATGCTAATTAAGATTTAGTCCCTCCCTGCATGGAGTTTATAATCCACAGTAGTGAAATTTGATTTGTTTATAGAACGTGTTTTTAAACTCTCATGTTTATTGTATATAGTTATCCCTTACATCTCTCAGATTAGGGGCATGGCACCCCCATGATTTGAAAAATCCGAGTAAAATTTTTTGGCCCTCCCTTCATATCAGAAAAGTCTGAATTATTATGTTATTAAAAGATAAAATATGATATACTATACATATAGTTTATGAATTTCTGAGTTTCTAAACTTTATGTGTTATCTTCTGGCCTTTGAGTTTCATCTCCAGCTTCTGCAAAACTCCCCCCAAAATTCTCATTTAACTTCTTAATGCTCATGCAAGTTACAGCAAAACCATGATGGGGAAAGTCTCAGTGTGAGAGAGATTACTGAGTAGCATTTCATTATTAACAAAACACTTTTCTCACAACTACCCTCTGAGGTAGGTGTATGGCAAGGAAATTAAACCTGGAATAGATTCCATTATCTCAAGTCATTTGAACCTAGGTCCTTTGACTCTCCTGTACTTCTCTCTGTACTTGTGGGCTTTGTAGAATATTGCAAATAGTATAAGATATGTACTATAAGAAGTACAGAAGTAGAATAGAATATGCTGTGATGTTGAGTGAATAAGATTACTTGGAAAGGGCTTCAAGTAACAGTTGAAGAATGGGGAGGATTGAGAGTGCTTTCTATGGTTATTCTCATAGGTCCAATTGTATGTAACACCCCCTCCCCCTTTTCTCTCTTTTTGCCAGGTTCCCTTTTACTTGAAAGCCTAAAGGATCATATATCCACTACTGCTCAAGACCACTGCAAAGCCATCTACCTGCATGTCCTCACCACTAATAATACAGCAATAAATTTCTATGAAAATAGAGACTTTAAGCAACACCACTATCTACCCTATTATTATTCCATAAGAGGAGTCCTCAAAGATGGCTTCACCTATGTACTCTACATCAATGGGGGGCATCCTCCTTGGACAATTTTATATCCTTTGCTTTTGTTCACAAAGGTTTTGCTTGTTATTTCTCTTGTAGTGAAAAACTGAAAACTAGAGGCTGAGGTAGAAGAGTAGTAGTAGCAGTAGCTAAACAACCCAGCAATGAGGGTATATTATTAACATTTGTCCCAAACCATTTGATGTGCCAAGGGAATCTTGGGGCATCATTGGAAATTACAGTGACTCCAGAGTCAGAGGACTTGAATTCAGATCTTGCCTCTAACACTACCTTGGTGACCTTGGGCAAGTTACATAACTTTCCTTTTATCCTATTTGTAACATGAAGGGGTTAGACTAGATAGCTTATGAAGGCCCTTCCACCTCTTTTGGATTGGTTACACAGGTTGAAAAGGTAGCAAAGTATAAGAGCATACTGGGTATGAAATTTTTTTGTTTTCTTTTTTAATTTAAGGCAGTAGGGTTAAGTGACTTGCCCAAGGTCACACAGCTAGGCAATTATTAAGTGTCTATGGCTGGATTTGAACTCAGGTCCTACTGACTCCAGAGCTGTTGCTCTATCCACTATGCCACCTAGCTGCTCCCTGGGTGTAAAGTTTAAAAGAAAACCCCAAAACCTGGATTTAAATCCTGTGCTTATCATTTCTAAGTATGTGACACTGAACCCACACTCATCTGTCAACACATTTTCTTATTAAGGTCTTGTGTACCTAGGACTATCCTAGGCCTTGAGGATGCAAAGACAAAAATTGGAATAGTCCCTTCCCTTCAGGAACTTAGACTCCACTTAAAGGAGGTGAGCTTATCAAGCCTTTCTGCTGTCCAAGAAAAATAAAAGATTGATTTTCTATAATTGATGCTAGGAGTAGACATCCTAATGACATAGGATGCTCTCTAAACTGTGATACATTCACATGTCTTAGAATTGTTCCATGGTCATTGTGTTTGCTGGGTGCCAGTTTTTACTGTGCTCAGCAGCCAAGAATCAAAGACACAAATGAAACACCACCTACCCTCAGAGCTTGCACTCTACTTCAAAGATGGAGTTTACCGAGGGTTTGTGTTTGTTTGTGTATCTGTGTGTGTGTGTGTATGTGTGTGTGTGTGTGTGTGTGTGTTAGAATCAGTCAACAAACATTAAGTGCTTCTATATGCAGGCTTTGTGCTGGGTATTGACAATACAAAGGTGAAGGTGAAACAAGATCTGTCCTCAGGAAGCTTATGTTATATTGAACATCTGAAGACCATTTGGAGAATTTTTTTGGAATATAATAGAAAGAACCCCGAATTTGGTCCAGGCTCACAGATAATCCAGGCTTCATTTTCTGCATCTGTGGATTGGACCAGATGAGCCTTCCAACTTTAAAAAACCTATGTCTATGGGTTCTCTGATCTGTATGTAGCTCCTGGAATCTCTCCAGGCTATTATGTCACCTGAGGCCCCCCTCCCCCAGTCCATACCTCACCAGATATCTATTGACATTCTCTAATTTGGTGAAAAACTTCTATACCCAAGCACTGGCTCTTTTGTTCTTTTGTAACAGCAGAAAGCTCTTGGATATATAGTTCATGCTAAATGGAGAGTGTTTAGTCTTCCAGGGAGGTTTTAATTCTCTGTATTGGCAAATGTGGTTTTAATTCTCTGCATTGGCAAATGTGGTGGTACTGAAGTGACTGTTGAAGTTGTAGGGAAGAGAGGACGAAGGGATTTGTTTTGTTTTAAAGGATATTTCTTAACTGAATCCCACTGACTACATTCAGCACATCGGGTCTGCATTAGCCAACCTGAGCCCATGTTCAATTCCACAGCGGATTTATCGCCAGGCCCAGAGTCTTCTTTGCAGCCTTCTGCCGTGGTCAAGCATTTCTGCCAAGAGTGGCATCGAGTACAGCAGAGCCATGTGATTTGATCAAAAGGCCCTTCCCAGAAGCCACCAAGAGGTGCCTGAGTATCCAGTTATCTTCACCTGAGAGCCTCGCCTTTGCACCATACTAAACCAGTCCTGTGGGATGGGCTCTAAAGGTGGAAGTGCCACCTGGCTGGGCTGCCAACCCAAGCTGCTGTTCAGTGAGCCTTGGGGATCCTGGGGTCATCAGACTGGGGATGATGATGGAGAGGCACATGGAGAGTTAGTTGACTTTTTGATCTTGCCTTTGGCTTTATGGGTATGTTGGAAATCATAGGTTTGGGAGGATTGGGGAAGAGAAAACAAATTAGGATTGATTTACTGAAAAACTTCAGGGATCAGTGACTTCATCTTTGTGGGTATTTTTCCTACTGATTCAGATAGTTTAGTCAGTGACACTTCATGAAAATTCTGTGAGAGAATACAGTTCCTTATCTAATGGCTGACCCAGTGATGGACATCTCTAAACTCGCCTTCAGACAATATGTAGTCTGTTGCAGGTCTACTCTCAAATTAGGAACTGCCATAGCTTGAGCTCTATTGGCATAATTTTCAAAAGCCCAAGTTCACTTCCATGACACCCCTAGGGTCGGCATTAGTAGACACATCTTGAAAGTCATTTTTTATAAGCACCTAATTGTCAAGGCAGATAAAGGTCTAACCTTTGTAGTCAGAAAGACTTGGCCTGCCTGTGACACAAATTGGCTGTTGTAACCACAAGCAAGTCATTTAATCTTCTTCAGAGGACAAGGTACAGAAAAGTTGGTGAGGGGGGGATTTTCTGGCAAGAAATTCTTGTTATAATAAATTACAAGTCCAGGTCAAAAAGACCTCACCAAAAAAAAAAGCCTTAAATAATAGAATTAGGACCTTATTAAATTGAACTATAATGATGGAAGAGAACTGGACCATTAAGCTCCTATTTTTGTTATTTAATCATTTCAGTTATTTCTGACTTGTGACTCCTGGAGTGGTTTTCCATTTCCTTCTCACTTTACAGAGGAGGGTCAGCTAGGTGGTGCAGTGGATAGAGCACCAGCTCTGGAGTCAGAAGGACCTCAGTTCAAATGTGGCCTCAGACACTTAATTACCTAACTGTGTGACCTTGGGTAAATCACTTAACCCCACAGGCTTGCAAAAACAAAAACAAAAAAACATAGGAGGAGGAGACTGAGACAAATGGGTTTAAGTGACTTAGCTAGGATCACATAGCTAGTAAGTATCTGAGATTTGGACTCAGGAAGATGAGTCTTCTTGACTCTCCATTTAATAAACATTCCCTGTAACTCCTGAAATTTTTAACCACTTTGTAAAATAGGGATAGTGATGAAACATGTACATCTCAGATGTGACAGAAGCATTTTGTAAAGTGCTATATAAAAGTATTTAATGTTGTTAAATGTGTAAGATATTAATAACAAGATGATATAAGTAGACTGATATAATAATAAGATGATCTTATTCAGGAGACTGCTGGAGCCTTAAAGTAGATACTCAATCTGGTGGGCAGAGAGGAGACATAAGGAAATAATTATAAGAGAAGCTAGAACAGAAGTTCATAAGAGAAATATAAAGTGAAATAGAATCAGATGAGAGAAATCTAGCCAGAGGATCTCAGGGAAAGACACAGAGGAAAAACTGACTGAGCTGAGGGAAGAAAAATAAGCTAGGAAGTGATTATTGAGAAGTCACTACTCTCCAGAAAACTGCCTTTGAAACCAACAGTATACTACAGAATTGGTTTAACTACTGGACTTTCTCCCCAGATTATGCTTCTTAGAAAACCTGAATGTTGTGTGTCCTCTTTGGAATGATGAAGAGAACAGTGATGATAAAGATGAATAAAATGAATAATGAAAATGATGAAGAGAATAATGATGATAAAGATGAATAAAATGAATAAAACATCTGAGATCCTTTACAGCTTTGAGCTCTATGGCCTTATAATATTTATTTGAATTGGAAGAAATAATTAAAAACCTATTCACTCCAGCAAGTATTCTGTATAGACTAAACTTCTGATAATTTTTCTAGTGTGTATATATTGATTGTTTTTCCTTCAAGAGTTCTAATTTTAGGGGTGCAACCTCTAACCAGGGGTTAGTTGCTGTATTTGGGTCATATACTCTATGGTGAGGGGGATTTTCTATAAGTAATTATTATCTCATTGATTTAAATTTTTCTTAAATCCTGAATCAGGATTTGCTTTTTTTAAAGATAACTTTAATATGTTTAATGTTTCTCAGAAGCATAACAGCTGAGGACTTGAATAGAGCAGTGAAGTTGAAATTGAATGTACATTTTTTTTTTCTGCTGGCCACAGGACTGAGACAGAAATAAATCAGATCATTGGAAAGTTCTGTCTAAAAAACAATATGCATTTACTATATCCTAGTCTTTTGTTAGGTGTACAGGAGAAAGAAAAAATTTTTAACATTAGCTTCTACTTTCATTGGGCTTATATTCTTCTTGGGGATGTTTGTTTCTTCCAGGGGTTTCTCTGGTGCCAGGGAGTTTGAAGGAGATCTAGGGTCTGTATCTGCATGGTCTAGTGAATAGAGAAGCCCAGGCTTATGCTTATCTTCACAATAACTTTGTAGGAGACATAGCACCTTGTAATATCCCTGTTTTATACATGAGGAGACCAGCTCAGAGGCTAGAGGGGACCTAGAGATCATCTATCTAATCTTAACTGCCTAATTTTGTAAATGACTGTCTGGGGTCACCTAGGTCTTAAGGGGTAGCGGGCATGTCCTTTGACCTTCCCCAGTCCTTGGTTCTTTCTTCCTCACCTTATTTCCCAAATAAGCTGAAGTGACTCCCCTGGCTCCTACAGTAAGGAAGTGGCTATTCATACTGTATGTCATATTATGTGCTTCAGACTGGGACTGGGAAGTAGAGGGACAGTACTGCTTAAGCCTTCTTCTTTATTATCTTTTCTCTTTGGTTTTGAACAGGTATTTTGTACCCTCCTGCTCCTGAAGCCATTTACTTCTGCACTGATGCTGCTAACCCTGGCTTCCATGAATGTTCCAGATATCCTCTAGCAAGTCTGCCCTCTGCGGACTAGATAGGGATTTGGCCTGACTTATTGTGGTGTCTCCTTTCACCCTTTTCTGGGAACAGGAGGATGTGAGTGGACTCTCTCCTTGCCTATCCACTATCTTTTCTGGGAACTACAGGACCTCATAGTTGAAGAGAGGAGTACCTATCCTACCTGTTGCACCCTCCACCCAACCCAATCTCCACTCCCATCCCCTTGCTGGTTGCCATGAGCTGTCCAGGTGACTTCCACTTCTTTCCGAGTAAACTAGCTTGGCCTTGAGGAGAATGTGGCTTCAGAACAATAGAGTGAGTGATTAAGGGAAGGCCAAAGGCCCTGGGGAAAACAAGGAAAAAAAGGAAAACAAATATCCAAGACCAGCTCAGAGCTGAGGTTCAGCCCAGGAGTCTGAGTCAGAAGCTACTCTTGCCTCATCTTTCAGGACTGTCAAGATATCCAGGCACAGAACCTTTGGCATTATCCCCCAGAGCACTGTCATATCAGATGGCCCACCTTCTCTGGATTCCTGATGACCTTGTTGTAGGGTGACTTGATAGCAAGGGCTCATTCCCTGGTTCCCACCTTGAAGACATACTCTCTAATTCCTTTCTGCCTTGGACTTTGCTCAACACTGAAGAGAGAGATCACAATTCCTATTTCATAATGAAATATGTTGTCTGCCACAGCTGATCAGGACCTGGGCGGGGGGGGGGGGGGGGGGCGGGCGGAGGAAGAGAGCTCTGCAATACTCTTGAGATTAGGTCTAGGAATTTTCCCCATCTAGACTATCCCCATTCCTGAACCTCTTCAGCCATCACTTCAACCAGAGCCACCATGATTTCTCTTTATACAGGAAGTTATGAACATGGGTCCCAACTTCTGGCTCCTCCAGTGCAGTCCCTGTGAGTGGCCCTGGTCATGGGGACAGAGCCATGTGCCTTGTAGCTTTCAGCCCCAATGGAGAGGATTTTTTCTTCCTCTGGATTCATTGAGGGGAGGAGACCATGGCAGTAGCTCAGCTGTTTCAGTTCTGTGAAATGTGCTTGCAGCATGAGATCTGTCCTTACTATCATCTTCAGTCGTCTCCTGCCCCGCAGTAGCCCTTGTATTTTCTGATACAGTGTAAGTCTAGCCTCCAAGAGTACCCAGTGGCCAGTATTACAAGCAGCCATTCCTCCACACCTCTAAACCTGAGTTGGGTGAGGGAAGAGAAAATAGACCTCTTTCCCTACCCGACCTGAATCAAAAAAATCCTAATTCATTCATAGACTTTTTTAACCTTCAGAACCTTTCCAGGACCCTAGGACAAGCAGCCACCATTTTATAATCCCAGTGATGGATATGTCCATACTGGTGGTGGCCTCCTGGGGAGGCACAATAGAGAGGCTTCCAAATTAAGGGGAGGCCCTTGGGTTGGACAAGTATTTATTGTTTTGTATATCCATCGGGTTGATGGGAGATTTGTCAGTTTGTATTCCCCTTACCCTCTTGTCCCCCAGGGTTGGGCAGACAAAGTACCTGATTTTAAAAGAAATTAAGGGCAGTGGTGACACCACTGGCACAAGTGGAGTTAGTTTCCTACTAAATAAGTTTTGATAGCTCGGATGCTGGCCAGTGCTGAGACCTCAGTGCGGTCTTATATTTAATGATAAAATAAAGATGTTCACCTAATTTTGTTTTCAGTGCTGAAGGGTAGGGAGGAGTCTTTTGGATCCAGACATTCAGTATTCAAGCAAAAGATAACTTGCCATGGCCCCTCAGCACTCCCTTTCTCCCATAATCACTGTAGTGTCCAACTTGGTGTTGAATGGATTGTAGTGTTTTGTCTTATTAGATAAAAAACAATAAAACTTTAATCAAATTCAGTCTATCTGACATTCATATTGTGAGCTCTGTATATGCTGTGGTTTTGCTTCTTGATTCATCACTTTTGGGAATTTGCCCTAATGGTGGTAGGGGTGGCATAGAGTGCCCCTGTAGGGGCCTCAGAGAGCATCTAATCCAAGCCAGCCATTGTGCAGATTTGGAAACTATAGCCCCCGGAGATGAATCTCAAGGTTATGGATGGCAAGGAGCAGAGCTAGTGCTGTAAACCAGACCCTTCAACCCCAGCTTGTTCTAGGACACTACACTGGAATCCTGATGATCAAGACCAGATAAGGAAACAAGCTAAAGAGACCTAGTACTTATTCAAGTTGCAGAGCTAATTATTGATAGTCTGGGTCTTGAACCTGTCTGATGATTCCTCAATCCAGTGCCCTCTCCATGATACTATACTATTCCCCATGAGCTCATATAAATGAGGATTGCCACTTGCTATTCTGTTCAATTGTTCGTGATATATCCTATTTAGCTAAGCAGGGAATGACAGGCATTAGGTGAGATCCTCAAGACTATATCTAGCTGGTTGATTTAATAGCCAATAAAGCTCAGCCTCTACAGATGTGACATAACTTCCTTAAGACCACATATAGTAAGCTGCAGAGTTGGAATTTGAACTCCAATCCAGTGCTCTTTCCAGTATGCCTTGAAGAGATGGACAACGGAGATACTATTTGATTCTGAAACAGCCCCTTACACAGTGGTGTGACCAAGTGGCCCTACAGTATAGGAGTTCTTAACCTGGGTTCCATAAGCAGGTTTAATTTTTAATTAATTTTTAATATAAGCATATTACTTTATGTCTATAAAAACATTCTGAGAAGAGGTCCATAAATTCCATAGAACTGCTAAAAGGGTCCATGACTAAAAAACAGTTAAGAACCCTTGCTCTTTTTATTGTTTCTCTTAGAAAATTCAGTCTCATTGCTTAACTGCAACAAAGGTAATGGTTCTGCTATCTCTGGGATACACTGCCCCAGGAATGTTTTCTCTAATATTCATGTCTCCCTGAACCAGGCTGGAAGTCGGCAAGTTTTCTTCCAATGAGTAGTATGCATATATAGAAGATAAATATAGAAAATTACTTATCTTTGTATTGTACTCTTATGTTCTTCAGAGCCCTGTTATGTAGGCTGTATTAAGTTGAATATAAATACTTTAAAACATATATCTCCTAAAATGATAGCAGAGTGTGGATAGAGCACTGGATCTGGAACCAGAAAGATTCATCTTCCTGCATTCAAATCTGGCCTCAGACACTTATTAGCTATATCACCCTGGGCAAGTCTCTTCACCCTATTTGCCTCAGTTCCTCATGTGTAAAATGAACAGAGAAGGAAATAGAAAACCACTTCGGTATGCCGGAACTTGGGGACACGAAGTTGGGCATAACTGAAATGAATATTCAATAGCAAACTAAAATGATTTTAAAATAATGTGTCAAATATAAAATAACACCAATTCTAGATTTTACTAAAGCCTGATGCAAATCAGTTTATGAGAAACTATTGGGGTCTCTTTAGTCCTGATGGTGTTACCTCTCAATCTTTCTGATGATTCCATGATACTATTCAGTAAGTATGAAAAGTATCAGCATTGTTCCCATTTTAGAAATGAGAACACAGACTAAGGTTTTCCCAAAGACAGTGAGTGAATTACAAGATCCACCTCTTGATTCCCAGTTCTAATTTTATTCCACATGGCCATGCTCAAGTAGCCAGTGTCCTCAGCTGGACCGGGACTGAAACCTGCAATGCAGTGATGATCATAAAAGAACTTGAGTACTAAGTTCCTATTTTTTTTAAAACATGGTGTCTTTGGGCTTTAATATAGCACAGGAAGCTAAGAAGTTAGATGGTTTTTCAGGAGACTACATTTTTTGGTGAGATTAGGATGATTAGAGGAGAAAAAAAGGATAGAATACTCAAATCCCCAGCAGGCCTGAATTCAAGTCCAAGTCTTGGGGCATTGGACATGTTAGCTTCATCTTTAAGATAGAACTGTAATACACTTACTGCCTATGTCAACGAACTACTGTAAAGATTACATGAGAGAATTGTTGGCAACCAAAAGAATTATGAATTTTCATGAGTTCCTCTACTAAATGATCTATCCAGGAAAAATAGGGAGCTAGTAGAAAGCACAAGCTGCCTCAGATGGTATCCAGGTAACTGACTTACTTCCCAGGGTAATAACAGATACCTAGACAGACAGAGAAAGCATTATGTCTACTGTGTATCGGGTACTCTGTTAAGTGTTGAGGTTACAGATAACAGACTAGCAAGAAACACTTGCTACCCTAAGGGAGCTTATGTTCTAATGGGAAACGACAACATAAAGGTACTGGAAATTGGAAGGGGAAAGTTGGGGAAGGGAAGAAGAGCAATGAGGGAGGAACAACATGGAGAACAGAAGGGGGCAGTGGCTAGACAGAGTCCAGGCAATAGTGAAATGAGACTTGACTGGGGTCCTTCCCAAAAATGGGAAGATAGTAGTGAGGAAAAGTAGGGCACCTGACCATATATTTCCCAGATGGCAATGCAGCAGGCAAGGAGGAGGTGCATAAAAGAATTAGTGGATGTGATTGATAGTGGTCTTTGAAAGTCTGTGAATGGAAGAGGTGCTATATAAGCTTAAAGGAAGTTAAATGCAAATTTTCAAGAGAGAAATCCTGATAAAGGTTAATGGACTTGACTTTGAATGTTGGTAAAATGCTAGAATGCTATTAGAGGGATGGTTATTCAACATTTAGAAAGCCATCAGAATTTTGTGTGCTATTTTTTCAGATCATGCCAAATTATTCTCATTTCATTATTTTATTAGGTTATTAGACTGAAAGGTCAGAAAGTGAATGATAAAGCAGTTATTAAATGTTTATTATGTGCCAGTGCTAGAAATACAATGAGATAATCCCTGCTTACAAGGAGCTCACATTCTCATATGGGGGAAATGCATAGAGGGGACTAGTGGCCAGTAAAGGGAATTCTTGTCTGGGGAAATTAATAGGAGCTGGTGAGTTGCTATATGGGATATCTCATAGATAAATAGTAGACATAGCATCCAAGTTGTTTTATCTTTTGTAATTCTATTTCTGATTTCATTAAGAATATTATCTACAGCTGTGAGAAGTATATGATTTCATTTTCTACTAATTTTTTTAACATTATCTTTAATATTAAGGTCATGTACGCTTTTAGGGTGTTTTGTGTAATATGGTATGTAAGGTGTTGGTCTAAGCTTAATTTCTGTCACTGCACTTTATTTTAGCTTAATCTATTTTAAGTCAATTATATTCTCTCTGAACTTTCCCTCACCCTTAAACTGTCCCCCCACATAAATATACACCTCCCATTTGTTACCCCTTTCCCTAATTTTAGTTTTACTTAACATATATTAGTTCCTTTTACTTTCTTCCTTTTATCTGATTATATAATTATTGCCTTCTTTTTCTCTTAAGTAGCAAAAATTAAGTCCCCTTTCCACTTTTCTGTTCAACTTTTGTTCATTAGTTTTTAAAATTTCATTTTCTGAGACTTAAAAAAAAATTACTCTCAATGTCATTATTTATCTTCATTTTCTGCATATTCTATATTTTTAATTCTTTAATATCCCTTAAACTTTCTTTAGTCTCTATATTCCTCATGGAATTAATGTTTCTAAGGTACCTATGTTAAGTTTCTTCATTATTACCTTCTAAATCTTACCTCTTGATCCTCTTTTTATGTTGTGGCTCTCTCTTAGAAAAACCAGTTCCTACAGATAGAGAGGAATTTTCCTAAATCCCTGATTATATAATTTATTATTAACTTTTGTCCTCCCCATGGTCATTTTCCCCTACTTGCCTTGACATCTCTTCCCTGCACTCTCACCTTTTTGAGTATCAGTTACTTCTGGAATTCCATTTTTCATCCTCCTGAGGTAAAAATAAGTGGTCTCTTTATGTACCACACCCCTGCAGATTATAGTCATCACAGGGGTTTCAGCTCCCTTTATAAATTCTCTTCTCTGATGGGAACATTTATTAGTGATATCCCCTCCCGCTACTGATTTTCCTTTTTTCTCAATTCCTCCTCATGCCTCCTTACTTCTCCTCCTGAAGGCTCTTTTCTTCAGAAATTACAAAATGTATTTTCTATTCATCATAAGCCTTTAACTAGATTAGGATTTATGACATATTTCCCTCTTATCTTCTTTCTTCCATCCCCTCTTTCATGTATCTTTCCAATCTCCAATTTAGCTCCACAAAACACATCAATTCACTTGTAGGTCTGGTAGGTCATGAGTTTGAATGCATGATATTCTAGGCCTCTTTCTCCACCATGACTTTTTTGATTTCTTTCAATCTTGTCTCCCATGTGAATTTAGAAAGAAATCTAGTGTGTTAATTTGTTGTGATTTTACTGTTGCTACATTTGTTTATCTTTCTTGCATGACTGTTGTTTGAGATGTCTGACAAGCAAATACTTTTATCAAGTCTGGTTTTCCTTTTAGGAATGTTTTGAATACTACTTTTTTCATTAATGGTAGTCTCTGGATTGTAGGGTTTATCACCTTGGGTTACACAGTATTCCCTTGATTACTGCAGATTCTGGTGGATGCAGAATAGTTTTATGTTATTCAAATTTCCTTTTCTTCATATTTGTAGGTCTTTATTCTGGTTGATTGCAGAATTTGTTATTATTGCAATTGTTCAATCTAATCCCTGTCTTGGTCTTTATAGCATAAGTTTTGTTATATTGGTTTTTTCTGGAGGCAATCTGTGGATTCTTTTGATTGGTATTTTAAATGTTTTATGGGTTTAAAAGTTCTGGTCAGTTTTCTTGCAATATGATATTCAATGTTTTTCTGGGAGATTTATAATTCTTATGTTATTTCCATACATTGTGTATTTATTTTCAATTTTTATTTATTTAAGGCAATAGAGTTAAGTGACTTGCCCAAGGTCAGACACCTAGGCAATTATTAAGTGTTTGAGGTTGGATTTGAACTCAAGTCTTCCTGACTCCAGGGCTGATGCTCCATCCACTGTGCCACCTAGCTGCTGGAGGTCACTTAATGTTATTACTTTTTGCCTCTCTTCTTCAGATTGTCCTTAACTTCTGTGTATTTTCATTCCCACTTAGTTAATTTTTTTTTTTGGTGAAACAACCTTGGTTTCAAGTTTTTATATTCTGCCAATTATTTCTGCAATGCAAGCCATAAATTATGCTTTCACAATAGTTATTTCTCTTTTACACTATTCAAGAATATCCTGTTGTGATTTTGTGCTCTTGGGAATCCTCTGTCTCAGCAAGTGGTGATTAATTTCCTTTGTCTTGCAATATTTATTCATAGATGTCTGGACTTTTTTGGCTGCTCTAGTGGTTATATTGATTTCTGTTAATATCTTCCCTATTTTATGTGCTTATACTCAAAGTCTTTAACTGAGTTTTCTTCCTCCTGAGATTTTTGATAATTTCATTTTCCCTTCTTTATATTGCTCTCTTGTATGTTATCTGATTCCTCTTTGACTTTGATTTCCCTTAGATCTAGATCTTACAGTTGTCTCATCCATCTCCCATGCTGGGTAATTCATATTTTACTGGCTTTGATCTCTGTCCCAAGTGACTTGGGGATGGGGGTGGGGGCAGGGGAGACAGAATTGGTTCCATCTGTGGGTGCTGGGCTTACCCCTCAGGTTTAATAGAATACCATATAGACTCATATATATCCTTCTGCAGTTTCATTTCTTCCTCAGTTGTCTAGCTGAGCTCTGTTGCAACAGAAAGTAGTGCCACACTGTTGCCCCAGCCAGGGAAAACTTCTATTTTTTTATTTTTCCATGGTACTGAAAGGAACTGATAAAACTGAGTTCTTTTAGCCCATAGATCAGCTTATACAGTCATATTACTGGAATGTGGTGGGCAGTAAAGGCAGGAGTATTGAGTGAATTAAAGGTTAGAGATTAGCCTTCTCTGGTGTTTGTTCATCATATTGTTATTTCATGGGATTCTTGTTGGAAGCAGTAGATTGTGGAAGCAGCAGAAATTGCTTTCTTTTGTGTGTAATTTTTATTCTAGAGAGGTTGAAAAGGCTGTGAGAATCAGAGGACATGTATCTGTCCAATGGGAAAACTGTTGTAAAGATCTAGCAAAATGGTGACTGTGCTTTGTAAGGTTAGGAGCTATACGTAAGTTATTTTAAATGCCTCATTTTCTAGGCCTTCTCTATGATTTTTAAACTTCTATTCCTCTTAAGGTTTAGTACAAGTCTTCCTTGAGCTGTGAATACTAATTTGGGATCATTTGACTAGAACATGGTACTAATAAAGGTCATAGGTTCAGTCCTTGCCTAGGTAAAGTAGCATTCCCCAGAGAGAACCTGTTTCAAAAAGAAAAAAAAATTCCTCTTTTACAGACTAAGTCTTTTGGGAAATATTTGCAATTGATCACAAGATCAACCATATAAGAATATGGGAGTGGCTCAACAAAACCCATCCCTACAATTGGAGAGAAAACTTAGAAGCTCCCTTGCTGGAGGATAATAGTGTGTGCAATATTATCTGCATATTTAGTTTTACCCAGTATGTTGGTCCTAAGAATCAGAAAATAGTTTGGAACTTGATTTTAATTTACTGGTGATAGTAGCATGTTGATCTAAGTATTTTGGAAGCAAATTAAAATCCCCTCAGTGATCCCAACTTGTTTTGATAGAGCTTTGTGGGAGTTCCATATAGTGAGAGAATTGGGCTAGATATCTCTCAGGATTCTAATCAGTTCCAACATTTTATGTTGTAAGTTTTATTATTCTGAAGTTTTATTATTCTAAGAAGCCTCTCAAATGCTGGTGAACAATCACTTTGGTATGTGGGAAAAGGTGTAATCAGGTGATTTTTCAGGCTCTCTCTATGTGTCATCAGAGTCATAAGGGTTCAGGTGCCAGAGAGCAATTATTTGGCAATTGTTAACTTGCCTGAGGTGTAGTTTGGGCTATGCTGAAGCCTTTTTTTTGACATTAGAGGGGCACATTACACAACATCAAATGACTTACATTTGTTTATGATTGGGAGGAGTACTAGGAGCTACATTGTGTTTTACCACATGGGTAGAACTCAACTTGACTTCCAGTATCCTCACTATTCAAATCAAAGGTATTTCATGCCAGAGTTGGACTGGAATCTAAGTATTCTGACTCCAATTGCTGCAATTGTTCATTAAACTATATTACTTCTAATTATCCTATTCTTGTTCATGTCTGACAGAGATGAGGAGAGAGCAGTCTCAGCATAGGTATAAGGAGGCTCTACAGTAGATTTCAGAGGAATTGAACCCAGGCAGAAATATGACTTCTATACAGAATATAGGGACTATGTAGTCAACCTTAATACTAAGGTGTGGATATAGCCTATCACTCTACTGTAATCTGTCTGAGGATCTTTGCTCATTTTCGTGTCATTGGATAGTAGTAGATTTGGTAGTTTATACCAAACACAATCTGCATTTGGTAACTACTTGAACTAAATCTTTGAAACTTGCAAGATATCCTCCAATTACTAATAAAGAATGCTTATTGGGCATTTGGATTCATTCTTCCTTTTGACTTTGGTTTGTATGGGGAAAATGGAAAGCAAGTCAGAGAAATAAACTTGACCAACTGTTCTTGTTGTCTCCGCTTTAAATGAGAAAATAAATGGGAAGTTGGCCTCAGAGACAGAAAATCCTGGATTTAACCCTTCCCTCTGACATTTACTCATTGTTGATTCTGGGCAAGGCACAATGAATCATTTAACTACTCAGGTTACTGCATTATTGGGACCCTGCCCTATCTGCAAGTGGCAAGAGTTTCCACTTCAGGAAATTCCCTACACCAGTGAAACCATAACTCTGAACCAATTACTTTATTTTTCAAACTTAATTTTTTTCAACTAACTAAAATCTGTCTTTTCCCTCACTTCTGCCTCTCCCCTCATTGAAAAAGAAAAAAAAGTACTGTATAGCGAAGCAAAACATATTCTCACATTAGCTATATCTGTGTTGTGTGTGTTTATACACCCACAAATGCATGAATACACACACATATATGTATGTGTATATAAATGTATATTCACAAACATACACACTTACATGTGTGTCCCAATCTGCACTGAGTCCTTCACTTCTCAGTGAATATGTGTAATATTCTTGAGTGCTCTGGAATCAGAATTGTGGACCAGTCATTTTAATTTCTATCAATGTATCCCCTGCATTACTTTAGCACTGTTGCTTAATGGTTCATAAGGGTCTGAATTTGATATTTTTATTCCTGGAAGTTATATTTCTTTTTTTGGAAATTGACTCAAAAATGTTTTGATCACATACTTTATATGTGATCACAAACTATGTGAATAGAAATATAATGGCCTGCTTGAGGGCCATCGTTCTCTTGTCCTAATCAGACCATATCTGTAGTATTGTGTCCAAGTTGCAGCATGGGTGACCAGAACAATGAGAGGACACAATATTTTGTCTTATCAGTTTAAAACTTGTGCTTATGCTTCTTCAACTGTGCTTTGAACTCTCTCAAGGTGACCATCCAACTGCTGGACAGGATATCCTTCGAGCAAGAAATTCTGCTGCCAGTTACTATGATCAATGGATGGGGGGAGGGGAGGAAAATCCCCTTTCTCCTGTTCCTATCAAGAAGTAAACAGCTAAAATCATCTGCCTACCTCTTTCTCTACTACCTCTTTCTCTCAAACACAGGTCCACTTATGAAAAGTTTGCATATTTATACTTGTCTCAGAGGAATATTCACATCTTAAACACATCAACAACTCAATATACATAGTTATGTTCAGGGACTAACTTAAATAAGCTTGAGTTGGAAGAGGACCAAATTCTCATACAGTAGATGGACCTAGTTATGACTGGCCTGGAGATTTAGAGGGAATGTGATAGCTGTTTTGAAATAGGTAGTATTTGGATGAGGAATTTGACTTGATCCTCTTGACTCAGAAGGCAAAACTAGAACCAGTGGATGAAAGTTACAGGGAGGTATATTTTTCTTACAGCATAATCTCTAAGGATCATGAAGAAAAGGAAAAGGGAAAGATCTCAATTTTTAAAAAAGAGACTGGTAGAGTTTATAAATTGATGGCCATTGATCTAGAACTTTAATTGAAGTTCTAGATCATTGACTGATTCCTTGCAAAATTATAGAATGATGAACATCTAGAAAAATTGTGACCATAGAATTTCATAAAGAACAGATTGTGCCAGCTATAAAACTGTAGCAACATTTCCAGGATAGCTACTTTTTTCTAATGGAGGAGAGGGTATTAAACACTTTAAAAATAATCATTTATGTTGAGCAAAAATATTCTGTTTCAAGGAATATTTTTTTACCCAAAAAGTTTGAAAATACTTTTAAATAAAAAAACAGGAGTCTGTGCCCTGTGATTTACTTTCTTGATATAGTAACTTGACTGATAGATCAAGGGACTACTGTGAATAAAATTTTCCTAGATTTTATCAAAGCATTAGATGATCTCTCATACAATGCTTGTGAACAAGCTGGATGTATATAGGCTTGTTAATTGAAGCTGGTTGAATGGCTAGACCTAAATAGCCATTAATGGTTTGAATCAAACTAAAAAGATTTTGAAAGGAGTGCCCCGGGGATCTGCCCTTGATATGTACCTAACACAGAGTAGATGCTTACTAAATATAGGCTGAATGACCCTTTTAACATTCAAAAAAATTTCTTGGATAAAGGGATAGCAAACATATCAACAGATGTCACAAAACTGAGAGGATAGGTAGTACACTGAATGATAGTCATGATCCAAAATGACCTTTAGGGTCTAGAAAGTTGGGCCAAATCAAATAAGATGAAATTAGGAATAAATGCACTTGAATTAAAAAAATAAACTTTCCAAACATAAGAGGGGTGTGTGTGTGTGTATGTGTGTGCACATAGGGAAGCAGAATATGGCTAGATAGCAATTCTGAAAAAAGATCACAGTTTTAATAGATTCTAAGTGAATATAAATTAACATTACATTATGTATGATATTTAAAAAGCTAATTTCAATCTAAAACTTCATTAAAAGAGGTATAATGTCCAACACTAGGGAGGTGATGGTACCATTGAACTCTGCCTTGGTCAGACCATATCTGAAGTATATTTGGGCACCAAATTTTAGGGGATACATTGCTTAATTGGAGAACTCTGTGTGTATACATTTGAATTATTTCCATGTATTCTGTATTATAATCACCTTGTTCACCACACTTGGTATTCTGTTCTCCTGCCTCCATAATTTTGTGCAAGATAGCCTCTATTCCTGAAATGATTTATATACTGTATCTCTACTTCTTGGAATCCTGGGCTTCCTTCAAGACTCTGCCTCAGGTGCCAAATCCTCCATGAAGCCTTTCCTAATTCTCCTGGTGTTAGTGTTCTCTCTTCAAATTATCTTGTATTTACTTATGTTTACATGTGTCTTCAAGGAAAATGTAAACAACTTGAAGGCAGGTATTTATTTTGTACAGGATGTCATCTTTGAAAATATTAAAAGGGTCAAAGGAAGGTCCATGGGGCACACCATTCAATACCTTCTAAAACTTAACATAGGTTATGAAGTTTAGAGATCATACCCTATGAAAATCATTTGTGCTATCTTCAGGATTTACAAGGATATAAGCTTTGATTGTTAGATGGAAAAAGTTTGAATTCATCTTGACTCCAGAGGAGAGAATTAGTAGCAGTGAGTAGAAGTTGTGAAGAGGAAGACTTGGTACAGGGTTAACTTGCTACAAATGAATTAAAGCAGAATGGGCTGCTTACTTGGTAGTGTTAAACTTCCCATGATGCTATGAAGCAAAAACTGGATGATCATTTGTAATCAACTAGATTCTTGTGGAAATCTGAGGGGTTCTGTGATAAGAGCTAAATAAAGCCTGTCTCAAATTCTCCAATGATGAAATAAGCTGCCTTATGGGGTATCAGCTTCATCAGCACTGGAGATACTTTTATCTAGCTTCATGTGAGCTCATTTATATAAAGTTTTCTACAAATGTTAAAGCTTTCTATAAAACGAATCTAGCCAATTCTAATAGAGCATTTAGATAAAGACTTTACAGTTTGCAAAGCATTTACAAATTTATTTTATCTTCACAACCACCTGTGAGGTACTGTTACCACTAATTTTACAGATGAAGATACCATGGCAGCTAGAGACTGACTTCATAACTCTGGGTCTAGTACTTTATTCACTTGCAATACCTAGCTGCCTCAGTTTCTTTTGAAGGGGGGATTTTCCATTTAGGGATGAATCTCATACTAGATAATTTTGAAATTAAATCAAAGATTTTGAGTCTAAGATATTAAATATACCAGACACATTTTTACTCATGCATTTGCAATCTAAGACTTGTTCATGGCTGTACAGGAGTCAGTCTTCAGAGGTTCTAAGTCTGCCATTTTTTAAAATGTGTCAGTCAGGATGTGTGTCTGTTGTGGGAGTCTTAATTTTACTATTTTACTAAAGAGTTGAAAAGTCAAGACTCTTCCTCCCCCCACCCTGGTACACTATATCTTTTACTATAAAAGTGTTGTGTTTCTCAGGTCCTGTTTTTTTATGTTTTATTGATGCTTTTTAAAAAAGTTATTTCTACTTCCCAACAATTTCCGCCCCCTTCTCAATAGAACTCTCCCTTTTAACAGTTAAGCACAGTTAAGCAAAGCAAACCACCACATTGGTTCCGTGTCACAATGGATCATTAATTCTGTACCTTGACTCAACCACTCATGTCCCAAGGTCAGCCCCCAGTTTCCTTCCCTGTCCAGAAAGTGTATTTCTGGATGCCTGCCAAGATTTCTTTGGGGAGTTGTTTGAGACAAGAGTTTTAACTCCTTGAGTGCAGGAATTTTTCATTTTTTCCATTTTTATATCCATATTGCCTATCATTATGCTTAGCATAGGAGGCACTGAAATGCTTATGGATCACATTTTTCTAAATAATGCATTTCAGTACCCTGGAGAAGCACCATGGTATGAGAGATTGTAAGACCACCTAAATTTGAAACCTGTTACTGACAATGAATCATTTTTTTCTAGATCTCCCTCAGTTTTCTACTTTGTACAATGAGGAGTCTGGACTAATTCATCTACAAGTTCCCTTCTGGCTTTGATATTCTATGATGACTTCCTCCTAGCCCTGCTTTGAGATATTTCAGCTTCCCCCTCTTCCTTGATCCCTCATCAATGTGTTCCCTCAGCAGCACAAAAGTGGCAGGTATCTGGAACCAACAAATTCCCTGTCCTTTCCTTTCCCCGATACCTGACAGGAAAGCCTCTGGGCTTGGTTGATGGGAGCAGAATCTCCCACTTATGATCTGGTGTCACCATTCCCTCAATCCCAATTTCTATTAACTGGAGAATATTTTTTACCAATTAGGAGAATTTGACTAGAACCTTAGGGAAATGAGAGGGAAGAGGTAAAATAGCTCTGATGGAATTTAAAGACATTTTAGTAGAGAGAAGGGGGAAGTTATATAGGGCCAGAGGAACCTCATACTATATGGTTTGCTACAAATTCCACCTAATTCAAGTAGTCTGGCAAGAAGACAAACTTCCCAGGTGGCCCACTGAATACTATTTCTTACTACACTTACACATCACACAAATAGCTCCTAAGAGTCTGGTGCTCAGTAGGTCATTCATATTGGTAGGGTAGAGTTGGAGACATAAGGATAACCCATATCCTTGTTCACAGAAGCTGTTGTGTAGCCCCCATTAAGGTAGGTAGAATTCCAGAGAGGAGTAATCCCCAAGTCTTTTTAACCTGACCCTTTTTCTGGATAGATGGATTGTTGGCATGATACCTCCTGTCAAGAAGAGAGATGCAAGGATACCACAAACCCCAGCCTGAACCCCACAAAGGATCCAGAAGGCAATCCTCCCCCTTCCCTCAAATCCTTGTCTTTCTGTCCTCCCAGCCTTCCCTCACCTCCCCACCTTACACAGCTTGCCTGTTGCTAAGCAATGTGGCTAATGAAGAAGTTACAGCAGATTTCCCCTTTCCCATTCATATCAGCTTCTTCCTAGTAGGGATCAATGGAAGCTGGAGCCTCTGGCATTGACTGACCAGCTGGAGCCAAGCCTGAGAGATAGTGAAAACTCAGGATCATAGAGTTAGAGCTAGAAGGGTCCTTGAAGGTCATTTAGTACAACCTCCTCATTTTACATTTAAGAAAAGCAAGGCCCAGAAAAATTAAGGGAAGACTTGCCCAGGATTAAACAGATAGTGTTGGAAATGGAATTTAAACCCAGGTCTTCCTAACACCACATCTGGTATTCTATCCACTCTATGAGATGCTTTCTCTATAATATGTACATAGAAGTGGGATTGGAGATCTTCAGGGAGGATTAATAATATAGACCCTTATGGGGCAGCTAGTTGGCGCAGTGGATAAAGCACTGGCCCTGGTGGAGTCAGGAGTACCTGGGTTCAAATCCAGTCTCAAACACTTAATAATTACCTAGCTGTGTGGCCTTGGGCAAGCCACTTAACCCCATTTGCCCTGCAAAAAAAAACCTAAAAAAAAATAATATAGACCCTCAGAGAAGAAAGGTACAACCCTGATCCCAATACCCAAGCCCCTGATATTCACTGGTCATTTCCCTGGGCCTTCTGGAAATGTCCTTTTGTAAACCTGGGCAGGAGGTAGGGGCCTAGAGGCAGACTTGAGGATGGACAGACCTCTCCCTTTATTCAGATGTAGGACCTGCTGGTTCCCAGGTCTGCTTGACTGGGATTATCTGCCTTCGACACCATCTCCGAGGTAATAGAGTATGTAGTGCATGCCTGGGCTGCTTGGACCACTGCCCCTGCTTCTCCTTTCTCCGACCCTCAGGTGGGAACCTCTTCCCTCTCCTCTCACTTCCCTGAGACCCCAGTCAGACTCCCCTCCGAGGGAACTTCCTCAGCTGTCTTGGCATCCTGGAGGGCTGCTTGCCAGGGGAAGCTTGGAGAATCTGGAGGGAGGCTGTTCTCCCAGGGACCTGTAGCCTCAGGCCATTCCCTCCACTTGCCCCCAGAGCTGGGGGCACCAGCCCTGATGCTTGGGACCACCCTATGGCCTCTCCTGGGCCCCAGGCCTGGTCCTCTTGCACATGGGACAGGTTGACTCCTCTAAGGCTCCCCATGACCTCTTGGGCCTGAAGCCTGAGCCCTCAGGTGGCCTGGGCTGGGAGAGGACACCCTTGGTTGGGTCGGTGCTGGAGCTGGAAGCTGAGGAAGAGGGGAAGAAACATGTTAATAATGAGAATGTGTGGCAATAGGGCAGGGTGGTATGGTGAGAACAGGGGCACACAGCCCAATCTGTAATTCCCATTGTAGATCAATGGACAACCTCAATAGTCTATACAAACATGAGCTCCTCTCTAGAACAACTTTAAAGGACGGGTATACATCTAACTAACCCCTCACCCCCTGGAAGTTGGGATGACCTAAGGGACAAGCTGAGGCCCAGAGATGCTAAGGGACTTGGCCAAGGGTCTTCTCACTCTCAAGCCAAGGCTTTTCTTCAATGACACAATGTTTCCTGGTTCTAACCCGCACAAGATCACAATTCTTCCTGAGTTAGACAGGGATACAGTGCTCTTTACCTGGGATCTAAGGGGCAGAAGTATGGGTCTTTTAGCCTCAGATCTGCTCAGGCCCATGGTTGGAAGGTCACAAGGAGATGGTCCTGGGAAAAAAAATGGCCTGGGACTTGGGTCTCTACAAGGAAGGTTATAAAAAGCCTGGAAAGGGGGATTTAAATATACTCAACCACATATTCATACATACACAGTCATCATCACATACACACAACCAGCTCTAACTACCCATCCAAAGACATAAACCACCAGCACTCCAAGGTATTACATACTTCCTGTAATACACATGCATATTAAATATATATGGATATATGTATAACAAATTATAAATAATGTTTGTATGATGTGTCTATACATATAATATTCATGTGTATTATGCTATACATACATGTAGATAGGCAAGAATGCCTAAACATACATATGCAGCTATCACAAATTATCCCCATATTCACCTCCATCATCTCACATAAATACACTCCCACACTCTCTATACAGATTCACATCCAACGTGTATCTACATCATACACACCTTTATCCAATTAAACACACACACATAGTCATACACAGACAAATACATCCAGACACCCAGGTACCAACATATATTCAGTCATCCCGATATACCCCCCACTCTCCTATGTATTCAACCACTACAATGCTATGCCTATAGGCCCAGCAAAACCATTTATCCCACATCCAGCCTCCCACTTAGCAATCTGTCAACCCTCCCCTCGCCCCAACATAAATCTGCATGCCTCTTCTCTGCCCCATGAGATCCATGAACCTGGGTACAAAGAGAATTTTTCTGCTCCCTGATCTAGCTGGTCTAGCCTAGATGGAGTAGGAGAGCAGGGAAGAGGGATAAATGGCTGAACTTACCAATACTTAAGCTGCATAAACTTCAGTGAATCCTTGCTAATCCTTTCTACCCCAAATGCTGCCAGTTCTCCAGGCTGTGCCACTGGAGCAGGTTTATGATGAAAAGGTACTCACCCTCCTTTAAGCCCCACCTTTAATACCCTGTTCCCTGGGATTGCTTCTAGCTTGGCTGGGGCACCCTTCCTGATTTCCCAGAGTTCTGTTCCTGGCCCTGTCATGGGCATCCTCACCTGTACTCCCTAGGTTCTCCCTGGGTGGTTGGGGACCTGGTGAATCCAGGGGGTGGTTGGTAGAGCTCAGAGGGCCAGAAAGATCGAGGGCCCATGCCCCGCCCTTGGGCCGTGGGAGGCAGCCCCCTGCCATTAGCCTCCCCAGCCAGTGACTCTCGCACTGGCCGGCAGGTTGCATGCTGCTGGGCAGATAGAGTGCCAGGCTCCGAAGGTGACGAAGACGGAAGTTCTTGGGCTTGCTGCCTGGTGGGCTGGGGCACTGCTGCCTCCGGGCCCCCAGACCCCCCTCGTAGATGTTGGGGGGAGTGTCGGCGCTGCCTGGGCAGCCCAAAGTCAGGCTCACTGCATCTAGGGCAAAAACACAGTCACCCTTCAGAGGGGCAGGGGGACACTCTCAGGGAGATACCCAGGAGAACTAGCCAACTTTCTTTTCCAGCTAATGCCCTGGGTCCTCCTTTCTTTACTTCTGTATAAGGATCAGTCTAAATAAGCCAGAGGTCATTAGTGTCTTGTTGGGTTCCAACTTTCCTTTTATCAGGTGGGTCCATTCATCTCCATATGGGTAGGTAAGTCCTATCCCCATTTTCTTTTCTTTCTTTAAATTTTTTTATTTTTTGCAAGGCAATGGGGTTAAGTGGCTTGCCCAAGGGCCACACAGCTAGGTAATTATCAAGTGTCTGAGGTTGGATTTGAACTCAGGTACTCCTGACTCCAGGGCCGGTGCTCTATCCACTGTGCCACCTAGCTGCCCCCCCATCCTCATTTTCAGAAAGCTTTGAGAGCAAAAAGAGTAAAAACATTTCGTGATAGGATGACTCGAGTCCTTCGGAAACCAAGAGATTCGAGTCTTTGCTTACCATTTAAAGGCCCATTCAAACTGGGAAGAGTTCTCTTTAGAACTACTGGACAGTGGACAGCTACTAGGAAGAATCACTAGGGAATAGTCTTCATGAAGCTGTAAGTGCTTCCCATTCCATCCCTTCCCATATTAAAGATGGATGTGTTTTAGGGAGTATTATTTTGGTCCCAATTTAGAGGTAAACTGGTCCAGAAAATAAGTGATTTGACAAGGCCATGAAGCCTCTAGGCACCAGAATCATCTTTTGATAAGTAGCCCACCTCTCAGTATTGATGGACTTGTATCTAGCACCATTATCATATTGATGGCCCTGGAATTTGGGAAGGACTTTTTTCTAACTCGTTTATCTCCTTTGCCAACTTCCTATCTCCTTCCCAGTACAATACCTTCTCTTATTCGCAGCTCAGAGAAAGCACAGACCAAAGCCTCCATTGAGGTCCAGTGTGGCTAGCTGGAGAAGCTGCCAGGGCTCCAACACCTTGGGTCCTCTCAAAATATCCTGGCCTAAAGTCTGGGGCTGCATGGCAACCCCACTGAACAGCTTTGTGATGTCATAACTAGGAATACTGTCCTTTCTTCCTCTCTGGCTGTCAGGGAGGGCCGGGGAAGAGGACAAGGTAATGGAAATATTAATCAAGTACCTCATTGATCCAAGCTTAAGACTTGTTCTAGACCTAGGACCACCACAATAGAGTGTGCCTAGTGCCAAAGATGAAAAAATACTGAGAGGAGGCAGGGTACCTAGTTTGTGGTTCTGGCTCTGATACTGGAGCATAGACATCAGGAGATTTAGAGCTGGAAGCCATTTTTGAAGATTATCTAGTCCAATCCCCCCCATAACAAATGAGGAAATTGATCTTAAATGACTTTCTCCCAAATCACACAGGTGATAAGAGCTCAAGAATTAGGATTCGAATCCAAAGCTATACTCTGGATAGTAATGCCAATTATCATGCTAACTATCTAGATAACTATAAACTCATACTTCATCTCTCTAGCCTCAGTTTTCTTATCTGCAAAAATGGGGATAATAAGCCTAATCTTTCCTCTGCCTGACATTTCTTCAATTTTAGATAAAGGAAAATTGCAATACTGAGTCCTTCCCATCTTGATATTTCCTTCCCAGCTACTTACTAGCTTAGTGACCGTGGGAAAATCACTTAATTTTTCTGAGCCTCAGTCTTCTCATCTGATCTAGCTGGGTGAGCTCTAAGATCCTTTCCAGCTTTATATTTATGATCAACCCTGCCTACCATGACTGTAGTCATCTTTTAGGCACACATACCCTAATTTTCCAAGAGAGATTTTTAGAATTTTAGCATTTAGAGCTAGAATGGATTTTTAGAAGTCTCTAGTCTAAGTCTCTTAATTTTAATGGTGTGAGGCAGCCCAATATATTAGGCAACATGTTCCAGATCACATAAACAAGGAAGAAAATAAAGTGGCTTGAAATCATGCTATATGTGGATCAACTGAAGGTAGCAGGAATATTTAACATGAAGAAGAGAAGACTTAGTAGGGACACAGGCATGATCTAATGGGATAGACACTGGATTTTAAATAATTTAACTCCTGACTCTGCTTCCTATTGCTTTATGATCTATATATATGCCATTCACCATGTCTCCCCAAGTCACTTTGTATTTTATGACTATAGATTTAGTGCTAGATGTTGTATCCCATTCAACCCAAGGAAAATATAAATTCATTGAAGATCTACCTGGAAGAGACTTACTCTTGATTTTGTATTCTTAGCACCTAAATGACCTAAAAACCCCATAATAATGATGTAAATAATTGAATGATGCAAATGATGAATCCCCAGATGAAAATCCCACAGTATATAAAGATGTTAAATTAAGGGAGGAAAAACTTGGCTATAAGATCACCAAGATTCTTTGGTGAGTACTTTTGCTCTGGTTGGAATGTTCTCTTTGCTCCTCCCCACTTATTCAAGTCCCCATCTCTTAACCAAAATTTGTGTTAAAATGCCATGATCTTCCCCCCTGCTACTCCCATAAATACAAACAGCACACTTCAATCATTTTCCCCCTCTGAAGAATGACATTAACTGCTCAATTCTTTTTAATACTACTTTATTTTATAATTACATGCAAAGATAGTTTTCAACATTTATCTTTTTTTAAGCTTTTGAGTTTTCACACTTTTCTACCTCCCTTTCCTCCCCCCTCCCCATGACACCAAGTAATGATAAAAGTTATACATGCACAGTCATGTTTTAACATTTCCGTATTAGTCATGTTGTGAAAGAAGAATCAGAACTAAAGGGGGAAAATGAGAAAAATAAAACAAGTTTTAAAATTTGAATATAGAATGCTTTGGTCTGCAATCAGACTCCAGTTTTTTCCTCTGGATGTGTATGGCATTTTCCAACACAAGTTTTTTAGAATTGTTCTTGATCACTGAACTCTGAGAGGATCTAAATCCATCAGGGTTGATCATCACACCATATTGTTGCTACTATGTAAAATGTTCTAATTCTGTTCACTTCACTTAGGATCAGTTCATTTAAATGTTCATTTCTTAAACAGAGCTGAAGTAGTTTTATCTTCCAAACATAGAAAGTGGTTTTTAGTTTGAGTTTTTGAAGCCTATTTTCCACTTAGTACAACCATTAACTCTTTTCCTACCACTTAGAAAGATGTTCATTTAAATCAGAAAGAGAATGTTTTCTCTTGCCACTATGTTTCTGTAGCTAATGATTCAGAAGTAAATTGTGGAGGTGAATGAGAAGCTAAGTCGCCTACAATGCTTAGAATAGACTGGATTTGCAGTCTCTTAAAAAGTCAAATTGGTGATGGTAAAGTTTTACCTGACAAGGTGAAAAAAAATGACTGTACACTTTCCCTTTGACTTATTTTTTTAAATATGTACACTTTTAAAGTTTCAGTTATGATAAAGTAAAGAATAAAATTATTGCAATGAATTGCAATTATATAAGAAAACTTTTTTGAAAATGGTAAAGGTATGATGGATTGAAAAAGGAGTAAAGAAAATTGTAGTGTAGCAAGAGATACAACTTGAAAGATTTTAGACCTTTTAATCAAAATCCAAATGAAGAAAGGGGGGGGGGGAATGTAAAAGAAGATACCAACACAGTATGAACTAGTGATTTTTACCTAAGTTGGAACAAAAGAAAGTCTTCATTTTTGTCAACTCTCAAAAAATCTAATATAGACCAAAAGAAAAGTCTAGGATTTAATAGAATGTTGCAGAAAAGTTTAAGAAAGCTTTAGATCTCGTTTAAATATTAGGAGAATGGAATATTTCCATGCCTGAAAATGTGGACTTTGCTTGGAGAAATGGCTATTTCCTTCTTAGAAAGTTAAAGCTAGTTTTGATTGTTAATTATTGTACACTAGTTTCTAAATGCAACCAGTATAGAATATAAAATTGGTAGAAGAAATGATTTTTCCATGTAAGAATTTGGAAATCCATTTAACTGTGTTAATTTCATTCAATAGTAATAAGTATTGTTTTGCATCTATGTTTTAAATTTATGACATTATTTTAAAATATTAGTATTATGGTAATGATTTCTCCTAATATAATTTTTCATAAGAAATATTGTTATTTTATAATATCTAACTGTTACTCTCTATCTTTCATATTCAAATGGTTATGCTCTGGTTGTTAAAAGTTAACATTATCTTAGGATGTCTCATGGTCTAGGAGATCTTACCAGATTGATTTTTCAGTACTGGTAAGGTCAACTCTATGTAGTGGAAGGAACTACTAGGAAAGACTATATAATTGTATTGTTTTATTTCACCCGGAGACTAGAGATAATTACCTTACTGAGCTACTAAGCAGCTCCCCCAAAACACACAGCCAAAATGGAGGATGATTTGTTAGCTTATAATATATAAATCATTTATATGGTAAATTATCTGACTACTGATTATAAAAATTATGAAATAGTACCTATAATATATATTTAAGTTACATGTTTGTTACATGTATTTAAATTACATTTTTGAGTCAACTTAGAATTGACAGACTCCAGTTTTAAAAAGGTTTTGGTTCTTTTTTTACTTTACTTTACTTAACATACAGTAGTATGTTAATATTTTTTGTTTTGCTTGTTTTATTTTTACTTTAGAGATTAATATATAATAGTGAGAGGGGCAGCTAGGTGGTACAGTGGAAAGAGCACTGGCTCTGGAGTCAGGAGTACCTGAGTTCAAATCCGACCTCAGACACTTAATGATTACCTAGCTGTGTGGCTTTGGGCAAGCCACTTAAACCCATTGCCTAGCAAAAACTAAAAATATATAAATATATATACATACACACACACACACATATATATACATACATATATATATGTATATATATATATATACATACATATATATATATATATATATATATATATATATATATATATATATATATAATAGTGAGAAGGAAGCTGGATAATTTAGTGGATAAAGAACTAGCCAACTGGCCTGTAGTCAGGAAGACCTGAGTTCCAATTTGGCCTCCATCACTCATTAATAAAGGAAATGGCAAAGCACTCCATTATCTTTTACCAAGAAAACCTCTCAATGAATCAGACGTGACTAACAACAAATGATGATAAATCCAAGAATAGTCAGTTTTTTCTATGTATTTACTTTATGTATAAAACTCCAAAATGTGAATATCTTCATAATTTCTTTTAAATTGATTTGTATATCAAGATATATTTTAACTAAAAAGAAAAATAAAATAAGTTGCTTTTGGAAAAACCTTGTATGCACTTAATAAGGACTGAAAGTAAATGGTTTTTAAATTGCTAGTTACTATTATTGAAATATGAAAAACAACTATATCCTCTTCTACATGACAAGCACTGGAACTTACTATGTGAAATGGCACAGAATATTTTGGGAGTAATTTCATTTGCTCTGTTTTAAATTGTTTTATAATTGTTTGATTGTTAAATTGGTACTTCTCTATTCTTTTTTTAATTTTTGCAAGGCAATGGGGTTAAGTGACTTGCCCAAGGTCACATAGCTAAATAAGCATTAAATGTCTAAGGTCAAATTTGAACTCATGTCCTCCTGACTCCAGGGCCAGTGCTCTATTCACTGTGCCACCTAGCTGCCCTTTTTCTATTCTCTGAAAAGTATTTTTCCCAATTTCATGAAAAAACAATTTTTAAGATTCTTTTAAACATTTTAAAATATTGCTATATTGCTCAGCTAAGTCATTCACAGTTAAAGTAACTGTTACTGTGTAGAATGTTCACTTTATTTTTTGTGGGGTTTTTGTCTGTTTTCTTTTATAACATGACTAATATGTAGATATGTTTTGTATGATTCCACATATATAACCTATATAAAATTATAAACTATCTCAGGGAGGGGGGAAGGGGAGAAGAATGGGAGAGAAGTTGGAATTCAAAAAAAATTTTAAAGAATGTTAAAAATTGTTTTTACACATAATTGAAGGAGTGTGAAGACTGAAGGAAAGTGAGCTAGTTGAGAAAGGAAGGAAATGGCCAGGGGTTTTGTATACTACACCCACCATAATTTTGACTGGGGAGAAATTTTGATTATGTGGACTTCAGAAGAAGAAGGCAAAAAGGAGAATCTGAAAGTGAAAAGAGGGAATAGAAAGTTTTCCAACTCTGAAACAAGGTGTGTGCCAGAGAGGCCAGGGACAGTGCTATCAGAAGTTGAGCCAGGTTTTGGTGAAAAGCAATGGCCAAACTAAAAAATGAAAAGAGAATGAGAGCTCCAGGATGAGCAGGAATGGGAATTCCAGAGGGCACAATGGAAGGAAGGACTGGGACATCAGTAGTGTTTCTGAATTGAGGGGGATGGAGATATGAGATAATATGAGAGCTGAAGGAAGGAATGGGTTTTCCCCTAAATGATTTCTGGTTAATTTTTACAGAGATAGAGAAAAACAGACAGAAGTCACAGGGTAGCAGATAGGAAGAGACCCCCATAGTCAAGGAGTATTGTAGAGAATGTTGGGAGAGGGGGGACTTTCTGGGAATTGGGATACTGATAGAAGATATATCCCAGGGATTTGATTGACCTTAGCTTTCTAAACACAGCTTCCTTTCCAACCTGCTAGCCAACAGGGAGTAGGTACAGGATAGAACAGCCCCTGGTACCTGAGTGTTCCTAGCTTCTCTGATAATTTAGAGGTATTAAAAAGTTCCAATCACATGGAGTCTTGGTCTTTTGGATTTGGTGGGTGCCTAAGACTGCAAGTCACCATTCCTTGATGACCTACTGACCAACTGCTTTTCCAGATGAAGAAGGGGACCAGAGAAGCCAAGTGCCACTGTATCCTTGTTACATATTCTTTCTGTGTTAGGGCAAAGTAAACCTCTTGTTAAGTATTCAATGACTTTTGAGGGGCCCATTTTGCACCAATATCAAACCTGAATTAAGAAAGTCCTGGCATTAGAAAAGCTGATCAGTGTGCCTGGGGCTCTGCTCTTGTGCACTTTGCTTTGTTTATGTGAACCTCACTTAAAAAGATTCACCATCTTTGTAGAGGAGACAGAGACTTCCATGTTTACACAGGAGAGGTGATTTTGGACAGACAAGAGTCATGTATCAAACTTTGGCCTGCTTGCTATATGCTGAGTAGATCTGCCTTCTCGGATGCCACGTCTCTCTATTTTGATCTCTTATAGGCTTTGTTCTACTGAGTGTGAAATTAGTAGGCCTTTTCTTTTTCTTTTTTTTTTATGTAGAACAGTATTAACAATACAGTTACAACATGCTTTTTTTCCCAATGTTTTAAATTCCCAATTTTTGCAAACAACCCTGCCATGTGACTCTAATTATAAATCTAAGCACTAAAACAGAAGATGTCCTTTTGAGAGTCTGTCAGTCTCAACTCCCTTTTTGACTTAGATTCATTCTACTGCTATAGTTCCATAATAGCCTTCCTAATTTCAGCCTCCTAATGCTATTCTCCAGGGTAATATGTTCCTGTCTTGAGAACATGTCAGATTTGGGCCTGCAGTGGCTATCTACTATGGGGTTTTAGTCTCAGTTCTACCTTCAGGTGTGTTGGCACTTCTATATTTGAAACACTAAAACCCTTGACCAGAAAGTCTTTTTTGTATAACATGGCAACCAGTCTTTTAAGAAGCTTTTCTTCAAGGAGTGGGCTGCTAGATATTTATCAGGGATTACTTTCTACTAGCATTTCTTCAGGTAAAATTCATGTTCAATATCTCACATTATACCAGAAAAACTTCCTGAGTTGTTATACTTGCTTTTTTGTTAGTAGTTTTAACTATGCAATTTTCTAAACTTTTCACATTCTACATCAAATATTAAAAGACCTCTATGATTTCTAGTCACAAAATGTGACCATACAACTCAACCGCTCATACTTTAAGAAGATTGTGCCTCATGTGACATCATCAATACCTCCAAAATATTAATTCAAACTATAAAAGAATGCACTATAAAAAAGCTCTGTGTGATAAGTATATTATTCATAATCATATAATAATAAAGTAATCAGCATGTATTCCAAATCATGAAAACAATCACCAATAAGTTTTTCATGTACCAATGTATGAAAAATTATAGTGCATTTAAAGCTTATTTATAAAGACATAGCACGTCAGCAAATTTCAGCAGTAGTCACATGGCAAAACAATATTTTCATGCTAGCAACAGAGTATAAGAAACCTTATTTGGACAAGCTTTAGTCATACCCAGTGTAAAAAAAAATTAAAACCTAATAATAAGAATAAATAGGACTTTCCTGGAATATTACCTGGAAAAATAATTCTGGTATATAATTTAGAAATAAAACAAAATTATCTGCACAGAAAAAAAATCTGCTCAATATGGGAAAAGATTAAAAACAACTGTGAGTTGCAGAGTTGAGAAGTAAAATAACCAAAATAAAATGTACAAAAATCTCCAACAGGATTCACCAACTGTCCTCTTGGGGGATGGGAAGGACACAATTAAAACCATACCAATATGTAATCATCACAATAATATAGTCACGGGGTAGGGGGTGGGGGTGTGCTGGACACCAGGAAGACAGATGCAGGGATTAGTCCATTAAAATTCTCCACTAAAATTCCAAGGCTTAAGAAAGTTTTTTTAAAAATTGAGCAGGAGAACTCACCAGAGAAAGAAGTAGAGGAAGGGTTGGAAATAAAGTACTAAAGACCAGTTCTCCATATGTAAAAAACTTTTTGTGCTCCATTTAGCATAGTACCTGGGAAATTGTTGTTGTTCAATAGTGTCTTGTCTCTTCATGACCCTATGGACCAGGTCCTTTTATCATCCATTATCTCTTGAAGTCTATCTAAGCTCATTTTTGTTGTTTCCATGACACTAACAATCCATCTCATCCATATACCTCCCCCCTCTTCCTTTTGCCTTCCATCTTTCCCAACATTATCGGGTCTTTTCCAATGAGTCCTATCTTCTCATTATATGACCAAAGTATTTTAAAATTCAGCTTCAATATTTGATGTTCCAACTGAATAGCCTGAATTGATTTAAATAGACTAATTTGACCTCCTTGCTGTCTAATGGACTCTTTAAAAGTTTTCTCCATATTGAACATATTTATGCTACAGTGCTCAACTCTGCCTATAGTCCGATCCTTATATATTGATACTGAAAAAAAAAATCCCATAGCTTTGACTATATGGACTTTTGTCAGTACAGTGATATCTCTGTTTTTTTAGTAGACTTGTCCAGATTTTCCATAGCTTTCCTTCCAAGAAATAAGTGTCTTTTAATTTCATGGTCGCAGTCATTATTTACAGTGATCTTTGAGTCTAAGAAAAAAAAAATTATGCTGTTTCCATTTCTTCTCCCTCTATTTGCCAGGAAGTGGTCTAAGTAGCTTAGTTTTTTTGATGTTAAGCTTCAAATCAGCTTTAACACCCTCCTCTTTCAGCCTCATCAAGAGGCTTAATTCCCCATCACTTTCCTCCATCAGAGGGGTATCCTCTGCATATCTGAAATTGTTGATATTTCTCCTGGCAATCTTAATTCTAGTTTTTGATTCATCCATCCTGATGAAGTTCTTGGTAAAGAAATTAAGTAAATAGGGTGACAATATACAGCCTTGTCATACTTCTTGAAATATAGTTTCCTTAGCAGACAATAAGATGGTCTGGTATTCCCAGCTTTTTTGAGGACATGCCACATTTTGTTGTGTTCTACAGAGTTAAGGCTTTAGTGACGTCAGTGAAGCAGAAATAGAAGGTTTTGTTTGTTTGTATGTTTTCTGAACTGCCTTGCTTTTTCCACAACACAGCAAATATTATCAATTTGATCTCTAGTTCCTCTGCCTCTTTGAAAACCAGCCTGCTCTTCTGGTAATTGTCAATTCTCTGAAACCTAGCTTGTAGAATCTTAAGGATATTCTTGCTGGAGTGTGAAATAAGTGAAATTGTTCAGTGATTTGATCATTCCTTGGCATTGTCCTTCTTTAAGACTGGGACATAGACTGATCTTTTTTAAGCCAGTGGCCACAGCTATGTTTTCAAATTTGTTGGTATATTGAGTGCAGCACTTTTAACAATTCAGTTGGAATTCCACCACCTCCCTTAGATTTCTTGTTAGCAATATTTCCTAAGGCTCATTTGACTTCAGGATGGTTCTAGAATAATAACCACACCATCTTGGTTATCATTTATCAGTTCTTTAATAGTGCTTTTGTGTATTTTTGCCACCATTTCTTAATCTCTCCTGCTTTTATTAAATCCCTACTCCTTTTGTCTTTCATCATGCCTATTTTTGCATAAAACTTTCCCTTGATATCTCTAATTTTCTTGAAGAACTCTCTTGTCTTTCCCACTCTATTGTTTTCTTCTATTTCTTTGCATTGCTCATTTAAGACCTTATCTTTCATTGCTATTCTCTGGAATTTTGCATTCAATTGGATATATTTTTCCTTTTCTCCTTTCCCTTTCCTTCTTCCTCAGCTATTTGTAATGCCTAGTCAGTCAATTATTTTGTTTTTTCTTTGGAATGTTTTTTGTGGCTACATTATTGTGAATCTCTATCCATATCAGGCACTATTAAATCTATTCATCACTTCCATATTTATAAGGGATGTATTTACATGGTCACATTTACATGGTCTGATGGTTTTTAGGTTATATTTACATGGTCTGATGGTTTTCCCTACTTCAATTTAAATCTGAATTATGTTCATGATCTAAGTCACAGTCAACTTCAGATCTTGTTTTAATTGACTGTATAGAGCCTTTCCACCTTTGACTGCAAAGTAAATAATCAATCTGATTTTTATATTGGCCATCTGATGATATCTATGTGCAGAGGTGCCTTTTAGGTTATTGAAAAAAGTCTTTGTTTTGACTAGCAAGTTATCTTGACAAAATTCTAGTAGTCTCTGTCCTGCTTCATTTTTATATTCTAAGGTCAAACTTGCCTATTATTTCAATTATTTTTTTGAGTTCTTTCTTTAGCTTTCCAAACCCCTACGAAGAATGTGACATTTTACTTTTTCTTTTTGGATGTCATTTCTACAAGATTTTATAGGGCTTTATAGAACTGATCAACTTTGTCCTTTTTGGCATCAATGGTTGGAACATAGATTTGTTTTTACTGTGATGTTGAACAGTTTGCCTTGCATTCAAATAGATAGCACTGGGTCATTTTTGAGATGATACTGTTTTTCTTCCTTTTTTATTGCCTATGAGGGTCACTCCATTTCTTCTAAGGAATTCTTGGTCACAGTAGTATATGTAGTGATCATCTGGCACCCATTCCTGCCCATTTAAAGCTGTCCATATTTCATTTTTCCATCTCCTGTTTGACCACATCCATACCTTAGTTTGTAGATCTTACATTGCAGGTTCTTAATACTAGGCTCTTCATAAATGCATTTTAACTGACCCTTATAATGAAGCAGGAGGATTGAGTTTGGTCCTGTTTGCTTCCATTAGGTCCTGTATCTGCTGTAAAGCTATTTCCAAAAGCAAGCAGAGACTGGGGCAGGGACAGGACAGCAGCCACTGAAGAGACTCATTTGTTCCTCCTCCCCTACTCCATTTTCTTCTTCCAGAAGTTTCCATGAACCCATGGAACCTATCCTGGTTAGATTCAGTCCCTTCTCTGAGTTCCCTACAAAACTTGCAGTGTCATGCATTCTGGGACTGTTTCCTTCCTAATGGGAAAACTTCAAATATGTGGAGTGTGTGTACCCATATAAATGAGTATGGTTTTATTTGTGAACATGCGCATATATATGCATATCTACACACATTTATGTTTCTTTTTACATGTTTACTTATCTATTTTTACATTCTTATATACACCTATTACACCTTATACACACATTTATTTATATGTATTTATTATGTTTTATTTATTTATTATATTATGTGAGTGCACATAGAAAATGCAGCATTACTATATCTGTGCGTATACAGTATGTGGGGGAGAGGGCTCTCCCGTCATCCAGCCGCGATCTCCGTTCTAAGTGAACGCCGAGGAAGTGGGGGGGCAGCCGGGTACCATTAAATATATTTAATCTTTCTGTAGAAAAATACATAAAGTGACACGAGCGAGAGCGCCCTCACTCGTCTGCGCAGGCGCACGCCTCCGCGTTCTCCTGCGTTTGGCCCCGGCCGCGAGCCGTCGCGGACTTCCGTTAGTGGTCGCCATAGTGACCCTCTGAGCCAGGCTTCCTCCTTCCCGGCTCAATGGCTAGTCGCTAAAGATTCTGGATCTCGTTATTTCGAGGCCCGACTGAGGGCACCTCCACTATCACCAGTCAGTCATGTCTTTCCGTGACCTAAGGAGTAAGGCTGCCGCCCCCAGTCCCCGCTCTGGGCCCTTGCTCCTTTTCCCGGGCGGAGGGGGGGATGGGGAGGGAGCCGCGGCCTTGGCTGGAGGCCCCCCCCGCTGAGCCCGGGCTTCGGCTCCGGGCGGCAGAGAGGCCGCGATAGCTGCGGGGGGGGGGGGGGGGGGGGGCGGGAGCGGAAGGGGGGCGGGAGCGAGCGGGGGGGGGGGGGGGCGGGAGCGGAAGGGGGCGGCAGCGAGCGGGGGCGGCGGGGCCCAGCGCACCGCAAAGGCTTGTGGGCGTTACACGGTGGGGGCGGGGAGCGGAAGCGGAAGAGAGTTGGAGGTGCTATTGGGCGCGCCGGGGCCCCGCCGAGGTGCCGGGGGTGTGGGAGGGGGCCGGGGAGGGGCAACACCCATGAGCGCGGACGGTGGGCAGAATGCCCAGGAAGGCCTGGCTCGCACCTGGTCCTGCAAGCCAATTAGAAATTACTCCTGGGGCGGCTAGGTGGTGCAGTGGATAGAGCACCGGACCTGGAGTCAGGAGTACCTGGGTTCAAATCCAGCCTCAGACACTGTGGCCTTGGGCAAGCCGCTTAACCCCATTTGCCTTGCAAAAACCTAAAAAATAAAAAAAATAATACCCCTAAAGGCTGTATTGATTAGGCCTGAAGAGTTGGCAATCCTTGCGAGTGAGAAGAGGGTCCGGCTCTGAAATTGTGAAGCTTTGGAAACATTTTAAGACTAATTCAAAACTTCAAGAGAACCGAGACCTCATTAAGTGGACGTTTTCTCTCTCAGTCCCTAAAATCCCGCTGGTGGCCTACGACCCTCTGGTGATGAATGAAGAAGAAATAAAATATAATAAGCTATGTAAAGTAGTTGGACTCATCCGGTTGTTTTTAAGTTGTCTGCTTATTAATGTACCTTTTACAAAACTTCCTCTTTCACTTCTTCCCCATCCTATCGCCTCCCTAATTCCCATCACCACCAACTCTCCTTTTGTAGAAAGTGCCCTGAAGCTTTCTCTTTATTATTACTTGAACATTGCTATCTTCAAATGAATTCCTTTTTTTTTTTTTTTATAATTTTATTTATTTTTATTTTTAGGTTTTTGCAAGGCAAGTGGGGTTAAGTGGCTTGCCCAAGGCCACACAGCTAGGTAATTATTAAGTGTCTGAGGTCAAATTTGAACCCAGGTCCTCCTGATTCCAGGGCCAGTGCTATATCCACTGCGCTACCTAGCCATCCCTCAAATGAATTTCTTAACAATTGTAAAATACTGGATCACTTCTTGCCAGTTCCAACTCAGAAAGTGTTTTATCATCCTACTAGTCGAATTCCATATATTTCTCCAGAAACCCCTCCCCACCTTTTCTCCCTATTTCCCCTTTGTTTTCCCTTTCCTTCTTCTGTGAAAGGTACGATTTGTCTATGCTCAGTTGCTTTTTTAGCTGTGTGATTTACACAGCCTAGATATGAGGCACTCCTCCTCAGTCCAAGAATCACTTTTAGAGAATGTGATTTCCTAAGTTTAGAATAAGTTCTATTATTTTCTTTTCAATCTATGGCTCAGGTATTTGCCCTTCATCTTGTGGTTCACCAATGGAAATCAGGCTGAGCTATTCCCCCAACATGAGTCTCTTTTTTGGTAGACTGGTGGCTCCCAACTTTTTTTTAATCCTGCTCTCCCTGTCCCCACCTTCAAACACCCACAAGCAGTTTGCTTGGATCAGCCAGAACTTACTTTCCACAAATTTAGCCTTTGAGGACTCAGGAACATCCCCATATCATAAGAGGATTTTAGTGGAGGAGGATGATGGTAATCATAATAAAAGCTGGATGAAGCCTTTTAGATTTTATATGCCATCCAATTACTTTACAGAGGAAGAAACTGCGATTTAAAGAGGAAGTTGCCTTGACTAAAATTACAGAAAGTAGCACAGCTAGGTCTGCAAGTTTAGGATAGGGTTTGCTTCACTGTGGGCACAATAACTCCTGACTGATATGACTTCAGGAACACTAGTAAAGCGTCTTCACTAAATATCCCACACATGGGGACCATAAGGAATCTTTTCCTCAGAATTAAATTTTATTGGGTTAAGCAATAGGCTTTCCCTTCATTAAATTAAAAAAGAATGTTTAATACTCCTTTTTCATTTTTCAAGCATTTTTTGTATTTCCCATCTCGCCTTCCCCACAGAAAATAAAATACAAAACCCTTATAATAAAGTTTGGCAAAACAAATTACCCATATTGTCCATATCAAAAATAAGTGTGTCTCATTCTGCATATATTGGAGAGTGCTTCAAGAGTTGGATAGTCATTTTTAAGCATCCACCCTATGGAGTCTTGGTTGATTGCTGCATTGAATACAGTTCTTAAGTCTCTCAAAATTGTTCATTTAAAAAAAATATTTTTTCTTCCTTTTCTGAGATAGTAAATGTTTTGATATAGGTTATATACATGTACAATCATGCAAAAAACATTTCTATGTTAGTCATGTTGTGATAGAAGACCTAGACAAAAAAAGGTAAAAATTAGTATCCTTTGATCTGCATTGAGATTCTAGTTCTTCCCCTGAATGTGAATAGCATTTTTCATCCCCATTCGTCAATCACTGTATTGCTGGGAATAACTAAGTCATTCACAGCTGATTATCTTAAAATATTACTTTACTGTGTAAAATGGTCTGCTCTGCTTCTGCCCACTTCACTCTGCATCAGTTCATGTAAATCTAGGTTATTCTAAAATAATCCTGTTTGTCATTTATTATAGTACAATAGTATTCCACCATAATTATGTATTACAACTTGTTCAGCCATTCCCCAATTAATGGATTTCCCCTCAATTTCCACAGAATCGTTTATTTTTATGATATTGACCTTACAATATAAATTGTTCTCTTGATTCTCCTCATTTCATGCTGTTTCAGGTCATACAAGTTTTCCCAGGTTGTTCTGAAACTATTTCTTCATTTCTTGTGGCACAGTCTATTACCATATACCATAATTTGTTCAGCCAGTTGATAGACACCCCCTCATTTTCCAGTTCTTTGCCTCCATAAAATAAAATCTGATAAAAACAGTCTTTATGTATAGGGCCTTCTCCTCATTCTTTGATCTTTGGAGTATAGGTTTAGTAATGGTATCACTGGGTCAAAGGATATGAATAGTTTAATAACTTTTTCAAGATAATTACAGATTACTTATTAGAATGACTGCATTCACAACTCCAACAAGAGGACTATTTTTTCTGCTTTCTCACAATCCTTTGTTAACTTTGCCAATCTTATGTGTGGAAAAGAATTGTTTTAGAGTACATTTTTTTAGTTTATTAGTAATTTGGAATACTTTTTTCCCCCTGTATAGTTAGCTTGGATGGCTTCCCTTGAGAATTTAATTTTTATGTCCTTAGACCATTTTCCTATACTCATTTTAAAAATGTAAATGTACCTGGAAAAGATCATCAGTCCACATTGTCTATTCTGCATTCCTTCCTCCAAACTTTCTTAGGGTTAGTGGGCCCAGAAGCTAAAGACTACAAGGTGGGACAGAAGATCAACCTTTCAACAATTTTACTTGAGACCAACTTTGTTTTATAGTTTTAGAAGGGGAAAAGGTAAAGATATGTGGGGAGAGAGTTGTAGAAAGATTACCAGATATTGCCATGCATTTGTGGGACATTGTGATGTGACTAGAGGATTGGTTTTGAATATGTGAAAACATTGATTTGATTCCTGACTTAAGCTTAACTGTGTTAACCAATTTTGGAAATTTATTTGACCCTTCTGAATACCTTATTTTATACATGAGAAAGAAACCCCAAAAGTTTCCTTATCTATAAAAAATGAGTATAACAGTTCCTGCCCTGACTACAAGTGTTTGTAGAAGAAAAAACATTTGGAGTAGAAGATTGTAGGTTGAAATTCCACCTCTGAGACCTCTGTTAGCAATAAGACTATAGATAAATCATATAGCACTTTACCTGAAAGGGTTTTATGCAAAGCACTGTGAATGTAAAGTACTATCTATATCAACTTATTATTGAAATGGTAGGATGTTTTGGAAATTATTCAGTGTTATACAGTATCATTTAAAATGCATTTAATATAAGAATTCTGACATGAAAATGGTAAGCAAAATCATAGTTAAATTAGTAGGCATTTGTAATAGTATGGGAACAAAAGTTATAATTTTTGGTAGTTATCTGTTCCTTCCTCAGGTAATTTTATGTCACACCTAATTCCAAAATGTTTGGATTAATAATAATTTCTGATTGATAACAAAAATTCTAATTAACAATAATAATAATAATAATAATAATAATAATAATAATAAATCTCAATATTGTCCTGAGAGTTCAACTAATCCCCTCTGTTTACTAAAATTGAATTAAAGAGAAAGGACAATCAATTGACCATTGATAATAATAAAAGGGGACAGTGAATATGGCAGTAAATGAAATTCATAATTAATTCTCCAAGCCTTATTTTAATAATATTTTAAACAGTTGTCAGAGTAGTTGTTCTGAGTTTTATCTCCTCTTTCTTTCCAACTTGGAGTCTTAATAAGCACAGCACTGAAATAACCAAAAGATTCAAAGCATTTTAGAATCCTAGATTACATAAACACCTGAATATATAGAACTGATTACATCATATTTTTTGCTGAATAGATTTTACAGAAATGATGAGGGCCCTGGGATATCCGAGACACATCTCTATGGAGAACTTTCGCACACCAAACTTTGGACTTGTATCTGAAGTGCTTCTCTGGCTTGTAAAGAGGTTAGTACTTTGTTAATGGTTGAACTTGATTGCTAGAATTTATTAATGAGTTCTGTGGAAATGGTTGCTTTCACAGATACTGTTGTGGGACATATAGTTTAATGAAAGAGTTTAGTGGGATTATTAGTTAAAAATTAACAGTTTATTATGCAGGATATAAGAGGAGAGTACATTGACCCACAAGAAGATATTTCTTAGTCAGCTGTAGGTGTGTGTATCTATATCCAAAGAATATACTTTACAGAAGTCTTATCTTGAAGCTCTAAGTATTCTATGTACTGTATAGTAATAACTGGATATATCTTTGTGTGAAACATCTGTTAAGATACATAAAGAAGACTGAGAAAGTTAATGCCAACAGATTCTGTCATTGATTTTCTAAATATAATATCAATTCCTAGTTTGGTTTATCTCTAGATTAAGAATTGACTACTAATTGACATTTGAGGAATTTAAAATATAAATTTGAAGTAAAGTGCTTTGCACACTTGAGCTAAACCTTTTATTTCTGAATTTATTTTATTTCTTGGTCTATTCAAATGGGTCATGATGAAGCCTTGGTATTAAATACATTCTGTAACTTTGCTCATTCTACTAGGAATGGGGAGCTATGGGCATTGTCCATTTGTTTGCTTTACAGTTGTGTCAACTTTGCATGTTCCACTCAGTATGCTTTCTACTTGTTTGATCTAGTTTTTCCTGTCACTAGGTATGAGCCTCAGACTGACATTCCTTCTGATGTTGAAACAGAGCAAGATCGAGTTTTCTTCATTAAGGCAATTGCACAATTCATGGTTAGTTCAAAGTTTTCATAGAAAGAATCAAGGAAATTAGGAGTGGAAGACTCCTAACTAAAGCTGATTTCAGTTTCCTTTGTACAATGTTTTAAAATATTTTTTAAAAATTAATATTTTTTGTTTGTATATCACCTGCATCTATCTCCCCTTGTATTTATTCTTTCTAACCTTGAAGAGAATCATGTCATTTATAACAAAGAATTAAAAAGAGGAAGAAGAAAAAATAAATTCAGCAAAACCAATCAAGACCTTAAAAAAGTCTGACATTTGCAGTGTTTTATACCTGTGGACTCCAAGGAGAGCAACTTGTTTTATCTCTTCCTTAGCAACAAGATTGTTTGCTGCATAATTTTGCAGTATTCAGTTTTGTTTTGTCTCTTCTTCGTATTTACATTGTTATATTAAATTTGTTTATTGTTTTCCTGGCCTTGTAAGCCTTGTAAGTCTTTGTATATTTCTCTGTATTCATCATGCTCATTGTTTCTTATGACCCAATATTTCACTATATTTATGTACTACAATTTGTTTGATCATTATTAATAATGTATTGGTAAATGTTCAACAACTGACTCTCTGAAAAAAATACTTTTACATTTAATCTGCACTATTAACATTTTCTCCATCACTTTAAGTCTGATGTACAAAAAATAAATCAAGCTCTGATTCATAGCATTTGTCACATTGTAAATGTTCACTATGAAAACTTAATGATTGACACTCTGAGCCAGCTCAAGCTTCCCCCTTGCTATGCCCCAACATATAGGTTTCTGTTTTGTTTACAATTCTTTGCTACCACAAAAAAGAGCTGCTGTTAATATGTTTGTGTATATAGATCCTTTTTTTTTGTTGTTATTGACCTCCTTGGGGGTATCTAACCTAACACTGAAATATCTAGATCAAAGAGTATAGACCTTTTTAGTCAATTTATTTGCATAATTTCAAATTGCTTTCCAGAATGGTTATACCATTTCACAACTTCACAACTTAGGGTGCCTGTTTTTCCACAATCCTTCCAGCACTGACTTATCTTTTGACATTGTTTAATTTTTATGATGTGAAACCTCAGAGTTGTTTAGATTTACTGTAGTATTTTTTTATTCCTAGTCTATTTTGTTTTACTTCATATGTTTGTTAATATAGTATTATAGTTAGTATAATGTTAATCTGCTCTTGAAAGTTTTCCTTTTAACCTAAACATTTTCCAAGTTGTTCACATAGGATTTTTAGGGACATTGTCTGGAAAGTTCCTGATTTTTTTTTTTTTAAATAGGCCACCAAAGCTCATATAAAACTTAACACTAAGAAACTGTATCAAGCAGATGGTTATGCAGTAAAGGAACTATTAAAAATTACATCAGTTCTTTATAATGCAATGAAGACAAAAAGAATGGAAGGCTCTTCAATAGGAGAGGAAGATATTAGCAAATTCAAGTTTGATCTTGGCTCAAAGGTAAGACATAATATATTCTTGTAGGTATATAATAAGATTATTTCATTCACTCATTCATTCAAGCATCTGCAGTGCTCAGTGGAAAAAGTGTTTGATTTGGAGTCAGAAAACTTAGGTTTGAATTTAATATTAAGGATAATGTCTAGAAAACATTTTATAAGTTTAAAGTATTATATGAATTTCGGCTATCATTCCTTTTGAAATTACCTGCTCTGTTAATACTTACCTAGCTGTGTGGCCTTGGGCAAGCCACTTAACCCCATTTGCCTTGCAAAAACCTAAACAAGAAATTACCTGCTCTGAGCCTCTATTGTCTCATTTATAAAATAAGAATAATGATTGCTTTAGCCATCTTATAAACACTGAAGTTTAAAGGCAGAAGGATGATGGAGCAGATAGTTTGGGAAGATAATGGAGATAAAACTTAGAGATCAATCAAGATGGAGATCAATCTTAGAAATTAATTTCTCTGGAACAAATTTCTAGCAGTGAACACTTTGACATTAGTAGAAAGGATACTTATTTTGAGAAAGGAGACCTGAATATGAGTTTCACATCTGTCACTTAACTGTTACTGTAGAGAGAGATCTTTTCACTACTCAGAGCCTCAGTTACCTTAGGTAGAAAATGTAGATAATAAATGCCCTCTCTGTTTTAATGTTTTTTGCAGGCAAGTGCCTTGTCAGCTAAAATTTTATCTAAATATGAGCTTGGATTCTTAATTGCATTCCTGAGAATTATGTTTACCTGGGATGAACTAACTCCAAGGATATTCTTTTATTTCTCCTCTTCTAGTCACTAGTCTTCTCTTGTCCTACTAATTGCCTTTTCTATCAAGCATAGAAATAGGCCAAGTAACTCCTTGAAAGAAGCTGCTTCTCTAAATCCTACGTCTGAATCCTCCAAACCTAGCCTAGATTCCCTCACCTTTCCAGCAACTTCCAGCTATTGTCTGTGTGAAGTAGAGTGGAAATTTGGGAATAGACATTCAAAGAGCAGAAAAGGACAGACCTTTGTAATTAGCCTTTCTTTGGTTCCACAAAACATTTTCTCTAGAAGAGCCTGGGGGAAGGAGAAGTGATTCAGGTTCAGAACAAGAAAGAGGATCTCTTTTCATATCCCTGATGTTTACTCATTTATTGAAAGGGCTAGACAGATAGGGATACAGCATTCCTATTACTTTTGATCCAGATACCAGGGTATGGACAACTGGGGGACACTAAAGATTTTGCTGACAGAAAGCCCAGGTTACTGTTAACATCCAAATTATATGTATTTTTAATTTTCGGATCGCCCATCTAATGTAGGCTATCACTGAATTTTCTGCTTTTTAAAAAAATTCCAGATTGCAGATTTGAAAGCAGCTAGGCAACTTGCTTCTGAAATTACATCAAAAGGAGCATCTCTCTATGATTTACTTGGCAAAGAAGTAGAGTTACGGGTAAGTAGTGTTCAAAGAAGATAATTTTGTTGCTTAGGTTATTTCTGTAATAGATAAGACATTAAGTTCATGAAGGAAAACCTAAATTGAAAATCATGTCAAAATACTGTAGATCTTTTACTATCAGTTACTATCAGTTGTAAAAGGATTAAAAAAAATGATTCCTGTGCTGTTTTTATGTTCAGTTAAATTCAACAAACTGAAAAAAATCTATTCACTCTTACAAATTTCTCCCCCCAGGCAAGGATAGCTACAAATCTGTTTGGCATAACTTTTTTCTTTTTTCTTATTATGAAGTTGAGAAATATCAACATAATGAAAATTAAATTGGTAGTTCTAATATTGACCTGCTTTTGAAATTCCTTCTGTTCTCTTCTGTGTATTTTCAGAGTTTCAATTATATTTTTCTTTGTTTCCTTCTTTTTTAATTTCTATTACTATTTCCTCCATTCCTCTTGGTAGTGCTCCCCTTTTCTCTAATCCTCCCCCAAATAAATGCCCTCCTTTGTGACAGAATTTAAACTAAATAAAACTATATTGGCCATGTCTGAAAATGTATGAGTGGGAAGTAGGCTTTATTATTAGACTTAAGTTGTGTCTCATTTAAGTTTCTCTGAATTTCTTTTTTGTCCTACTTATAGCACCATACTATTCCATTCCATTCATGCAACTGATTTGTTCAGCCATTCCCCAGGTGATAGACATCATCTTTGTATCCAGTTCTTTGCTACAACAAAAAGTGCTGTTATAAAATATTTTTGTTTCCTCTTTCTTTGATCTCTTTGAGAATATAAGTCCAGTAGTGATATTTCTGGGTCAGGAGAGTATTTAGAGTTTGGTGACTTTGAAGGCATAATTCCAATTGGCTTTCCAGAATAGTTGGACTAATTCACAGTTCCACCCCAGTTGTTATTTTTCTTTTTTTGTTCTATTTGCCAATCTGATGAGTATGAAGTGGAAACTCAAGAGTTTCTTTAATTTGCAATTCTCTTTATTTTTAGTGACTTAGAGGATTTTTTCATATAGTTGTGAATAACTTTTTTCTTTTGAGAATAGCCTGATCATATCCTTTTGTTTTTGTTTGCTTCAATTCCCTTTATAATTTGAATATCATCTCTTTATCAGAAAAATTGGATGCAAAGGTTATTGTTTACCTTTTTAATTCCAACAGCATCAATTTTGTTTATGCAAAACCTTTTCAATATTATGATATCAAAATTGTTTATTTTTTGCTTTGGGGATTTTTCACTATCCCTTGTTTGGTCAAGAGTCTTTTGCCTATTCATAGTTAGGAAAGGAATCTCTTTTCCTGTGTGATCCGTTGGGTGATGACATTGACATCAGGAAAGGAACTAAGGCAGGATTTGGGGTCTAAACTCTGTATCTCTGGTCCTGATGTCATCTTCCTTGTTCTAGTCCTTAATTTTCAATACCTTGCTAACATCTCTTGATGTCCCAGTTGACACTGCTTAGTTAAAACTTAGTTAAAAACAGAACTGATAATCTTTTTGAAGCCCATCTTTCCTCCTCATTTCTCTTTTTCTGTTGCCATCCTCATTGTCCCTTGCCTCTTCCTCACATCCAAGTAGCTGGCTAATTCTTATGATTCAAACTTCAGTTTTCATCCTCTCCTTTTGATATCAGTTGTTCTAATTTAAGTCTATACCCCTCCTCACCTGGATTATCATTAATGATCAGACAAACTCTGGCAAATTTTATTAAGACTTTCTGGTTTTCTACTAATCTTTCCTACAATATTCCCCTTCATAAACTCCACATTTGAGCCAAAAATGGATTACTAGTTGTTCCTCAAATTTTGCACTCCATCTCTTCCTCTGTTCATTCACAGGTATTCCCTTTGCTTAGAATGTATTCTTTCTTCATATCTGGTCTTCAAGGCTCTGCTCAGATGTCCTTTGTTTAGTTCTTGCTATGTAAGCTGTGTACTCACCCCCCTCAAAAGGCCTTGTGTTATACTTACAGAGATACTGTATTTTGTCCAGTAAATTTAAGCTGCTTTCGGGTGGAAGTGTTTCTTTTTTTGTCTTTGTTTTCCCAGTGCCTTGCAATTGTCAAATAATGAAAAGGATTTGTATATTATGTATGTGCCCCTTCAGTGATGCAGATTACAACCTGTCCATGCCTGCCAATGCCTTTTGAATTCTTGTCCATGCCTTCCTTTACATTTGCCAGAAGGAGTCCACCTAATGTGTGGGAGAACTTCTTCACTTTCTTTGGTATTATACAGATACCAGTAGAACACTTATAGGATCTTTTCAGTTATCCCTTGTTTTTATCATGTCATTAGCCCATTTTTTTCTATTTTTAGTTTTAAATTTTCATATTTTATTTTTTCAATGACATATAAAAAACAATTTTTAACATTTTTTGAAAATTTTTTTTATCTTTGTGCTATATAGACCTAGTAGTGACATTACTAGGTTCAAGGATATGCAATTTTGTAGCCCTTTTAGTCCATCTTTTTCATTCATATATTTCTTTGAAAACATCTTTTACTTTAATATTCTTAGAAGTTTTTTAAATCTATATATATTTCATGTTCCTCTCCATTGCCTTCTAAATGATACTCAGTTTTTCATTCTTCAGAGACTGTAGGGTCCCATGGTTTGCATAAATGTAATAACTATTCAAATTTTTATATAAAAAAAGATAGTTCTTCATTTTAGGGAAAAGTTTGAAGTAATTAAAGTATTTCTGCAATTTCCCATTGGAAATCCAACCCACTCTGTCCTCTTGTTTAATTTTGGGCTCAACTAATTGTCCATTTGTAATGTCTGTCAGAGATATATAACTAACAACTCTGTGGGTGTATATCGAACTTCATGTCATAGACTGGGTAGTAAGGGTTCTTTATTCACTTAATTTTTTCCTATGCAAGTGGTTAGGTCAAAGTCTTTTGAGTACCTCTCATCTAGGAGGTTCAGTGTTCTGGGGCTTGATTAAACTAGTATAATGCCATCCACATAAGGAAGCATCTGAAGAACCTCACCATCTTAGAGAATCCTTCTTCAACTTTGAATCCATTTGTATCTCCTCCATTGCCATAGCAAATACTTCTGATGAGCATACTTCTCTTCTCTGGTTTATGCCTTATGTGATATTAGTGATCAGAGGGTCATCAAATAAGATTCTCTCTTACTATCTTTCAAGGAACCTTTAACACTTTTGTTACTTATTTACATGAGAAACATTTTTTTTGGAAGAGAGCCTTTGAGGTAGTGTTTTGCTCTAGTGAATTAAGAATTTTTTTTTTAGGTTTTTTTTTTTTTTTTGCAAAGCAAATGGGATTAAGTGGCTTGCCCAAGGCCACACAGCTAGGTAATTATTAAGTGTCTGAGGCCAGATTTGAACTCAGATACTCCTGACTCCAGGGCCTGTGCTCTATCCACTGCACCACCTAGCTACCCCCAAGAATATTTTTATTATAATTAATAAATAATAAGCACAGCAGAATTTTCAAATTTCCTCCATCTTTCAATCAAATTACCATTGTGTGATCATGAAGATATGGCCTATTTTGAAATGGCCATTTGCAAAAGCTTGCTTATTCTCTTATAAAACCCTTTTCAATGGCATAGTCCAGTGGCATTGTCCATAAAATGTGCTACTCCACACTACCAGGCCATACATTTTACTTAAGTGTGCCATAAATCATATGGAGCCATTACTAGAAGTACATGCTCATGAGTAAATCTCCTGAATTGTCTTTGTGTTCCTTGACTCCTCAAAAAAAATTAGAGAGCTGGTGGTATGTATAGTACATACTTAGTATGCATTTAATAAGTGCTTGTGGAATTGAATAAATGAATGAATGAATAAAACAAGAGGCAGGTATCCAGAAAGGAAATAGTTTTTTTACATACTTTGTATGTAAATATAGATAAACTGGTAACCAATAGGAGATTATTTGGTAAAATTTATTAACTACCCATAGAATAATGTATCACAGTATTACTTAAAGGCAAATATGTGTTTAGCTGGGTGCTACATAGGTAGATAGCATTTGTTCAATGAATTCTAGTCAAGAAAATCAAATATATTGATTCCTGAAGGCTTACTCAAGTTTGAATAAATTTCTCCTTGGCCAGGAGTATATGTCAAGTTTTTATAAATAAGACAATTCATTCATCTAATTATATATATATGTAAATAATATATGAGATATTAATAATAGATAACTAATTCACACATTTTGTAAGTTATTTTATTGTCTCTTCTGAATTCACATATAAATTTTTTGATCATAGGAATTGAGAACAGAAGCAATCGCCAGGCCACTAGAGATAAATGAGACTGAAAAAGTGATGAGGATTGCAGTCAAAGATATTTTGGTAAGGTTGTTTGCTATCAATTAACCTTTATCATACCCAAATACCATGGCAGTTGTCACCTTACTTACACAAAACTTTATACCTCTATCTATACAATAGCCTTGACAGTACATGTTAATGGTAAGAAGCTGAGAACACTACAGACTTCCAAGATTGCTCTTTTGAATTATTAATATTATGTCATAAAATCTTAGATGATTCATAAGTAATAATATAGATATTAGAGCCCAGACTTCCCTTAAGAGAGATGAAGGGAAATAAGCAATTTATATAAATTTACATTTAGTAAGTAATTGTGCAAAACATTGTAGAATGCATTGGGAAAGATAAAAAATAAATAAGATATAGACTCTACCCTCATAAATAGAGCAAAACAAGAATGTGTTCTGTGTTACACAAAATTCTAGGTGTGATAGTTATACTATTGATAATTATTGTTGTTAAGAAATAATGAACTATTAGAAACAAGTTAGAAGGGGCGGCTAGGTGGAGTAGTGGATAAAGCACCGGCCCTGGAGTCAGGAGTACCTGGGTTCAAATCTGGTCTCAGACACTTAATAATTACCTACCTGTGTGGCCTTGGGCAAGCCACTTAACCCCGTTTGCCTTGCAAAACCTAAAAAAAAAAAAGTTAGGAACAGTACCAGTGTCAATACAAATGTGAGGCTGCATTGGCAACAGAGATTTTCTAACTTCTTTCCCCATTCTTTTTTCTCTAGGGAAGCTTTCTTTGTCTTTTCAGATGCTCAGTAAGTTAGATATTTGTGATTTGGGGAGTGAGGGAGTCCCTCTACTGATGAAATCACAGATTTTTTGAAGTATCAATACATGTACTTTGATTTAGGATATGAATACATTCACTCCTAATTTAGCTCTCTTTGTATAGAATTTTAGTTACACATTATTTTAAGCACATCTTTAGGACTGAAGTTAACTTTTTAATGTAGACTTTCATCACTTAACCCCAAAAAGTTCACTATGACCTTCTGATAACACCTCCAACAACTTTGCACAAAGAAGCTTAGTTATTGCTTATTTGTGGTAAGTAATAATTCAGATAAAGAGGAAGGAGTAGAAACATTTACATTGAGCAGCAGCATCAGTAAGTAGCCTTGCCCAGATGAACCAGAAAGTTTGACATAGAGGCAGCTGGGCAGAAGAGAAACAAAGAAAAAACAGAAAGGAGCAAGTCAAAGGATGGAAGTGTGGGAGAGGAGGCATTAAGGCCTGCCATTGACCTCAGGCAGATATCATGGAGCAGCAGACTTATGCTGAAAACCATCTGTTGTATGCACCTAATAAAGGACTGAGGGAGTCTGCCATTCACATCATAAATTCACCACTCATAAGAGAACAAACCTTTCTTCTACATAAACTTCTCTTAGTAACTTAATCTAAACTCCTGTCTATTCTCATACTTTGTCACCTGTGCTTCAGCCATTATCTTTGTCCCTCTTATCTTTCTCTGCCCCTTAGACAGTAGGCACTGAAAGGTAAGTTCTTATCTGAAAACAGGATTTTGTGTCATTTCCTGGCCATTTCCCTTAATTCCATCCTTCCCCTTTATGTGTTGATATTATGATTATATTATTATTACCACATATAATATATTAATATATTTAACTATTAGAATGTAAGCAGATTTTAATTTCCCTTTGTTTATGAAACTGGTGATTATGCATTATCTATGTATCAAAGATATTAATACATGGCAGTATGTGTTAAGTACCAAATGGATGGCAATAGGCTTCTTTATCATTAGGAAGCTGCTGCTTCTGGTATCTTCAGGTTTTTTAGAAAAACTAATTGATTGACTTTATGATTATCAATGTTGGTTTACTTTAACCTCAGTTTTCTTCTTTTAATATTTTATTTTTCCAACTATATGCAGTGATAGTTTTCAATAATCACTTTTGCAAGGTTTTGAGTTTCACATTTTTGTCTCTCCTCCCTGGCAGAAAGTAATCTAATAAATTACATAAATATATAACCCTACTAAACATAAATCCGTATTAGTCATGTTGTGAAAGAAGAATCAAATCAAAATGGGAAACAAAACATTAGAGAGAAAAATACCATAATACATCAGACAACTTGTAAAAATTGAATATAGTAAGCTTTGTTTTGTATTTATTTCTCTTTTTTTAATTTTTATTAAAGATATTATTTGAGTTTTACAGTTTTCCCCCATCTTGCTTCCCTCCCCCCACCCCCACCCCACAGATAGCACTCCGTCAGTCTTTACTTTGTTTCCATGTTGTACCTCGATTCAAATTGGGTGTGATGAGAGAGAAATCATATCCTTAAAGAGAACAGAATTCTCAGAGGTAACCAGATCAAACCATAAGACATCTGGGTTTTTTTTTTCCGAATTAAAGGGAATAGTCCTTGTACTTTGTTCAAACTCCACAGTTCCTTATCTGGATACAGATGGTACTCTCCTTTGCAGACAGCCAAAAATTGTTCCCAATTGTTGCGCTGATGGAATGAGCAAGTCCTTCAAGGTTGAACATCACTCCCATGTTGCTGTTAGGGTGTACAGTGTTTTTCTGGTTCTGCTCATCTCACTCAGCATCAGTTCATGCAAATCCCTCCAGGTTTCCCTGAAATCCCATCCCTCCTGGTTTCTAATAGAACAATAGTGTTCCATGACATACATATACCATAGTTTGCTAAACCATTTCCCAATTGAAGGACATTTACTGGATTTCCAATTCTTTGGTTTGCATTTAAACTACATAGTTCTCTGGATACAGATGGTATTTTCCATCACAAGTCTTTTAGAATTGTCTTTAATTACCATAATTGATCATCACTCAGTGTTGCTGTTAGTGTGTACACTGTTCTGCTGGTTCTGTTCACTTCACTCAGCATCAGTTCATGTAAGTCTTTTCAGGCTATTCTGAAGTTCCATCCCTCATGATTTCTTATAGAACAATAGTGTTCCATCACATGCATATACTACAATTTGTGCAGCCATTCTTCAATTGATGGGCAGCCCCTTAATTTCCAATTCTTTGCCATTACAAAAAAGAGCTGGCTATAAATTTTTTTTTTACGAGGAGGTTTTTTAAATCCACTTTTTTTGTGATCTCTTTGGAATACACACCTAGTAGGTAATCTCAGTTTTCTTAAAATAGTGATCTTATTCTACTTATCTGGAGAGACATTGCAATTAAATGAAAGGATCAACAAATGAGAGTCAGAAGAGTTGACTTTTAGCTATATGAATTTTATGACTAGTCAAATCTCTTCACCTCACTGGGACTCAGTTTCACTATCTCTAAAATGAGATGATCCTTAAGGTTTCTTCTAGCTCAAAAAGATTTTAAGAAGGAAGGCCCTCCAGAAACTAGGATTAGACCAACATCTCACATCCTATACCACGATATGATCAAAATGGGTGTAGGATTTAGATATGAAGGACAATATCATAAGCAAGCTAGGAGAACAAGGACCAGTTTACCTGCCATATCTATGGAAAGGGGAGCAATTTATGACCAAGGAAGAGATAGAGAACACTATTAAAAAAACTGGATAATTTTGATTACATTAAGTTTCTCTCTCTCTCTCTCTCTCTCTCTCTCTCTCTCTCTCTCTCTCTCTCTCTCTCTCTTTTGCAAGGCAATGGGGTTAAGTGGCTTGCCCAAGACCACATAGCTAGGTAATTATTAAGTATCTGAGGCCAGATTTGAACTCAGGTCCTCCTGACTCCAGGGCTGGTGCTTTATCCACTGCGCCACCTAGCCGCTCCCATTAAGCTTTTATGTAAACAAAACCACTGTAACCAAGATCAAAAGAAATATAGTAAATTGGGAAATAATTTTTCAACTATTATTTCTGACAAAGGACTCAATTCTAAAATATATAGAGAACTGAGTCAAATTCATAAAAAAACAAACTATTGGGGCAGCTGGGTGGCACAGTGGATAGAGCACCAACCCTGGAGTCAGGAGGACCTGAATTCAAATCCGGCCTCAGACACTTAATAATTATCTAGGTGTGTATCCTTGGACAAGTCACTTAAGCCCATTGCCTTAAAAAAATAAAAATAAAAAAACCAAGCCATTCTCCAATTGACAAATGGTCAAAGGACATGCAAAGGCAATTTTCAGACAAGGAAATCAAAACTATCTATAGTCATATGAAAAATTACTCTAAATCATTATTGATTAGAGAAATACCCTCTAAAGTATCTCTGAGGTACTACCTCACATCTCTTAGATTGGCCAGTATGACCAAAAAGGATAATGATCAATGTTGGAGGGGATGTGGGAAATCTGGGACACTAATACATTGTTGGTAGAGCTGTGAATTGATCCAGTCTTTCTGCAAAGCAATTTGAAATTATGCCCATGAGGCAATAAAAATGTGCATACCCTTTGATTCAGAAATAACACTACTATGTCTACATCCTGAAGAGATCATGAAAAAGGCTAAAACCCCACATATACAAAAATATTCATAGCAGCTCTGTTTGTAGTGGCAAAGAACTAGAAAACTAGGGGATGCCCAACAATTGGGGATTGGCTGAACAAGTTTTGGTTTATGTATCTGATGAAACATTTATTGTTCTATAAGAAATCAGGAAGGATGGGATTTCAGAAAAGCCTGGAAAGACTTGCATGAATTGATGCTGAGTGAGAACCAGAAGAACATTATACACCTTAACAATAACATGGAATATTGATCAGCCTTGATGGACATGCTCATTCCATCGGTGTAGGTGATCAGGGACAATTTTAGGGGATCCGTGATAGAGAATACCATCTGTATGCAGGGAAGGAACTGTGAAGCTTAAAGGAAGACCAACGATTATTATCGTCAATTTTTAAAAAATTGTCTTATGTATTATATAGTTTTGCTATCTCTAATATTTTCTTTCTTCCTTTTCTTTCTTCCTTTCTTCCTTTTTTCTTTCAACACATTCAATTTTGATCTATGTACATCATGGAAACAAATGTAAAGACTATCAGATTGCCTTCTGTTGGATGGGAGTAAAAATTCAAAACCTTGCAAAAAATGATTGGTAGAAACTACTATTGTCTTTAATTGGAAACAAATAAAATATATAATTAAAATAAAAAAACCTAACAAAATTAAGTGTAACATGATTATTTGAAAAAAAATTTTCAAAAGGCCCTCTTCTGGAAAGAATAGATAACCATATTAGTGGACTTAGTTCAGAATTTGAAGTCGTAGAATCTGGGGGGGTCAGATTTTGGTTTTGCTACTTACTGTCTTTGTGAACTTAGACAAATTTATTAACTTCTCTTAGCCTCAGTACCCTTGGATTACATGGCCTTTGAAGATCTCCATTTCTAGATCCATAAGCCTCTTAAATTGTCTGAAAGTAGGTGATTAAACGAAATAACCTTTTCAAAGTTCTTTTAACCTTATGTATCTGTGATTTTGATAGCTTAGAAATGTCTTTTTTACAAAGCATTTGAAAGATGGTTGATGTTGATACACTGACTTGGCATTCTCAGGCACAAGTTCAAAAAACTAAAGACTTACTCAACAACGTGGCCTCAGATGAAGCAAATTTAGAAGCCAAAATTGAAAAAAGAAAATTAGAGCTTGAAAGAAACCGAAAGCGCCTTCAAACTCTGCAGAGTGTCAGGTAACTACAGAAAAATGCATGTCTTTGAAATGATAAAGCAGCAAAAGACTAAAGGAATAGAATGTAATGGGGAGATACCTACTGTCCAAGAAGTAGTATAAGTTCAAAGTCTACAAACTAGAAGAACTTGAAGCTATCCACTGAAAGCAGACAGTTAAGCTCAGTTGTTTTTTGTTTTTGTTTGTTTATGATGCTTTTCATACTTAATTTTCAAACTCTGGAGTTTGAACTTTTGAAAATTTTTGGAATGCACAGTAAGTAAATCCAGATGGTAATGGTTACACAAGACTTGATTACATCAGACCAGACTTTAGAGCAAATCACATGAAGTAAGTTTTAAATTGATTTCTCCCATTTCAGACTAGTAGTTAATTTCCTCCCTATTTTTCCTATTTGAAAAATTAACCTCTAAAAGGTCATTGTTGATCAGTGCCACATTACATATGAATTGCTAAGTGTGATCTTGTGTTTGTGACCTTTTAAACATTATGGATTCTTAAAAATAGATTCTTTATATATCTGTAATTTTTTTCTTTCATCTGTTTTTTAAAAATTATTTCTGTTTTCTGTCTACTTAAATCCTTCCCTTTTCTATTTACTTTTTTCCATAGTTTCTCCATTCTCTACACAGCTACATTTTTTTCTCCCCCTTCCCTTTTTTGTGCAACTTCTCTCCTTCCTTGCATGTGTAACTTCACTGATAAAGTCTGTTCATTTGAAATTTTATCTAATGTCAAAATGTATCTTTGCAGTAGCAGGGAAAATTAAGTTATAATTGCAGGTAACAATGAAAATTTTTATCCTGGATGAAGGATCATTGTTATATTCCTTCCCCTTTTAGAACAATATTCTCTGAATGTTTATTCTCTTTACTTTAAAAATTATTCTGGAAAAATCATTCTGTATATTTTGTTTTTTAAGGAAACTTTTTTTGGGGGGAAATATGTCTCCTAGTTAGCTTTTTTAGGCTAGGAAGTTATACTACTTCTTTTTATTATTTGACTTTTTTAATTAGTAAAACTCTTCCTTTAGGATCTGTGGTAAGAGTAATAAATAAATAGGAAATTAGATCAAAAGAACAGTTGGAAATATTTTTGTAATGGGGCAGTTTTTCACCAGAATCACTGATTCTGAGAGTAAGAAAGGCCTCTGAGGCCATCCAGCCTAAGAATCTTCTTTCCACATTCCTGACAGGGGTCAGTCAACATTTTCTTTTGTTTTTTAAAAAATATTTTTCAAGTTACAGGTAAAAACTTTTTAATTTTCATTTTTATAATGTATCAATTTCAAATTCTCCCATTTTTCCCTCATTGAAAAGGCAAATAATTTGATTAGGGTTATACGTGTGTAAGTCATGTAAAATATTAGTCATTTTGTGAAAGAAAAGACTAACCAAAACCAAAAGAAAAATAAAGTTAAAAGAACCCAATATACTTAGATCTGCATTCAGATTTCATCACTTCTTTCTCTGGAAGTAGACATCATTTTTTTATCATAGATATTTCAGAATTGTCTTGTATTTTTGTATTGCTGAGAATAAATTCACAGTTGATCATTATATAGTATTGCCATTGCTGTGTACAGTGTTTACCTGGTTCTGCTCACTTCACTTTGCATTAGATCATCTAAATTTTTTCAGGCTTTTTAAAAAATATTTTTTATTAAATGTATTTATTTATTTTTCTTTTTTCTTTGTTTCTGTTTTTGCAAGGCAGTTGGGGTTAAGTGTTGCCCAAAACTAAGTAGGTTTTAAGTGTCTGAAGCCAAATTTGAAGTCATGTACTCCTGACTCTAGGACTGGTGTTCTAACCACTGCACCACTTAGTTGCTCCCTAAATGTAGTTTTTTTTTTTCCAGCTACATGCAATTGTTTCCAACAATCACTTTTTTGGTAAGACTTTTAGTTCTACATCTTCTCTCTCCCTTTGTCCCCCTCTCTACTTTGCAGCAAGTGATCTGTTTTATTAGTTAAATATACTTCCATATTAGTTATGCTGTGGAAAAAAGAATCAGAACAAAAGGGAAAAAAACCCCATAAAACCATAAGGGGGAAAAAACAAAACAAATTTTAAAAATTGAAAATATTTTGCTTTGGTCTGCATTCAGACTACATAGAATTGTCTTTGCTCATTATATGGCTGAGAAAAATTAAGTCTATCACAGTTGTTTATTACCCAGTGTTGCTGGTAATGTATATGGTGTTGTCCTGGTTCTACTCACTCCACTCAATATCAGTTCATATAAGTCTTTCCAGGCTTTTCTGAAGTCTACTCATGATTTCTTACAGCACAATAGTATTCCATCACATTCATATACCACAATTTGTTCTACCATTCCCCAATTGTTGAGCAACCCCTCAATTCCAATTCTTTGCCACTACAAAAAATTCTGCTTTACATATTTTTGGTACATGTGTGTCTTTTTCCCTTTTATATCATCTCTTTGGAATACAGACCTAGTAGTAGTAGTAGTAGTAGCAGTAGCAGTAGTAACAGTAGCAGTCATAGCACTAGCAGTAGTAAGCAGTAGCAGTAGTAGTAGTAGCAGTAGCAGCAGTATCAGTAGTAGTAGTAGCAGTAGTAGTAGTAAGCAGTAGCAGTAGTAGCAGTAGTAGTAGTAGTAGTAGTGGTAAGCAGTAGTAGTAGTAAGCAGTAGTAGTTGTAAGTAGTAGTAAGCAGAGGTTAGTAGTAGGAAGCAGTAGTAGTAGTAAGTAGTAGTAGTAGTAGTAAGCAGTAGCAGTAGTAGTAGTAGCAGTAGCAGCAATAGCAGTAGTAGCAGTAACAGTAGTAGCAGTAGTAGTAGTAAGCAGTAGTAGTAGCAGTAGTAGTAGTAGTAGTAAGCAGTAGTAGTAGTAGTAAGTAGTAGTAAGCAGAGGTTAGTAGTAGTAAGTAGTAGTAGTAGTAGTAGTAGTAGTAGTAGTAGTAGTAGTAGTAAGCTTGTTGTTAGTGCTGGATCAAAGGGTATGCACAATTTTATTGCCCTTATGGGGTAGTTTCAGATTGCTCTCCAGAATGGTTGAATCAGTTCACAACCCCACCAACAGTGCGTTAGTGCATTAGTGTTCCAGTTTTCCCACATCTCCTCCATCATTGATCGTTTTCCTTTTTTGTCATATTGGCCAATCTGATAGATGTGAAGTGGTACCTCAGAGTTGTTTTAATTTGCATTTCTCTAGTCAATAATTATTTAGAATGGGGCAGCTAGGTGGCCCAGTGAATAATAGAACATTGGCCCTAGAGTCAGGAAGACCTGAGTTCAAATATGACCTCAGACACTTAAAAATAACCTAGCTGTGTGGCCTTGGGCAAGTCACTTAACCCCATTGCCTTGCGAAAAAACCTAAAAAAGAAAAATTATTTAGAGCCCTTTTTCATATGAATAGATAACTTTAATTTCTTCATCTGAAGAGTGTCTGTACATATTCTTTGACCATTTATCAGTTGGGAAATGACTTATATTCTTATAAATTTAACTCAGTTCTCTGTGTGTGTGTGTGTGTGTGTGTGTGTGTGTGTGTGTGTGTGTGTGTGTGTGTATTAGAAATGAGTCCTTTATCAGAAATGCTAGCTGTGAAAATTATTTTCCAGCTTTCTGTATTCATTTTAATCTTTGTTATATTTGATCTTATTTGTGAAAAAACCTTTTAATTTAATGTAATCAAAATTACCCATTTTGTATTTTATAATATTTTCTATCTCTTGTTTGGTTATAAACTCCTCCCCTTTCCATGTTTTCCTACTTATCATTTCTTATAGCGCAGTAAAATTCCATTCCATTTCAACCACAGCTTGTTCAGACATCCCCTCAATTTTCAATTCTTTGCTACAACATTTTCTTAAAGGCCTCTGGTGAGCAGGAATCTACTATAGTCCTCCATGGGCAGCCTATTCCCCTTTCTGGATAACTTTTCCTAAGCATTAGGAAGTTTTTTCCTTTTATCAAACAAAAATCTGCCACTTAAACTTCTACCCATGACTCTTACTTCTCTCCTCTGGGGCTAAATTGACTAACTCTAATCATGTTTCTATGTGATAACCTTTCATATAATTATAGTTATTTTGTCCCCAGTAAACTCTTTCTTCTAAAAACTTGAACATCTCCATTTCTTTCATACATTGTTCCACGTAACCTTGAAACTCTTAGCTGTCCTGGTCATTATTCATGGAACACTCTTCATCTTACCATTCTTCTTAAACTCTGGTGCCCAGAACTGAAGAGGAAACTTCCATCTTATTAAACTGGCCCAACAGGGGCAACCAAGTGGTACAACGGATAGAGCACTGACCCCTGGAGTCAAGAGGACCTGAGTTCAAATTCATTCTCCAACATTTGATAATTGCCTAGCTGTGTGACCTTGGACAAGTCACTTAATCCCATTGTTTTAAATAAAATTTAAAAAATTTACTAAATTGACCCAACATCTTAACTGATTAATCTTTTTAAACCCTTATTCTTATCATCTCACTTGTTAACTATCCCTATATCAGCTTTCTATGGTCTACAACTCTTGACAGCCTGCCATTTATCCAAATCATTAATAAAAGTGCTAACTAGCACAAAACTAAGGATAAATTTCAGAAGCTTTTCTTTAGAAAATACCTTTCTAGTTATCATCAAAATGATTACTTTTTGGGTCCACCAATTCAAATAGTTCTGAATTCACCTACTTAGTTGCCCCATTATGTAGTTTATATCTCTTCCATTGTCCAGAAAAATAGCATCTGTTTTGCTAAAGTCAAGGTAAACTACTTTTAGCATTCCCTAGGTCTACAAGTCTAGTTTATGTATTTTGAAAACTAGTAGTATTTTTCTCATTCAGGTTTTTCCACAAGGGGGACAGGAAAGTAATAAACATTTATTACTGTGCCTCCTGAGTTCTAGGAATTGTACTGAGTGATTTTTATAATTATCTCATTTGATCCTCCCAACAACTTTGTGTGATCTAGGTACTATTATTATTTATCCCTGTTTTACAGTTGAAGAAACTAAAGCAAATAGAGTTTAAATGGTCTGTCCAAGATCATACAACTAAGTGTCTGAAGTAGGATTTGAACTTGGCTTCCTGACTCCAGAACCAGATGTCTTTTTACTCACTGCCAGCTGCCTCAAAGAAGGAAAACAAGCAAGAGAATTCTAATCCTTAGTGTACTTATTTTATAGAAATCATAGAATTTCAGGGTTGGAAAGGACCTCCAATAGAACAGCTACTCTATTTAAATAATGAATCTTACCTATAATGTGTGATCATATAGCTGCAATTTGAAGATCTCTAACTCCCCTTACTACCCCCAGTAAGATTTTAGAAACATTCTGTGCTAGCTATACTTTATCAAATTTTCCCTATACTGAGTCAAAATTGTTTCACTGTAAATACTCTCCTTTAAGAAAAATTATCTTAAAAACTGATTCTTTTATATATATATATATATATATATATATATATATATATATATATATATATATATATATATATATATTTATATGAAGGAACTTTCAAATCTTCTGTTCTTTAGGTTAATGATCCAAATTCCTTTAGTTCTGATTTGACATAATTTCAAATTCCTTCAACATCCCAGTTGCCCTCCCAAATATGCTTGTGTTCTTCTTAAACATGGTACCAAGAATTGCACAGAGTTCTACTATGTTCTGAGCAGGACGTTGCACAATGGGTGGGATCAACTGTGAAACAAAATTGTGAATTTTGTGAAACAAAATTGCAACTGGTTTTTGGGTAATTTGAATTACACTGTTGAATATATTGAATTTGCAGACTTTTAAATCCCTAGGTTCTTTGCATAGGTTCTAGGCTCATTCCCTATCATGACATATGAAGTTGATTTCTTTAAGCCCAAGTTCAGGATATTAAATTTATTAGGGCAGCACTGTACAGCAAAAGATCAAAGAACCTGGTCCAAATTTCAGATTGGCTACCTGGACAAAGTGCCAAACCTCTAGGGACCTTAGCTTCTTCCTTTATTAAATGAGTTTTGGAATAGATGACCAGTGAAGTCCCATCCAGTTCTAAATCTATGTTCACTATTAAATTTCATTTTATTAGATTGAGTCTATGAAAGTCCAGTCCATTGAGCTCTTTTGGGTTCTTAGTTTTATCATTGTATGATGGCATTCCCTTTTAGCGATCCCTCTCTGTTATTGGCAATTGAGTTTTTCTTGCCATCTCTTCCATATGTCAAAATGAGCTGCTGTTATTTAGTATGTTGTGTGTGTGTGTATATATATATATATATGTATGTATGTATATATATTTAACATATTTCTTATACTTATTATATTGACTAAAAACTTAAACAGAAGAAAACCAAAGATCTTTCACTTGCATTCTTTTAAACTTCTATAGACCAGCCTTTATGGATGAATATGAGAAGATTGAAGAGGAATTGCAGAAGCAATATGATATTTACCTTGAAAAATTTCGGAATCTGGCCTATCTAGAACAGCAACTTGAGGATCATCATCGAATGGAGCAAGAAAGGTTTGAGGTATATGTTTATAATTTTTGCATTATATTTTATTTTTAGTACATGATTTTACACTTACCCACATACAACATTGTAATTTTCCTCAGTTATTTCATGTGTATATATTTTTTTTCCTAGTTAGGGCAAGGACATATTTTTCTAATTTTTTAGTTTTTCCTCTCTAGCAATAAGATGATGATGGTATTGTAAACTGGGCTTCCAAGTTAGTTTTACCCTGTCCAGTTCTTGCCACTTAGACCAAGCTCTACACTTTGTGTTACTATCGAGAAATGTTGACAGATTTGCTGGATTATTGTATATCTTGCTACTTTACTGAAGCTGTTAATTTAGTTTAGCTTCTTTGCTGATTCTCTGGGGATTTTCTAAGTAAACTATTATATCATCTGCAAATAGGGATAATTATGCCTCTTTTTTTGATGTTTATACCTTTAATTTTTTTCTTATTACTATCATGAGCATTTCTAGAATTATGCCAAATAAAATTTTAGAAAAGAAACATTTCCTAATTTCTTATGCTCATTCTGTCATCCAACTTAATTGAGGTCTGTGATGGTCATCTTTATAGAGTTTTACAAAAATTCATCTTCTCATTTGTCTTTCACAACCATTCAAAGTAAGAACTTGTATTTAATTTTGTAAATAGAAAAAGACTCCTATGGGGATATACTTTATCCTTAACTGAGTTAAGTAATTGAAATCCAGTGAGAAAATTATACAGTCACTGTTTTTTGGGAGATTTGTTTCCTTCATTTAGAATCAACAGAGAAGAAAAAGTATTTCATTTTACTGCTTTTAATCCAATGAAGTATTGGATCCCTCAAATATTAGGAAAAAAGCATTTTCTTTTTCCTTCAACTTGCCTTTTGTTCTACAAAATAAACCTAATTAATCTCTTGCTGAATGATAAGTATTACTTTGTGTCTCTTTATGATCATGTGGTTTAATTTAATCAGTCTGGGGAAATGGATTAGATTAAATCCAAATCCTAGGCCTGAATCTTTCCTCCCTGCCTTGATCAAAGCCTAATGATCACTGCTTGTGGGGAGCTCACTGAAAGACCTAAGACATATGTACTGGGCAGAGAAAACAGAGAGAAAGTTAATGATGAAGTTAGGAGAAATTAAAAATGGAGAGAAAAACTGATTCTGTAAAAATACATTTTTCTTGATTATGACTTGTTCAGTCAACTTTTATCTTTATATTATAGTAATTTATTTTGCTTTAATTATTTAGCAACAAAAAAACCCCACCAAAAACCAAGGGAGACAAAAGAGAAGAAAAGGGGAAAAGCAGTGAATAATAGGGCATCACAAGTTGCCTCCAGTAGTACTAGTGCCTCCAGGCTATATTAATTGTCTCCTCTGCCTTGAATATTATATTTCATATAGATAAATTGTTCCTTAACATTGGTCTCTATTAAACCTTATTTGTGTACCTGTAGTATCTAACATAGAGAACAAGTATAATAAGGATTCAATAAATGGTTGTTGAAGGAATGAATGTCCTAGATTGATGTTTAGTGTTTTGGGGAATAGGTATTCCAAAGTACCCATGAAAAATTCTGTCACCCCTTAGATCTTTGGTTTCTTCCTCCCTCAGGGCATTCTTACTCTCTCCTCTTGACTCTGCTTTAATTCCTAATTCTTCAAAATTTCCCACTTGGTTTGTATAAAACACAGAACATGAAAATCTCTCATTCTCTCTTGATAGTACCTCCTCCCATTTTTCTTCATTGAAGCTATAATTTTATTGATGTGGACATTCTCTTCATGCTTAATACAACAAACTTAGACTGTATCCTATTTTATCCATCTTCTTCCAAAATTCCTTCACAAAAATCTACCCAATCTGCTGGAGCTTTTCATCTAGCTCAGTACTTAACATATGACCAAGCTACCTCCTTTTCTGATAGGTTCCTTAGTGGGTGGTATTCCTTATACCACTTCTTTATTGTAGGTCATCATTGGTAATATGTTGCAATCTACTTGTGCCCACTATGTATCTTTCTGTTTACCTTTGGGTTACATACAACTTGTTTGTTTGTTTTTTTAAGGCAATGGGGTTAAGTGACTTGCCCAAGGCCACACAGCTAGGTAATTATTATGTGTCTGAGATTGGGTTTGAACTCAGGTCCTCCTGACTCCAGGGCTGGTGCTCTATCCTGTCCCACATAACTGCCCCCCACTGCGCCACCTAGCTACTCACAACTTGCTTTTTAATGAGTTAGTAGTATTCCAAGATTCATAATCTCAAAGTAATTCCAGGAATAGTTTGTTAAAAAGATGTGAGAACATTAAAAATAATCATTCAATTTCCCAAATGCAGTCCAGCCTCCTTTCTTCCTCTTTTTCAGTTCTGAGCCCAACTCATTGGTTTTTTAACCCATTGGATTGGGCTTCCATTTGTATAGCCCAGAAACCAGATATTTTTCTTAATTTAATTTTTTATTTTGTACAGTAGATTGATTTTTTTTTTGAGCAATCATGGATCTTGTTGGGGAATCTCTTTAATACTCATGAGTTTGTGGCAATCAGCACACTATCATCTACAAGCAGAAGCATATAGAAGATTTCATCATCCTTAAAGAACATTTTATTGGGGTAGAAAGACAACGCCATCTCTCAAATGAATAAATTCAAGATGATTTCAAGAGGGAAAGAGCAATGATAACCAGAGGGAATCAAGAAAAACTTGTAGAAGGTGTCAACTTATCTGAATCTTGATGAAAACTAAAAATTTTGAGCAGAACTGAAGTGGGAGTACAGGGGCCATAGCCTATGTGAGAACCTAGTGACTGGAAATGAGATGTGTAATTTAGGGAATAATTAAGCCAATCTGATGAGAATAAATAGTATGTCTAGAAAGGGAGATGGTAACCAAAATGTAGAAGATCTTAAGATTTCAGGCTGGGTTTATATTTTATCCTAGAGGTCAGAGAGAACCACTGAAGTTTTTTATTTTGTATTATCATGAAAGTGATGTGTATATTAGGGAAATTAATTTGGCAGCTATGTGGAGAATTTGAGCAATAATCAGAGGTCCAGTGAACAGAGTAACCCCTAGTTAGATTTAGCCAAGAATCTGTTGTTATTATGTAAACAAAAGATCCCTTGTTGGAAGGCCTTTTTGAAGGCACATTTTGCTGTATTGAGTCATCAATTTTTTTTTTGTAATCAACAAAAAAAAGCACACTGAGGCCTTATATGGGCCGGACCTTTCAATCAGGTGTGTTCTAAAGATGTGGTCTTCTGCAAAAAAAAAAAATCATTTACAAAAGTATGTGTTTCCTTCACATATTTTCATCAAAGATATACTTAAAAGGTACACATCTCATTAATATATAAAGATAAGAAAGTAGGTAATTAGTTGAATAGTTCTCAGTGTCCTTGTGTGATCACCCTTTTTTTTCCTGTAGTAATAGTTTTGACTTTTTTCAATTCCTTTGGTATTTTCTTTCCTTTAGAAATGATCCTTTCGGGGTGGCTAGGTGGCGTAGTGGATAAAGCATGGCCCTGGAGTCAGGAGTACCTGGGTTCAAATCCGGTCTCAGACACTTAATAATTACCTAGCTGTGTGGCCTTGGGCAAGCCACTTAACCCCGTTTGCTTTGCAAAAACTAAAAAAAAAAAAAAATGATCCTTTCATGCCTTCAAAACAACAAGATCTTTTGCATGTAGTTTCTCAGTTTGTAATAGATCTTGTTCAACCAAGTTAGGTACCAATTGAAGTTCCTCATGGACTATATCAGGGACTGAGGTGTGAGAGAGTGTATATAATGATTCTTGTGTCACAGACAATGAAAATTTAATTTAATTTTATAAACATTTTTAACTACCTACTAAGTTCAGATACTGAGGATACAAAGACAAAAAAGGAACATAGGGATCTTACATTTTACTAGGGGAAACAACAAGTATCTCCAGATAATTAAATATACAAAGTAATTCTAGGCATCTAGAACATGTTATGTTAGGAGTTTTTGCAGATGATCAGTGATTTACTTAGAGAATCCTAGAGAATCAACTAAAATGACTTGAAACAATAATGAGCAAAATTGCAAGAAATAAAAGAATATCCAGTCAAGATAACTATACAGTATATAAAGAGTTTTGATTTTTTGCCAAGAATACTCATCGGATATACATGAATACAAATTAAAAATACTCTTTATAAAACAAAGATCTGAATATTTGGAGAAGTATTAATTTCTCATAGGTTGTCAGAGCCAATATAATAAAAATGACAACACTACCTAAATTAATTTACTTATTTGGTGTCATATCATACCAAAGGATTACTTTTTAGTCATAGAAAAAATAACATGAAATTCCTTTGGAGGGAAAAATGTGAAGAATATCAAAGAAATAATGAAAAGGGCAGGACTAGTATTACAGGATCTCAAATTATACTGTATAATAGTTGTCATTGAAATTATTTAGTCTTGATAAAAAAAAGCAAGTCAAAGATACAGAGGTCAATCAGTGGAATTGATTAAGTACACAAAATACAGATGCAGTAGTGTTTGATAAACACAAAGGCCTCCAGCTTAAAGACACCATTTTATGTTTTTTTTTTTTTGCAAGGCAAAGGGGATTAAGTGGCTTGCCCAAGGCCACACAGCTAGGTAATTATTAAGTGTCTGAGACCGGATTTGAACCCAGGTACTCCTGACTCCAGGGCCGGTGCCTTATCCACTACGCCACCTAGCCTCCCCGGACACACCATTTAAAAAAAAATACTGTGAAAACTAGAAAAAAAACTTCATATATAATATATATTCTAACACTTCATACCAGGTGCCAAGATAAGCATTAAATGCATACATAAATGCATATATACTGTTATAAAAAGGTCCTATCATAAGCACTGGAGCAAGGATTAGAGTATACATTTCCCAAGGAAGACTCATGACCATATAGGAAATAGAGAAGATTATAGATGATAAAATGGACAATTTTGATTACATAAAAAAAATTTTGCACAAGTGAAACTAATTTGATTAGAAATTAGAAGGAAAACAGTTACGGTGGGGGGGAGGGGAAATCTTTGATGTAAGGTTGGTTTTTTTTAAATTAGAACTAATTTAAGTTCCAAGATAAAGAACTGATTCAAATTTCTTAGAACAAGAGCTATTCACCAATAGTTAAATGGTTAAAAGAAATAAACTAGAAATTGTCAAAGGAAAAAATTCAAGCTGTCAACAACCATTTGAAATAGTTTTCCAGATCACCAATTAAATTTGCAAATTAAAGCAATGTTAGGTTCCACCTTAAACTGATCAGATTGGCAAAACATTTTTTTAAAAGAAGAAAAATAATCATTAAAGCAGTTTAAAAATAAACAGATAAGAATAGAAAGAAAGTCAAAGGGAATTACTGATAAGCAGAAGAGATTTGAAAGTTAAACCTGTTGAATCTATTATAAAATCATAAAATAGAGATCTACATTTTTCTTGTATATTCCTCTTTCTCTGTTCTGCTGTATATTTGCAAATGCTCATTTTACGTGGGGTAAATAATAGGAGTTCCATTTTGGAATGATCAGTTTGAGATGCCCACAGTGCATCCTTGTAGCGGCACATACTGGATATAAAGAATAATATTGGGGCGGTTAGGTGGCATAGTGGATAAGGCACCGGCCCTGGAGTCAGGAGTACCTGGGTTCAAATCCGGTCTCAGACACTTAATGATTACCTAGCTGTGTGGCCTTGGGCAAGCCACTTAACCCCCTTTGCCTTGCAAAAATCTTAAAAAAAAAAAAAAAAAAGAAAAGAATAATATAAATCACTTTTTTCAATCCTTAACTGTTTGGTTCTTGTTTTTTTTTATCTTCAGGAGGCTGAAAATACTTTGCGTCTAATGCAGAATAAACTTAAAGAAGAAGAAAAGCGATTGCTCAAGAGTGGAAGTAAGGTTACCATTCTTTAGGTAGAACTACTTATATTATCAACAAGTCAAATCAGTACCCAATTTTTAGTGCTTACTATGTGACATTGTGCTAAGACCTGAGAATACAAATACAAGTAGAAAGAAAGACAGTCCCTAGCCTCAAGAAGCTTACATTCTAATGGGGAGAGACAACAAAGAAGTTGGCTAATAGAGGGTGGGAAGGATATGAAGGTATCCATTCGTGGGTTATAGTAGAGAAAGTTCAGAGACTCAAAACTACATCTTAGAGAGGAATGATGACCTGATTCTGGGAGGAACCAGTCAATAAAAGGGAGAGAACACAAGAATAGAGGGTGCTTTCACTGTGAGAAGTCCAAGAGTCAACTACCTGATAAGGGACAAAGTAAGAATGCTTCCTCCTCCTCCTTCTCCCACCACTATTAGTTAATGCTAATGCTTATTATAGCAATATGACAAGAAAAAGAAACTTGAGGAAAGTAAGCATAGGCAATGAAAAACAAAATGATCACTTTATGCAGGTAATCATTTAAATCAATTAAAATTAATTGAAATGACTAATAACAGGGGCAACTGGGTGACGCAATGGATAAAGCACCGGCCTTGGAGTCAGGAGTACCTGGGTTCAAATCCGGTCTCAGACACTTAATAATTGCCTAGCTGTGCGGCCTTGGGCAAGCCACTTAACCCCATTTGCCTTGCAAAAACCTAAAAAAAAAATGACTAATAACTTCAATAAAGTTATATGATATAAAATAAATCCATATGAATCATTATCAGCATTACCAGATATTACCAATAAAACCCAGCATTAAGAGATAGAAAGAGGGGCAGCTAGGTGGTACAGTGAATAGAGCACTGACCCTGGAGTCAGGAGGACCTCAGTTCAAATCTGGCCTTAAGACACTTAGTAATTGGCTAGTTGCTTGACCATGGGCAAATCACTTAACCCCATTGCCTTAAATAAATAATTTTTTTTTAGGTTTTTTTTTTTTTTTTTTGCAAGGCAATGGGGTTAAATGGCTTGCCCAAGGCCGCACAGCTAGGCAATTATTAAGTGTCTGAGGCCCTATTTGAACTCAGGTCCTCCTGACTCCAGGGCCGGTGCTCTCCACTGCGCCACCTAGCTGCCCCAAATAAAAAATTTTTTAAAAGAACTAGAAAGAGAAATTCTGTTTAGAATAACTAAAGAATATATAATATAATTGGGCGTTTTACCAAGATATATCCAGGAACTATATGAATCTAATTACAAAGTATTTTTGCCAAAATCAGAGTAGAGCAAACATCATGTGTTTACTTTGTGCAAGGCCCCATGTTAGAATTGCAAATGCACAAATAAAATCTTGGCTATGTCCTCAGGGAACTTATCATTTAGTAAGAGACATATGATACAGTGAATTGATCATCCATTTATGAAACTGTGAAATGGCATGTCCAATTCTTTGGGTTCTCATTGGAAAAGATCATGATGATAGTAGAAAACAGAACTCTAATAACCACAGAAGGTTTAGGGATGAAACAAGAATCAATAGAGAATGGGATGGTGAAGGAAGGCAGGCAGAATTAGGAGGAGGATAGGGAGGGGAGAAGTAGATTTGAACTGGGATTTCTCAGCAGCATGGGTCCAGTAGAGATGAAAGAGGGCTTGGGGCAAAAGTTTGAGATAAGTAATCAACCCTGGCTACTTCATTTCCTCTCCACCCACTGTTGGGCTTATCTTACTCTTGTGAACACAGAATTTAAATTGTGATCACCAGGCCTGCCATTTCTTTGAAAATTCTAGCTCATGAATGTTTTCATTCCTTTAGGAAAATTATTTCAGTTTGAGAATTTTGCTGTCTTCATCACTTTTAATTCTAGACCACCTCAGGGATGGGCAACTGTTAGGAAAAATTCTCTTCATGATTCTTCCCAGCCTAAATTTCTTAGCCCCCCATCTGCTTCCTTGTATGTAGAAAGAGTTACCCAGCTGTGAATATGAATTATTAGGATGCCTTGGATACCCTTTTTGCCTTGACCTAGGAGGAAACAAGATCTTTCTTGTCGCTCTATCCTTCAACACAGAACTTAGATATGTACCTCAAGATGATAGTGGTAATATTAGCCATTATAACTCACTTCATTTGTAGTAGGCTGCAGGAATTCCTCTCTAGGGGGAAAACCTGGCAAATTCTAGATAGTTACTTATATCTTTCATGGTTAAAGGGAGAGAAGTCAGAGACCTTTAAATCAGAAGGAGTCAAGAGATCATCCAGCCCAGATCCTTGCATTTCAACTTTATTTAATACATTCATTTGCATTCTGATACATGAAGTCAGGGAATCCTGAGATGTATTCAGAGCTTCATCTCATGTTCTCATGAGAAATATATTGAATCATTTATGCTAATACTGTCTCACAGTATCACTTATGCAGCTTATAAAATTAAAATTTTTTCTTCTGCCAATCAACTTTGTAATTTGAATAGTGCCAGCAGCTTTGTTAAGGAATTATTTCAGTGCTATGCTGGAGAGTAGCTACTTCTTACTTATAAATTTATTTTGTTTTCAGATTACTCCGGCTCCCCGACCATAATTTTGGGGGCAACTCAGTGCATTCTATTTGAGATTGCCTGTGACTGGTTGATAATACTCCATCAATTAATCATTCAACAAGCATTTTCAAATATCTGTTATGTGCCAGATAAAAGTAAAACAGATCTTGTCCTCAAGAAACTAAGATTTTATTAGGGAAATTAACATGTACACAGAGTGAATAAGAAGTAATTTGAGGAGGGAAAGGCATTATAATACTGGGTGATGAGAAAAAACCTGTTATGAGAAATAGAATTTGAGTTGAACTTTGAAGGAAGTTAGGTATTCTATGAGGTAGAGTTGAGAAGAAGTACATTCCAGGTATGAGGGGAAGAAAAAAAGAGCCTGTGAAAAGATCCAGAAATGGGAAATGCTAGCTTTCTTTTGATGCTTTTGAAGTGATATAAGTAACTTTTATTGCCAGGGGCAACAAATTCTACTTGAGAGTAGACTTTCAGAGAGGCTCAGAATGCTGATGACATCTTGTGGTACTATGTGCCCTATCGTATACATGGGAGTGTTTTTTTGGGGTATCTTTTGCAATGAATTCATGATAAACTTCCAGTGAACTTGTCAAGTGAGACTGAAAATTTGGATTTCCAAAGGTAACCTTTCCACAAGATTTAGCTCTTTTTTTGTTTTGTGTTTTTTCATTAAAGATATTATTTGAGTTTTACAATTTCCCCCCCATCTTACTCTCCCCCCCCCCCCCCCCCCCCATGGAAAGCAACAAGATTTAGCTCTTGCAAAGTGTATGAACTTTAGGGGATGGAGAAGTCCTCAGAGATCTTGAAAGAGCCCAGAAATTTCAAAAAAAAAATCTTGTTTCTTTAGTCCATCCTCAAACAAAGAGCTTTTTGCCTCTATGCCTGAGCATATATATCTGCCTCTATAACAATCCCCCACCTCTGTCCATTCTCCAGTTCTGGCAATTTGACCAAGGCTCAAGTCACCTTTCTCAGGTACCTAAAAATTCTATAATTTATGGTCACAGATAACATTTACATAGCACTCTTAATGGACTTTATTATCTCATATCCTCATTACCCTGTGATGGTGGGTATTAAGTGTATTGAAACTATAGCTAAGGAGTTAGTGAATATGACTCACAACTTTTATTATACTGTGACTTATACATGGTGACAAGGTCAGGCTTTTGAAACCCAGTACCTTCTACAGGCCCCCTATAAGATTGTATCATTTTTAAAATTCATCACAAAAAAATTTCATCAAAATAACCAAGTATCATAAGAGTTTTAGACCTGGAAGAGATATGAGAAGTAATACAATTCATTTACCTCAATGATGATGGCTTTGTAGAAGTGGACAGAGCCCATTAGTACTCAATCTGAACCAGATTGTCTAACTAATTTTTGCAACCGTTCAGTTTTTTATATGACACTGATAACTTATTTCAGCAAAAATACATTTTGGTTTGAACTTCCTTTGACACATGGTTTGATTTGAAATAAATTTTTTTCAACAGATAATAATTATTAGGACCAAAAACTACATAATGATTTTGATCAAAAGTTTTGGGTATCATTTGATTTATGTTGTATAATATAATTGTTATTGGATTTTGTTAACTGAAGTAAAAAAAATTAGAGTTTTAAAAGTTATCTTTACTTAATAGTATTTAATGACCTGGGTTCAAATCTCATATTACTTGTAAAAATTTAGGCAAATCCCTTTGTTTCCCCAATTCTTGTTTTCCTGAGAGGTTGGCCTTGGAGCTCCCTTCCAACTCTAGATCTATGACCCTCTAAACTTTGGTCTCTTGAAAATGGGTGATGAAAGAATATATAGATAGTTCTAGGCATCAATATTTATTAATCACCTACTGTGTGCTGGGCACTGTGCCGAGGACTGGGCATGCATGGACCATGGGTACCTTGCCCAGTCTGGGAAATGTTCCTACTGGCCCTCCCTCTTTCTCTGCTCTCCACATGTTTATGTATATGGATTGAATTTGTTGCTTTGAGGTCTTTGGAGGAAACTGTAGAATTATTTTATTTTTTTGGACCTAGGTCTTCTGATGCTTCTCAGGGCAAAATAGTTCAATCTCAATATCCCTTAGTGTGTCAGGTCCCACAAGAGACATTACTTGATTATTTTCCTGTAATTTGATACGGATGATTATCTTTCTATCACATTGTACAGTAAGTTATTGACTTAACAAAGGCGGCTATCAGTTGCTTCCAACCAAAGTTAACTTTTTGTGCCTCATTGTGGTCTAAAGATAGCCTGAGTTTCCAAAAACTATAATACTGACCACAAATTCTACCAAGTGTATGCTCTAAGTTTGTGCCAAATTAGTAAATCAGTTCATGGACATTTATTTAAAACACTTGCTACCTTCCAGGCCTTTGCTAAGGACAGGCAAAGAATTAAAGAATTTTGTGCTTGTTCTTCAAGCATTAGCCTAGCTAACTTTGGAGAGACTCATCACCACAATTTTGACCACTAGATGAAACTTTTCAGTAAGATCAGTTTGGAAAGATCCATCTAAAAAATCATGAAGGGGGGTTTTGATCACATGGAAGGGATACCTTTGTGGATAAAATTTTTAATCTTCTAAAGTGTTTGGGTTTTTTTCTAATTGATGTTTTATTTTCCAGTTCCATGTTATGAAAGTTTTTCAGTATTCATCCTTTTGCATATTTTTTAACTTAAATAATTTCCTTCCACCCTCCCTTCCCAACCCCGCTCCCCTCAGTGGTGAACAGTCTGGTGTATTATTGTACATACACATTAGTGTTTAACAAGTTTATAGATTAGTCATTTTCTGCATGAGGAATTAGGATTAAGGGACAAGAAAGAAAATCTTGAGACAGGAAAGAAAAACGTAAGAGAAATTTATAGTATTCACTTGGATTCTATAGATTTTTTAAATTTTTGTTTCATTTTTCTTCCTCTGGTTGTGAACAGCATTGTCCATAGCAGGTCTCCTAGGGTTGTCCTCAGCTTCAGTTCCTGGAATTTGTTCCATGCTTGAGCATTCATGGTTTCTTACAGAACAATAGTACTCAATAATATTCATATACCATAACTTGTTCAACCATTCCCCAGTTGATTTTCAATTCTTTGCCACTACAAAAAGAACTGCTATTCCAGAACTTGTGGGGTTTTCCCATTTTTTATGATTTCTTCTGGTTATAAGGCCTAGTATTGGTAAATTGCTGGGTCAAAGGGTATGATCAGTTTTATTGCTCTTTGGACATAGTTTCATTACTCTCCAGAATGGTTGGATCAATTCACAACCCCACCATCAATGCATTAATGTCCCAGTCCTCCCACACCCTCTCCAATTGATTGTTTTTCCTTTTTTTGTCATCTTAGCCAATCTGGTAGGAGTTGTTTTAATTTGCACTTCTCTAATTATCACTGGTTTGCAGCATTTTTCATATAATTACATATAACTTTAATTTTTTCACTTGAAAACTCCCTGTTTATGTCCTTTGACATTTATCATTTGGAGAATGATTTGTAACCTTATAAATTTGATTCAATTCTCTAGATATTTTAGAAATGAGACCTTTTATCAGAACCCCTAACTGTGAAAATTGTTTCCCAGCTTTCTGTTTTCCTTCAAATCTTGGCCACATTGGTTTTATTAATGCAAAACCTTTTTAATTTAATATGGTCAAAATTCATCCATTTTGTGATTTATGTTTGGTCATAAATCTCTCTTTTCCATAGATCTGACAGATGAATATTTCTTGATCTTTTAGTCTGTAGTATCACCCTTTATGTCTAAATCCTGTGCCCATTTTTTTTTTTGGCAAGGCAATGGGGTTAAGTGATTTGCCCAACACAACTAGATAATTAATGAGCGTCTGATTTTAACTCAGGTCCTTCTGACTCCAGGGCCAGTGTTCTATCCACTACACTACCTAAGCACCCCAATCCTTTTTTTAAATTAATTTTTATTAAAGATATTATTTGAGTTTTACAATTTTCCCCCCAATCTTACTTCCTTCCCCCCACCCCTCCATGGAAAGCAGTCTATCAGTCTTTACTTTGTTTCCATGTTGTACCTTGATCCAAATTGGGTATGGTGAGAGAGAAATCATATCCTTAAAGAAGAGACAAGAAGTCTAAGAGGTAACAAGATCAGACAATAAGATATCTATGTTCTTCTAAATTGAAGGGAATAGTCCTTGAACTTTATTCAAACTCCACAGCTCCTTATCTGGATACAGATGGCACTCTCCTTTGCAGACAGCCCAAAATTGCTCCTGATTGTTGTACTGATGGGATGAGCAAGTCCTTCAAGGTTGATCATCACCTCCATGTTGCTGTTAGGGTGTACAGTGTTTTTTCTGGTTCTGCTCATCTCACTCAGCATCAGTTCATGCAAATCCCTCCAGGCTTCCCTGAAATCCCATCCCTCCTGGTTTCTAATAGAACAATAGTGTTCCATGACATACATATACCACAGTTTGCTAAGCCATTCCCCAATTGAAGGACATTTACTGGATTTCCAATTCTTTGCCACCACAAACAGGGCTGCTATAAATATTTTTGTACAAGTAATGTTTTTACCCTTTTTCATCATCTCTTCAGGATATAGACCCAGTAAGTGGTATTGCTGGGTCAAAGGGTATGCACATTTTTGTTGCCCTTTCGGCGTAGTTCCAAATAGCTCTCCAGAAGGGTTGGATGAGTTCACAGCTCCATCAACAGTGTAATAGTGTCCCAGATTTCCCACAACCCTTCCAACAACGATCATTATCCTTTCTGGTCATATTGGCCAATCTGAGAGATAGGAGGTGGTACCTCAGAGAAGCTTTAATTTGCATTTCTCTAATAATTAATGATTAGAGAAATTTTTTCATTTGGCTATGGATTGCTTTTTCATATGGCTATGGATTGCTTTGATCTCCTCATCTGTAAATTGCCTTTGCTATCCTTTGACCATTTGTTAATTGGGGAATTAACCACCCCAATCCTGTACCCATTTTGATCTTATTTTGGTATAAGGTATGAGATATGGGTCTATGCCTAGTTTTTGCCATATTGTTTTTCTAATTTTCCCAACAATTTTTGTCAAATAGTGAGTTCTTATCCCAGAAACTAATGTCTTTGGGTTTTTCAGGCAGTAGATTACTGTGGTCATTTACCTATCTTAATCCACTGGTCTGATACTGGGCAGTCTTGTTGACTCCTGCTTAATAGTATGTTTTAGATCTGGTAGTACTAAACCACCTTCCTTTACAATTTTTTTCATCAGCTCCCTTGTTATTCTTGACCTTTTGTTGCTCTGTATGAATTTTATTATTTTTTCTAGCTTAGTAAAATAGTTGGTATGGCATTGAATAAGTAATTTAATTTGGGTAAAATTATGATTTTTATTATATTAGCTTGACTTTTTTCCAGTTGTTTAGCTCTAACTAGTGCTTCGTAATTGTATTCATACATTTTCTGGGTTTGACTTGGGAGGTAGATTCCCAAGTATTTAATGTTGTCTGGAGTTACTTTAAATGGAGTTTCTCTTTCTAACTCTTCTGCTTAGGCTTTGTTGTTCATATATAGAAATGCTAATGATTTAATGTGGGTTTATTTTATATCCTGCTACCTTCCTGAATTTGTTAATTCTTAAGTAGTTTTTTTAGGTATTTTCTCAAATGCTCTAAGTAAACCATCATATCATCTGCAAAGAGTGAAAATTTTGCTTCCTCATTGCCAAGTCTGATTCCTTCTTTTTCATTTGTTGCTAAAGCTAACATTTCTAATATTATATTGAATAGTAATGGTGATAATGGGCATCCTTGCTTCACCCTGATCTTATTGGAAATGTTCCTAGATTATCCCTATTACATATAATATTTGTTGATGGTTTTAGATAAAAATTGCTTATTATTTTAAGGAAAACTCCATTTATTCCTATGCTTTCTAGTGTTTTTTTTATAGGAATGGATGTTGTTATCTTGTCAAAGGCTTTTTCAGCATTTATTGAGATATTCATATGATATCTGCTGGTTTTGTTACTGATATGTTCCTAATGAACCATCCCTGCCTACCTGATCAGGGTTATATTATCCTAGTAATAACTTGCTGTAATCTCTTTGCTAAAATTTTATTTAACATTTTTACATCAGTGTTCATTAGGGAGATTGGTCTATAATTTTCTTTGTTTTGGTTCTTTTGGTTTAAGTATCAGCATCATTTTGTTGTCAAAAAAAATGCTCCCATTTTTAAAAATAGTTTATGTAGAATTGGAATTAATTGTTTCTTAAATGTTTGGTAGAATTCATTTGTTAATTCATCTGGACCTGGAGTCTTTTTCTCAGTTTCTTTTTCTGAAATGGGGTTATTTAAGTATATTATTTCCTCTTCTTTTAATATGGACAGTTTTATTTTGGTAAATATTCATCCATTTCACTCAGGTTATCAAATTAATTGGCAGATGGTTTGGCAAAATAGCTATGAATTTATCTCTTTAATTTCCTCCTCATTGGTGGTGAGTTTATTTAACCTTTTCATTTTTCATACTAGTAATTTGGTTTTTTCTTTTTTTAAAAAATTTTTATTAAGCACAGGTTTATCTATTTTATTGCTTTTTTCATAAAACCAACTTAGTCTTATTTATTAGATCATTGGTTTTCTTGCTTTCAATTTTATTATCTCTCCCTTGATTTTTAGAATTTCTAATTTGGTATTTAATTGGGAATCTTGATTCTTTTTCTAGCTTTTTTAGTTGCATACCCAATTCATTGATCTCCTCTTTCTCTATTTTATTCATATAAACATTTAAAGATATAAAATTTTCCTTAAAAACTGCTTTGGCTACATCCAAAAATTTTGGTATGATATTTCATTGTTGTAATTTTCCTGGATGAAATGATTGATTATTTCTGTGATTTGTTGTTTGATCCACTCTTTATTCTTTTTTTTCCTTTTTGCTGGCAGTGGGGTTAAGTGATTTGCCCAAGGTCACACAGCTAGGTAGTTATTAATTATTAGGTGTCTGAGGCTGGATTTGAACTCAGGTCCTTCTGACTCCAGGTGCTCTTTCTACTGTACCACCTAGCTGCCCCTAATCCACTCATTCTTTAAAATTAAGTTATATAGTTTCCAATTAATTTTTTATTTCTCTTTACATGGCCCTTTATTACATGTAATTTGTATTGCATTATGATTTGAAAAATATGAACTTTTTATTTTTGTCTTCATTTGGTTGTAAGGTTTTCATGTTCTAATACATGTTCAGTTTTGGTATTGGTGCCATGTACTGCAGAGAAAAAGGTATATTCTTTTATATCTCCCATGTACTGTAGAGAAAAAGGTATATTCTTTTCTATCTCCATTAAGCTTTCTCCAAGTTTTCTAAGATTTTATTCACCTTATTAAATGACTTCCTTGTTTACTTTGTGGTTAGATTTATCTAGTTTTGAAAGAGGGAGGTTTAGGTCCCCCATTATTATAGTTTTGCCAACCATCTCCTTTGTAATTCATTGTTTCTCCTCTAAGAATTTGAATACTGTATCCCTAGATGCATATATGTTTAATAATGATACAACTTCATTGCCTATGGGGCTTTTTAAGAAGATGTAGTTTCTTTCTTTATCCCTTTTAATGAGATCTAATTTTGCTTTTGCTTTGTCTGAGATCAGGATTGCTACTCCCAATTTTTTGCTTTGGCTGAAGCATAATTCATTTTTGCTCCTACCTTTTACCTTTACTCTTGTGTATCCCTGCTTTAAATGTGTTTCTTGTAAACAATGTATTGTAGGATTCTGGTTTTTAATCTATTCTGCTATCTGTTTTTGTTTTATAAGAGCATTCATCCCATTCACATTTATAATTAAGATTGCTAATTCTGTATTACTCTCCATGCTATTTTTCCCCATTTATACTTTTCTCTTATTCCTCTTCACCAATGTTTTACTCCTTTTCCCCTTTAACTTTTTTTTTTAGGTTTTTGCAAGGCAAATGAGGTTAAGTGGCTTGCCCAAGACCACACAGCTAGGTAATCATTAAGTTTCTGAGACGGGATTTGAACCCAGGTACTCCTGACTCCAGGACCAGTGCTTTATCCACTGCGCCACCTAGCCGCCCCTTCCCCTTTAACTTTTAAAAAAAAATTTTAACTTTCAGTTTATTTTCAGTTATATCTCCACCTTTCATTTTATCATCCCTTCTTTTTCTTTCCCTCCCTCTACCCCTACTTCCCTGTAGAGTGTTAGATTTTTAAACCCAATTGGAAATGTATCTCATTTTCTCTTTGGGCCAAATCTATTGAAAGCATTTACTCAGTGTTCACATTCTCCCTTCTTTCCCACTTCTATAATAGGTCTTGGTGTCTTTTCACCTGGTCTTATATATCAATTAATGCCTAACCTCTTTATTTTTGTGTTTTTATTGTTTTAACCCTGTCTTGTATTTACACCCCCTTTATCAAATTATGCTCCTTTTATCTGACCTGATAGAAGTATTATCAATCAAAGTATGGTCAGTCAGGTACATCTTTATGAGCATAGTAGCTTTCTATGGTTAGCATGTTTTAGCTTTTGCTAAAATGTAAATGGGGTTGATTGATTGCTTGATTGATTGATAAGCAGCATTGCCTCATAGTCACTAGGTACCCTCCCCTCTTCTGTCTCATTCACATCAAACTACAATCACTTTATACATTACTCCCTTTTCAAGTATCATCCATGGACATACAATCCTCATGACCCAAAGCATCATGCAAAGCCAAATAATTTCATGAACCATCCCAACCTACTCTCTTCCATACTCCCCTTCCCCCCTTTAGCTCCCCAATCATGATATTTAACTCAGTGGATTAAGATAAGATCACTTCCTTATCTCTTTAGGTCCAAGCCTAATAAGTAGATTTCTACCCTCTGCCCCTATTTTACTACAAACCTCTAAGTATCTAGTAAAGTCAAGTCACTTCTGATTTAATTACTGGGACTCTCTGAAGGTCTCTATTAAGAACTTTACAATCAGTTGTAAAGTATGGAAGACACTAGCTCAATACCACCAGCATAGGATGCCCTCATCAGAGAAAGTGCTGAGCACTGTGAGCTTGACAGAATTAAAGTAAGTTAAAAGAAACATGAGACCTGTAAATTTATTTTTTTTTATTTTTTATTTTTTTAGGTTTTTTTTGCAAGGCAGTGGAGTTAAGTGGCTTGCCCAAGGTCACACAGCTAGGTAATAAGTGTCTGAGGCCAGATTTGAACTCAGGTACTCCTGACTCCAGGGCTGGTGCTCTATCCACTACGCCACCTAGCCACCCTGAGACCTGTAAGTTTAGAGTAAACACCCCAGCTTTTCACCTAGACCATTTGTCTCAAACATAGTATGTCATTTTGATCTTCAGTAAAAGGATAAGAATCAACCATACCCATATCTTCTAAATTTAATCTCTTCAACTATATTCAACTCTTTAACTATCCTAAGAGAAATAGAATTCTCAAAAGTTACAGTGTTGGGGCAGCTAGGTGGCATAGTGGATAAGAGCACCAGCCCTGGAGTCAGGAGGACTTGAGTCCAAATCCGGCCTCAGACACTTAATGATTACCTAGCTGTGTGACCTTAGGCAAGTCACTTAACCCCATTATCTTGCAAAAACCTCCAGAAAAGTATTATCTTCCCTTGTAGGATTGTATACAATTGAATGCTCTTGTCTTAACATTTGTTTTGTTTTTTCCCCCTTTTCCTTTTTTTTTTGCATCTCTTGAGTCTTGTATTTGGATTTGGAATTCTCTGTTCAGTTCTAGTCTTTTTATCAAGAAATTTTGGAAGTCCTCTGTTTCATTGAACATTCATCTTTTCCCCTGACAGAAAATACTGAATTTTGCAGGGTAGTAAATTCTTTGTTGCATTTGAAGATTCTTTGCCCTCCAAAATATGGTATTCCAGATCCTCTGGTCCTTTAGTGTTGAAACTGATAAGTCCTTGTAAATCTGATTATGTTTCCTTTGTATTTAAATTGCTTCTTTTTTTTTTGTTTCTTGCATTATTTTCTCCTTTATTTGAGAATTCTGGAATTTGGCTATGATAGTCCTTGGAGTTTTATCCTGGGGTCACTTTCTGGAGGAATTCTGTATATTCTTTCAATGGTGATTTTTGTCTTCTTAATCTTGCAGATTTGGACAGTTTTCCCTGATAATTTCCTGAAAATTATTTTCCAGTTCTTTTGTTTGTTTGCTTTTTACAAGGCAGTGGTGTTAAGTGACTTGCCCAAGGTCACACAGGTAACTAAGTGTCTGTAGGCAGATTTGAACTCATGTCCTCCTGACTCCAAGGCTGGCTGGCACTCTATTCACTGTGCCACCTAGCTGCTCAACTTTTTTTTGAACTTGATTTTCTGATAGAGCAATAATTTGTAAATTATCTCTCCTGGATCTATATTCCAGTTCGTTTGTTTTTTTACTTTAAATTACTTTATGTTTTCTTCAGTTTTTTACTGAAAATTTTTTTTTTTACTTTTTCAGACTTTTTACTTTGTTTGATGGAGTCTTGATGTCTCATAGATTCATTGGTTTGTATTTGTCCAGTTCTAATTTTTAGGATTTCATTTTCTTCAATTAGCTTTTGTGGTTCCTTTTCAGTTGGTTAATTTTACTTTTTTGCTGAGTTGTATTTCTTTTCTAGATGTTCAATTTGAGTTTTAGATGAGTTGCATTCTTTTTCCAGTTGGTCAATTTTAGTTTTTGAAGAATTACATTCTTTTTTCCAGTTGATTATTTTTTCTTTTAAAGAAATTGATTTCTTTGGTCATTTTTTCATAATTTTCCTGCATGGTTCTCATTTCTTTTTTCATTTTTCTTCTTCCTCTCTTCTTTAGTTTTTAAATTCTTTTTTAACTTCTTCCGTGAGATTTTGGATTTGAGTCCAATTCGTGGACTCCTTTGAGATTTCCCATGTAGGTAATTTTTCACTGCTTTCTTCTTCACTTCTTCATCTTTATCTGCATGGTAACTTTCTATGGTTAGTGATCTTTTAGCCTTTTTGTTCATTTTGGTTGTTTGAGCTCTACTCCTGGGGTATGGGGATGTAGACCCAAGCTTTTTAATGCTGGGGCTGGAGTTTAATCCCTGGCTTATCCTTGGTCAAGATGTTGCCTATGCAGTCCAGGTGTTGACGTTGCAGAGGTTTCTTTTCACCTTTATGTTCAGGCTTTGCCTATATAGTGGTTTGTTCCCAACCTAGTCCTGTTTTGGGGTTGGGACCAAGCTGTTGGGACCAGGACTGCACTATGACTAAAAGCCTCCCACTGGTTTTCCTGCTCTCCAGCCTCCTGGACTTTACTTCCCCTCCCCAGACTTAGACCTTCACTGAAGATCCTACAGTTGAAAACTTGTTTCAGTTTTGTCTTTTTGTAGTGGGATCTGTAGCTTTAATGTCTGTATGGAGACTTCATTTAGCATTGTGTAGGGAAAAGCTCCTGGATCATGCTAGCTTCAAACTGCCATCTTGACTCTGCCCTGGCATTTCCATCTTCTAGAGTACTAACGTCAATCAGCAACCCTAGGAGGTAGAAGTTTGTGGTACTAGGATTGACGTCATCTAAATTGTGGGATGAGTTCTCTAGGCCATTCTCCTAGGTAACCATTTTTGACCATGGAAGGTAGTTATTCTCTCTCTTCATGCAGTAGATATAGAATATTCTTTTCCAGTGCAATCAAAATGATTTGTGTTGACATTGTTGTAATATCAAAGGTTCAGTAATATCAAAGATAAAATTATCCATAAAATGACTTTAAGACATATCTCTGCAATATTCTGCATTAGAAATGACCATTAGTATCAGATGTTGGCTTCAGGAATGACTATCTCCTCCCTGATCAAAACTATGAATGATGGTGCAGCTTTTCTTGCTTAGCCCATTATTTAAGGCTTAATTCATTCTAACACTACCATCCTTATTTTATCTTTCTAATTCTCATCTTGATTGAAGAGTTAAAGTCCTGGTCGCATCATTTGGGAATGAATTTGAGCCAATACCACACTGTTTTTCTTTATGTGTGTGTGTATATATCTATATCTATATCTGTATCTATATCTATATCTATATCTATATATCTATCTATCTATCTATCTATCTATATATCTATATCTATATCTATATCTATATCTATATATATATATATTCAGGACAGCCTGACTCCTCAGTTTTGGGTTCTGTATAACAAATTGATGTTTGTAAAAAAAAATGCTCCTAGCCTGTCTGTGGGCTTACTAGTGTCCTTATTGCTTTGAGAGTCAGAAACAGTATAATGTTGTTGTTGGGCACTGATAGGCAAAAACAGATCAGGACAAAAGCTGAAAAGTACAGATTACTTTTGAATATTGATCTGTCTTATTGGAAGGAATTGATTTATGTCTAGAGGTAAAATAACATTTTGTAACATTGATTTTTTTTTAATTATCTAGGTAATGATGATTCAGATATAGACATCCAAGAAGATGATGAATCTGACAGTGAAATGGAAGAGAGGCGATTATCAAAGCCACGAACAGCCATGGAGGTTTTGATGCAAGGTGCCTTGATTGCTCTGGCCGCTTCCTTTTGCCCCTTAATTAAAAGAAGTGTTCTGAGGTGGTTTGACATTAAATATTAAATATTAAATGGATTTGAATCCATGTTTCATGGCTCTAAATTCAGAACTGTTTTTTACTATTGACCACACCTCTGGGAATATGTTTTAAATTATGTTCTATATATATTTGTGTAATAATGATTCATGTTATGTTGGTCCCCACAGATGATGAGAGGAAATGTGACTTGGTGAATTAGATGCTGGCCTCTGCTTCCAGCTCTTGTATTATACTACAATGCAACTATGTATGATGTTGATTGCCCCTAACTAGTGTTATTTTACAATATATTTTAAGTAAACACATCATAATATTTAAAAAACCTCCCTGAAACATTGTCCTATCAATCCTTTATGACAGAATTTAGTTTTGGGATAGCATTTTAAAGTTGCAAAAATGCTTTATATAAATATATATGTATGTATCTGTGTATACATATGATCACACACTTATTAAGTGCCTGGGGTGGGATTCACCTTCAACTTTTCCTGACTTTGGCATTCTTTCTACTATCCTACCTAGTTAACTCCCAGCCGTCAGTCATTCATTCACTCTTTTCAGAAATGGGGAGAAGGTTAGACATGCTAGAAAGCTCCCTAAAGAGGCAAGCATAAAGCCCATACTTGCAAAAAATATGGGTGGCAATTGATTAAGAAAGGTAACTGATATTGAGGGGGGAAACTTTAGAAGAAAAGGAGAAAGAAATCTAGACTATTAGATTTAGGTGAAATTATTTTTTTTGCACCATCTTCATAAATCCTTGATGCCACTGGCATTCTTTCAGACTACAGGGGACACCCTAAAGATAGTTGTCCATCCACTATGGGACACCAGACATTCTCTTCATCAAGTAGCACATAGGACATGGGAAATTGTGGATCCTAATAGCATTGTTATATGTTAACAACAAATTTTAACATTTTAAAAATATTTGAGTCTATATTCTTCCATCTTTACCTCTACTTCTCCCTCCTTGAAAAGATAAGCAATATGATACAGATTATATATATATATATATATATATATATATATATGCTATCTTGTGAAACAGTTCTATATTAGTCATGTTGCAAAATAAAGGTGTAGATTATGGTGGGTTCTGGCTAGGTCTTAGAATTTATCTCTTGCCTTAACTTGATTAGAGTTCATTTCTAAGCTAGTGGATTTTCATTATTTCCTTATCTTCTTCTCTTTAGGAAGACCTAACAAACGCATCGTGGGCACAATGCAAGGGGGAGAAACTGATGATGATGTAAGTTTAAATTAATCCTATAATATACTGATTTCCTAGATTAATCAAATGATAGGCTTGGCCTCATAGAATAGAGAAAAAAAGAGTAAGAATAGAAAATAGAATAGAAAGACCTAAGAAGCTAAACTAGTATCTAGACTAAAAGAATGAGTTTGATCAGTTTGACTGGAGATTATTCTGAGCCAAGCTGGTTCCCTTACCTCTGGAGGAATTTTCCTCACTGACACATGTTGTATTGTTTACTTATTAATATCTCATCTTTCATTTTTCAAACAAGCTCAATTGCTCTATTTATTTCTCTATTTACTGGTCATTCCATTCTTACAGTCCAAGTTAGCAGTCTCAACTCAATAGGATAATTCTTAACTTAAAATAGCAAGAAATCAATTTAATGCAATTTTATGAGTATTTATTAAGTTTCTACAAAGTGCTTAGTAGATACAAAGACAAAGCAAAAAATAGTCATTGCCCTCAAGGGGCTGGTTTCCTTCCTTTCCTGCATTCATTCATTCATTCATTCCTTCCTTCATTTCAGGGCTGGGGAGGGATCTAGGCTTACTAAACAATGCTACAGAAACTGACATAAAACTCTGAGATCAGAAAATGTGAGTCCCTAATCATGCCAACCAGACTTCTTCCTTGTCCAGTTACATTTCCACATTTGTTCTTCACACATCCTGACATGCAGCCATATTTAACCTACTTGTGCTCCTTCTTGTCCTAGTCCTCCTCGTGCTTGTCCTCCTCCTGCTCCCCATCTCTGTCCACCAGCCTGGGCTCCTGAGCCTCCCCTCCAGGTGTGATCTCCATCCTCCTTGTAGGGCCTTCTTAGGACATGGGACTGTGTTTGCCTGTTCTTTGAATCCCCAACAAGGGTTCCCTTGCTGACACATAGGAAACACTTAATAAATGCTGACTGAATGATATTTTAGTGCACTTTGAGCCTGTAACCATCATTATACCAGAAATACCTTTGGGGCTGGGACTCTTTTTTTTTTTTTTCCTGGTCTTTGTGGTCTTTGTAGTGCCCAGCATTAACTCTGACAGCTTCTACATGGAGGCGCTGTCAGACAATGAGGGTGATGCAGAGAAACAAGATACACAATCTGTGCCTTCATTAGGGGTATGTCCACATTCAGGAGGTGCCCACAAATAACTACACTACAGTGACAGTTCTATTGGAGTCCACAAGTAACCACACTACAGTGACAGGCTATAGTTCAGCAATGGTGCTGAACTCATGTAGAAGTAGGGGTCATTTAACCATGGACCACATCTTAACTTAGAAAATTTCATATTAATATTATTGATGTTCTGTTGTATTTTTATTTTATTCAGTATTTTCCATTTCCATTTTAATCTAATTCAAGTCATAAGTAGTCCACAAACTTCTCTGACATAGGGCACAGAAAACTGACCTTTAGCGGCAGCTAGGTGGCACAGTGATAGAGCACTGGCCCTGAAGTCAGGAGGATCTGAGTTCAAATGTGACCTCAGACACTTAATAATTGCCTAGCTGTGTGACCTTTGTCAAAGTCACTTAACACCATTGCCTTAAATTTAATTTAAAAATTTTTAAAAAGCTGGCCTTCAAGTCAGGAAGGTCTGGGTTCAAGCTCCTCCTCTGACACTGTGAGCCTGGGAAAGTCACTTAACCTTTCAGTTCTCTAAGCAACATTAAGTTGCACTGGCAGAGCTCCCTCCATCAATGAAGTTTGAGGGATCCCTAGATCCATAGGAAGGACATAAACAAAGGAGAAACCTCCACTCTCAAAGAGAAGAACTAGCTCAGCTCTCAAGTCATTCATTGAAAACCTCTCCTCATCCCCATATCAATTGTTTTCTGTTAGAACTGAAAGCACTTCTCAACATTCACCTAGTCCTGGGTGTCCAGTGTGACACAATTTAATCCTCTGCATCTAACATTTATTAAGAAACTGTTGAATACTGTATATACTTTTACTCAAATAAGGTACAGGACATGGTTCTTGTCTTCAAGTAACTTAAAATCTTTTAATGAAAAAGATTAATATTGACACAAAGTCATAGTATCATAGATTTATAGGTAGAAGGACCTTAGAAGTCATGTATTACAATCCCCTTATTTTACAAATGAAGAAATAGAGACCCATGAAATTAAGTGACTTGTCCATGATCACATGGTAATAAATAATGCAGCCTCTTTGTTAAGCACTTGATGAATGGTCCAGACATCATATTAAGTGCTGGGGGCCATCAAGATAGGTAGAAACATGGTTGCTGCCCTCTTCAAAGAGGCATGATTTATGACAAAATATATGAAAGATGATGTTAGAGGGAAGGGTTGGAGGAAAAGGGAGAGAAAAAAAAACAATAGAACTTGAGCTAGGCCCTTAAAGAAGAAAAATCACACTAGCAGAGATGTAGACATAGAAATGTGCATTCTCTGGGAGTAATGGTTTGGCTGATTTGACTGGAGTAGAAGGTGATAAAGGGAAGCTCCTGAGGAGCCTTGAACATTAGGCTAAATTTGGACTTAGAAGTAGCAGTACTGTATTGAAAGATTTGAGCAAAGGGTGGTCAACAAGTGGCCAGAGCCAAAACAGCAGGCTGAAGACAGGAGAGTCAAGACAAAAAGAGTAGTCTTTCTTTTTTTTCTCACATTCTCTCTTTTTTTATTTAAAGATTTTATTTATTTTGAGTTTTACAATTTTTCCCCTAATCTTACTTCCCCCTCCAACAGAAGGCAATTTGCCAGTCTTTATATTGTTTCCATGGTTTACATTGATCCAAATTGAATGTGATGAAAGAGAAATCATATCCTTAAGGAAGAAACATAAAGTATAAGAGATAGCAAGATCAGACAATAAGATATCAGTCAAAAAGAGAAGTCTTGATAATTTCTGAGTGAGAAAGGGGGACCAAAAGCAGATCTTTCATACATAAAAACCACAAGTAGGTTGTACTATGATGAAATCATTTTTAGGTCTTGAGTTTCCATTCCCACGGATCCTGTGGAATTGTCTCAAGTCTTGGGGGTCATGATTACTCTGTGAGTTACAGAACCAGAGTTCTATGATGGGAACAGGAGTTCAACACAGGACCAGGGATTGCAAACATGTGATTGATGGCCCTGGAAAATAGAGAGAGCTAAATCCCTCATTGAATACTAGTGCTGATCCAAGCACTCCCCTTTATTCAAGGGGGAGATCATTTCAGAGCACAAAGGATCATTGTGCCACGCTCAGGGCACAGGGCCTTTTGCTGGGTCTTAGAAACAGAACTTCTTCAAAGTATTTTGACAGAAGGGTAGCTAGGTGGCGCAGTGGATAGAGCACCAGCCCTCAAATCGGGAGGACCTGAGTTCAAATCCAGACTCAGCACTTATTCTCAGCGCTTATTCCTTACTTAGCTTGGGCAAGTCACTTAATCCATTATCTTGTAAAAATTAAACAAAAAAAATTTGACAGTTGACATGTGCAAAGCAGTGCTGAGACCCCAAAATTTATTTGACTGTGGGATTAAATCAGGAAGATCAGTTAGAAATTTGGTGATTATAATAAGTCAAAATGTGAGGAAATAAGTTAAGAATTTGAGCATGAAAAAGAAAGAATGGATGAAGGATATCCTTTAATTTGCCTGATTAATTTGAGGTGGAGTTAGATGAGGAATAGAGGATGGGTCCAGTTTTAGGCCTGGAATATTAGACAATAGCTAACATTTATAATAGCACTTTTGAAGATTGTAAAGCATGTTACATATGTTTTCTCATTTGAAGACTTAAGAAAATGAAGATTTCACTAATAGAAATAGCAAAGTCTGGAAAAAAGCATTGGAGGTGGCTTAGGAGTACTAAAAACCTTTTTTTTTGCTTTTGTGTGCATAGCTCATATTATAAATTCACATAGGCCTGGGCTGCCCAGAATGAGTGTAGTGTATGCTGTTATTCCATTTGTCCTGTTGTCTTCTCCTGTTCATTCAGTATTCTCAAAATAGACCAAATCTATACATTCTTTCTGCTGTCCTCCCATAGACCAAAAAGAGATGGGCTCCTTTCTCCATTTTGGTCCTCATACCTACTTTGCACATTCTTTTTCTCTTCCCTAAATCTAACAGGAATGAAAATGAACATATCCTCAGCTCCATTCAGAATCTTCTTTTTCATTAGTAAAAAAGCATACTCTCATTTTTACTGTACTTCACAGTTTATAACTTTGTCCTTATAATAGCACTGTGAAAAAGAGTGTGGATTTTATGCTGATTTTATTGATGAAGAAACTCAGATCTCAGAGGCAAAATACCTTTCAAGGGATGTTTTTCTGGCTTCCCACAAAGCAAGTTCCAGGGGATAATTGGCCAAAAGCCATGGCATTATATATAACAATAGTAAATCCAATTTGTACTGGGTTGTATAGGTCTGGAAACTGATGCCTGAAGGCAGTATTATTAATTCAGAGAATTTCATCTATGACTTGGTCTGGCTACTTTTTCTCCTGTGCCATGCAGTGTTTTTTTCTTCTGAACTGCTAGAAAAATGTTTATTGGGTTTTAACTTCTAACTAGCTAAAAAAACTAACTACAACTTGTTATAATAGTAATGCCCTCTGTTTTATTGTAGGAAGATTCAGAGGATAGTGAAATTGATATGGAAGATGATGAAGAAGATGATGATGATTTGGAAGATGAAAGCATGGCTCTCTCCCCCACTAAGCCAAATCGTAGAGCCCGTAAACCTGAGCCGCTGGATGAGAGTGACAATGACTTCTAGTTTACTCCTTCTGGCCCCAATGTGAATTAAAAACAACATGGGTAAATCCATGATGAGAAATTTGGGAAAGTAATGTGCATTATTTTAACTATATTAGCTGTTCGTTATTGAAGATATTCAGCTGTAATCTCCTTTGCTTAGGTTTCGTGAAATTTAAATAGGAACCAAAATCACCACCAAGTATTTTTTTTAATATATTTACCCACTATTTTTGGAAAATAAAATTTCTTGATTATCATCATCAAAGGAGATACAAAAAGTCCACAGAACCACAAAGAGATGAGAAATGTGATTAATATCATTGTGTCACAAGTCAGATCTTGGGAACCACCCCAGGAATAACTTCTCCCAATGTATGCTGCTTACCATGGTTTTAAAATATTGGCAACATACTGATTTTAAGAAGATAATTTTCCTTTTAATTTTAAAACTCCCTGTGCTCTCTCTGTACCAAGTTCTTCTGAATGTCCTTAAATAAACATAATTTTCTAGCGTTTCGGTCACAGAGTCATAGAATATTGGAGCTGGAAGGGACTTTTGAATTCATCTAATACAACACTTCATAAAAAAATGAGATTAAGATGAAGAAAAGCTGTGATTTGTGCATGACTTTATAACTCTTGAGTAAAATACCCTAGTTTCTTGAATTCCATCCAATTCAGGGTTCTTCTGTTTTTGCTATGCCATCCTGTCTGCTTAGATTCCATTCTTACAAAACATCCTTATAGGTGCGAAAGACAATTGAAAGCCTTTATATTAGGCTGCAATATGTTTAAGTTTTTCTTCACTTCCTTTTCAGAAAGCTCACTTTTTTCAGAAAAAAAAAGATCATGTTTCCAAGACAACCAGGACCACCTTTTCATCAGCTTTTTCTTTTTTCTGTTAACTGTACTAAATTTGTAAAACTTGTTGACCTAGATTTTTTGTTTGCCTGAGACTCTAAGATTACCCATCAGTAAATCTAAAAACATCAGCAATAGAAATTGCAAACCTGCATGACTTAAAGAATTTTTTTAGAGAACAAACTAGCAGCATGTAGCAGTCATATTCTTTGACCCATTACATTGTTGATAATCCCTGAAAGTTTTATCAGAAGCAAAAAAAAAAAATGTAATGTCAAAAAACTGGAAGTGGTCCAAATGTCTGACCAGAGGTGGGGTATTTAAATAAATTTTGATACATAAATGGAATGGAATATTACAAAACAATTAAAACTAGTCTGAAGAAAAAATCCAAACCTTTAAAATAATGCAAAGTTAAAAAAAAACTACCACAAGCAGAAAAATTTAACTATACATTATAACTACAATCATATAAGAAGAAAATAAGAAAGAATGGACCAACAAAGAATCCTGGAAACTTAATAGGAATGATAAAAATTATGACACTTCCTGTGTCCAAATTAATTGATTTTAGATGTAAATTGTTACTAAACAAGTTTAGTTGGTTGTATTGATGTTCAAATGTTAAGTGTTTATTGTTGTTTTTTTAAGGAATTTGAGGTAGGAGAGATCTTAGAGATTCTCTTGCCCAAACTCATTCCACAGGGCCTAGACTAATGAAACAGAAGGTAGTACTCCTCTTAGCACTCTCTCTCTCTCTCTTCCACCCTGACAAACTGTCTCTTTCTGGCAGGAAAAAGTCTTGATGTAAAATAAATGTAGTAAAAAGCACTTAAATAGTCAATTCAATGATTTTTCTTTTTGGTCACCAAAACTGTATGACTTCTGTTCTGTATCCACTTCCTCCTGTTGCGCACTCTCCTTTATCACTTATTAGTTATGTAACAACAGGTAAATGGCTTGACTTCTTGAGCTTGTTCTTCAACTGTAGATGATAACAGTTTACCATTAGCAAATATATGTCATTTTTCAAGATTTCTGTTTTTATAACTGAGTAATATGGGAAATCTAAAAGTTTTAGAAGCCTCTTTTGACAATTTAGACTCATTGGATCAAAAAATATGGAACTAAAAGATTGATTTATTCCCTTCACATTGGAAATTGGAAAACAGCGTATGAGAGGGAAAGAAAATTGCCCAAGGAAATGGTAGGACTGTGATTGAGAACCTAGAGAGTCTGACTACCTATCTTTCTTTCCACACCTTTTTCCTAAAGACTACCATCATTCAACAGCTTGGAAAAGTTTATAGTTGACATTATTATATGCTATTAATCAGTTTGCTAGACAATTTGGAAGTTATATTTTTTTTTTCTTTCGAGGTAGGATACTTTCAGGGGTGTCCAATCTTTTAGCTCTTCTGGGCTACTTTGTCCAACAAAAAGCTTTCAAGAACTGCATACTGAATTCACCCATTCATGAATATCATGTCACCACTCCCACCAAAACACCTACCACTAAGGTACACAACTACAGGGACTAGGATTAGCTTGAATGGACCTGAAGGACCACTAGATCCTCAGGCTGCTAGTTGGACATACCTGCTCCAAAGAGTTTTTCAAATTTTTTCTATAGCATTAAAGATAGAATATAGCTTATAAACCTTCAGGAGTCTGGTGTGACTTTAAAATGTGGTTATATACACCAAAAACAATTACCCTCCCCCCAAAAAAACCTTCAAAAAACCCCCAACACCCAAATTCTATAGAACTTTTTTTTAAAGGTTTTTGCAAGGCAAATGGGGTTAAGTGGCTTGCCCAAGGCCACACAGCTAGGTAATTATTAAGTGTCTGAGATCAGATTTGAACCCAGGTACTCCTGACCCCAGGGCCGGTACTTTATCCACTGCACCACCTAGCTGCCCCTATAGAACCTTTTTGACTTGTTTTTCAAGGAGCATAAAAAACAAAGTCTACAGTCTGACATACTAAAAACATTTTAAAAAATATATCAAAAATCCTTTGTTAGAACCATAAAACAATAATAATACTAATTACCCAAATAGAATCCTTCCATGGGAGAAACTCTAAGCACTTTTAAATAATAGTCTTCATAACAAACCTGTTAGTCATATAAATATAGTTAGGATGTGGAGCTGATGAGATCAATATTATAAATGTGATTCTTGTAAGATCAATTAGTTTTGCTTGGTTCAAAGCTACAGTACATGCCAGTAGTATAAGTTTCTTGAGGGCTAATTTTTGCCTGGTATATAATTGTATCTTGTATATAATTGATGATAAATAGATGTTTGTTGAATATAATTTACTTCAGTCAGTTAGCAACTATGAGATTTGCCACAAGAGACCAAGGGCAGATCAGTCTAACTCTGTTATGGGGGAAAAAAAACAACTCAAAAACCTAAGTCTTAAGTGATAAGTTGACATTAACATCATTGTAGATGTAGTGTATCATATTAGTTACATTAACTGGAAGCACTGAGATGTAAATGATTTCCTTAGCTTGTGAGGGATAGCAGGGAACTTGCTTTTAAGGACTCAATGGACTGGGACCTAGTATAAACCTGGACTAACTTTTTTTCTTCTCAACCTATTGGTCTGCATTGCTATACTATATATAATTTCTTGTAAAAATTATTCTACCTGGATGATTCACATTTACAAGTGGCATATGGGATAATTTGTTGTGTTTATACTTAGGAAAAGAAAGGATCTTATTTTTAAATGTCTTTTATGCAAACTTAAGAACTTTTAATAACGTTAAGGCACTCTGGTTTATTTTTTTTAGGGCTAGCTAATTATCAAATATTAGTTTCTGTATTTAGGAGTAGTTCCTTGAAACATTTCTCTAGAGGGTAACCCAAGGGTTTCATAGAAGTTTTAAAAGGAAAGGAATCGATAAAAGTGAACAATAAAATATACTCTTGAGTATACCATCATCTCCTTCCAACCATCAAATTGCCAAAGAGGGTAGAAAATGAAAATAATCAATTTATTATTAGACTGTAGGAATAAAGACAGAATGATAACAGTGCCTCTGTGAATTCAACCCTCCTGGGAGAATATAATTATGCAAAAAAAAGTTACTACCCTTTGACCCAGCAGTCCCATTACTGGAATTATTTTCAGTTTTTATTACTGAAAGTCATCAAAAGATCCTGTTGATACCCAGATATCTATAGCATTCTTTATTATATGCCCATCAGTTGGGAAATGATTAAACAAACTGTGGTATATGATCATAATGAAATATTTTTGCATGGTAAGGAATAAAGACTATTCCAGTTGCCTGATGTTACAGTACATTTTCTTCTTTTAAGAAATGGTAAATTATAGAAACAAAATGCTACTTCTGCTGAAAGCTTTATCAGACAGTTTTGCTTAGCCATTTTTTAAGGTTTGGATAGCATTGTTTTTTGGAATTGTAATGGTAAAACAAAATGTCAGTGAGTTAATTTTTTTAAAGAATGCTGTGTAGAGAAGAGATGGCTAGATATTATGGTTCCCAAGACTGGTTTGTCATTTATTTAGTATGATGACTAAACTAAATTAGGATATCTACTTTGAAGACCTAAGTAACATTTTTTACCAACCTCATTGTAAAAGGAATGTGTTCTTTGTTCTTTCAAAGTCATTTCAGAGAAAGAGGTAGGTAGAAAGTGTGAGCAGGCTGGCATATTTTTTTGTACTTAACTATAAAGAATTTTACAGCCATAATGATTTCCTGTTCAAACTAAAAATGAGTATCATGCACAGTCATTCTCATTGATTTGACTGATAAAATCTTTGGTGTCTTAGATGATTTTTTTTTCCCAGCTGCATTTGTGGGAAATTATGTTTTTTGATAGGCTGTTGATATAGAGGTTTCCTAGTGGCCTTTGTGGTCTGCTGAGGCTCAATACATTTTCATTATATCATTATATTTTAACACATCATAAATTCACCATCCTGGTTTCTCTGTTCTGGACATGTTTTAAATGATCCATATACCTTATAAAAATGTGACACCAAGAACTTGATTGAATCCTCCAGATAGTATCTGACCCAGAATACTTCAGGATTACTACCATCTTTTTTTCTTTTCTGTTGCCACATCATACTTGTTTATCCCTGAAGAATAATTTGCTTAGTGGTGGTATGTGGAAAACTTAGAAAAATGACAGAACCATTTTAATTTTTCTATCCTCAGAATTCCACAGCTTAAAATCATTTCAAAATACATCCATTCCCAGTTTTTCCATCCTTTTTGAAGAATTGTGACTTCTTAGAGTCGCATGTTGCTTGGAAGAATCAAGGAATATTTCCTCCACCACTCAGGTCAGGTTGATACTTTAATGATCTTATAAAAAAGTTTTGGGTAAGCCATGGCCAGTCACTTTGTTGTCTCAGTGGTTGAATCCTTAATCAGGAGGTCTATATTCTTAAGCAGGTTATCACTGTTGCTACCCCCCAGTATATGCATGGTCTGAATCACAAGGTATATTACCCATGGAAGAATGTACCCTCTTATGCAGGTTATTGTTATTCATGTTTTGATGTCAGTTCTGGAAGGTGAGACTCTCTTTGAAACTCCTTACAGAAGATCAATAAACTTCTTCCTATTAGAATGACCATGCCATTGACCTTCAGGTTATCATTTGTTATCACTAGTCTCTTAGCATTCAGAGTTCCTGCTTGGTTTCTTCCTTGTTCTTCCCAGAAGCAGTAAGTTCCACCAGAAATTATGGCTCACATTTCAACAGTACAATTTGGGGCATTTGTCTTGATGGTTTCTGAGATCATCCTGGCACCTGATTTTCCAATATGGTTTCCCTGGAGACTGGGAAAAAAAGGGTTCAAAAATTGTATCAGAAAGCCAAGTAATGGAACTTAGCATCAGTCAATAAATAGGCAGCATATTCTACTAGGTTGAAGGAATTAACTAAATAATAGCATACCAACCCTTAAAAAGTATGCAACAGGCCTGATCAAAGGTGGGAGAGAGAAGAGATGATTCCAAGGTTATGACCCTGAATAATTACAAGGATGATGGTGATGAAAACAAAAGTGAGAAGAAAAGGGGTAGAATTTAGGGAATAGTATTTTTGGATAGTGTTGAGTGGCTTTTAGCATCCGTTAGGTTGTCATAAATGCAAGTTTGGAGTGGGAGAATAAGATTTGGGAGTTTGGTTTGAAAAAGAGCAGCAAAGCTATGATAATGTGATACTCAAAGAAAGCATAGACAAGGGTCAAAGCAACGACAATGGAGACCATACATATTGAAGTGATGAGAAGGAGATAAGGAGCCAACAAAAGGAACCGTATAAGAGAACTATACAAGTGCAGTGTCTGGGAAGCCAGAACAGGAAAAGTCTTATCTAGAAAGAAGGGATATAGAATTCATGAATGTTTGTCCTTTATGTCATCACCTATTTATTGAGCCTCAGCAGACCACAAATGTCACTAGGAGACCTCTATATCAAAAGCAGAGGGCCTATCAAAAAACATAATTTTCCACAAATGCAGTTTGTCATGACATGACATTTGAGTAAGGGGGTGCTGTGTTAAGTCACCAGCCTCACTTTCTTCTCCAGAGCCATCTGGAACCAGTGGCCCGATATTAATCAGGACAACTGGAGATGACCCTGGATGCAGGGCAATCAGGATTAAGTGACTTGCCCAAGGTCACACAGCAAGTGCCAAGTGGCTAAGAATTCATGGAGGATGAGGACAAAGAGGCCAATGAATTTGGCACTAAGTAGGTCTGTAATGTCCTTGGTTTTTAGCTAAGGAGAATGGCAGAAGTGGAAAGCCAATCTTAGTTCAAACTTTGAAGTCTAAATCCTTTAATAAAGGTTTTTGCAAATAGCCAGTTGCCCTAGGCTTAACATTGTCCAGAAGAAGCAGTAGTATACAAACCTAGACTTAGAAGTAACTTCATAAGTCACCAAATTCAACCTCCCACAAAGTTCAAGAATTCTTTTACACCAGAGTTTGTTAACCTTTTTTATGTCAGGATTCCTTTGGCAGTCTGGTGAAGCCCACTTCAGCATAATAATTAAATGAAATGCTAAAGTTAAGAGGTTCCAGAAATATAAAATTTTCCCCATCTAAGTTAACAGACCTCCAAAATTTTTCCATTATAGGTTTGTAGGTTAATAACCTCCATTTTTATAGCATCCTTGGACAGGTGATCCAGACGCTGCTGGAAAGACTGAACCAGTGAAATCTTCAGTCTCTACCCCCTGCTTTCTTCCCTGAGCTAAACATCCCTATCATCAAATGATACTTATAGGACATGATTGCCAAACCCTTCATCAGCTTTTTCACCATCTTCTGGTTGCCCTTTGTGTTGTCAATAACCCTCTTAAAATATAGGACCCAGAAATGAATTGAATGCTCTTCAGATATAGTCTTATTAGTATAGTTTATGGTGGAATTATTCTAAATCACTAATTAATGAAAATTAGGACTAAGTAATTTTTCTTTTTTTTTTGCTTTGATTGAGTTTTTTAGGGTTTTTTTTTTTTTTTGCAAGGCAAATGGGGTTAAGTGGCTTGCCCAAGGCCACACAGCTAGGTAATTATTAAGTGTCTGAGACCAGATTTGAACCCAGGTACTCCTGACTCCAAGGCCAGTGCTTTATCCACTACACCACCTAGCCGCCCCTTTCATTGAGTTTTTGTTGATATTTTATCAACTACATCACAGAACTTTCAGTCCACTAAAATCCTGGTTCTTTTTTTTTCACATCCCTTTCTTATTAAGTTGATTTATGCATCCCTAATTATAATATTTTGCATTTATTTAATTTCAGTTTTGTTGGTGGAAATCCTATGTTGTAAAGATCTATTTGATTCTACACCCTGTCATGCAGGGATGCACAGTGGCTGGCACGTAGTAAACTCTCAGTAAAAGTTTGTTGCCTCACCTAATGAGATCTCAGAGACAGCTTGTTTTATTCTTTCAACAGACATGGACAAGCATTCTATTTGGCAGACTTCTCTAAAAGTATGAAGGGCAACAGTGTCCTGTACTAAACTTCTGTTCTTTTTTCAACCACCACTCACTTGATATGCTGGACCCCGTGGTTGCTGGACAGTGCAGTGGCAATGCAGATGGCTCCATCCATTCCTAAGGAGTTCTCTTGAAGACTAGAGAGAAAAAAAATGGGAAAAAAATCCCATGGTGACCTTTGCAAGACAAGAAAACACCGAGGGAACCATATGACTAGAAAAGTAACATGTCATTCAGGGTTTGATTTGTCCACTGAGGTTTTAGATAAAGTTTCTAGGCTATTTCATGGAACAGCAACAGCAGTTACTATGATTTGACACTTTATATTATAACATACTATATGCAAATGGACAGTTGAATCCTGCCTTATAAGCATAAACTGTTAGAGGGAAAAGGGATCTTAAAGATAGTTTAGTGCGATCCTTTCATTCTATGTATAAGAAAACTGAGGACCAAAAAGGTTGAATGATGTTGTATTTTCAGAGCTGACTTCATGATGATCTTGTTTAATGATTTCAGTCATGTCTGACTCCTCATGACCCCTTTTTAGGGTTTTGTTTGTAAACCACTGGAGTGGTTTACCATCTACTTCTCTAGCTCATTTTACAGATGAGAAAAACAGAGGCAATTGAGCTTTTAAGTGACTTGCCAGGGTCTCACAGCCAGTAAATGTCTGAGGCCAGATTTGAACTTGTAAAGACAAGTATTCCTGATTCCAGACCCAGCACTCTATCCACTGTACCACCCAGCTACCCCCCAATATATACATGGTCTGAATTATTCAGAAAGAAACCACTATAGAGAAAATCCACAGTAGTCACTTAAGGTTCCTGCTGACCCACCAGATGCTGAGTCTTGCCTTTTTTCCTCCCAATTATCAACAACTACTTACTTGAGCATCCGGAGACTGGGGTTTATCTTCAAGGCATTAGCCATGGCCTTAGCTCCAGCCGCACCAATGAAGTTCCCTCTTAAGCTGTCAGAGAAAACAGGAGACCAAATGCAGGCCAAGGTGTTATGATTTGGAGGTCAATTTAGACAAGAAAAGACTGTCCTGGGTACCCATTTTCTTTACCAATAATGAAACTAAAACATTAGAATCGGCATCACCTATCCAAAGCTGAGATATTATCTGTAACTTGAAGAATTCAAGTTTGAATTCTTTGAAATCTGACATTGAATGTCCCTACACTTTAAAGTGATTTTTCTTAGTACTTTAATTTTCAGTAGTTGATGATAGATGTATTTTGTGCTTATCGAAATTTCTTCCCTGCACAAACATTTAAAAGGAAATTGTCAACAGAAAAATATATCTTGGTTTGATATGATTACTTTCAAATTATCAGTTCCCAGGAAATCTCTTAAAAGTAACAATGTTCCTTGGTCACTTTTGTGTATCCAAAAGTTGAATTAGTTATTTTCTCTCCAAAATATTTAAGCTATTTGGAAATAGCTGATATTAGTTTTGTCTGGATCTGCGATGTTATTAGTGTAAGGAACACTTGATGTTGGCATAGTTCAGCAACCAGTCTGTAATTTATAGTCTTGACTGTGTTTCTTGAGGTATTTGCTTGAAGTAAGTGATTTGTCCAGGGTCACACAACTAGTAAATGTCAAGAACTGAATATTGTGAAAAGATGATGAAATGTAGGATAACTTGAGGGACTGGTAGTTTAATGAATAGTTGGGATCAAGGAAGGTTTTTTTTTTCAAGGATGGATTATAGGCAACAATACAGTAGATAAGAAAAGGTTCAAGATGAGAGAGGAGAAAGTGACATTCCTAATCTTGATCAGGTCTGATCATGTCACACATATTCCCAACCTCACCCCTAGTAAATATAGCACCTGGGCTTCCCTATCACCTCCATGATCAAATATAAATCCTCTGTTTGAATGACATTGACTTCCTTTGCTCTTGACTCCAAGCTCAGCAAGAGGGCTGGCTTCGTCTATCTTATCTTTCCTTGTCTACCTGCTATCATCAATCCAAAAGCTTTTATGAAGCACCAACTATATGAAATGAAACAGTCCCTGCCCTTGAAGATATTACATTTGATTAGAGGAAAGCCACATGTGTCCCATACTGCCTCCCTTTTGAAAATCACAGAAATAAAATAATGTATTTAGCAAACAATTCTAGGCTAATCCCTGTAGATCTGTGAAGCTATGAATTATTAAGGTTTCAGACATGTTTCTAATACATTAGAATTTAGAAAGAGACAGAAAACTGAGTTACTACTTATAACTCTTCAGGTCTATATGAGATGATTATTTTCCATTTTTGAATACCTAAACTATTGGCTCTATTACCACCAATGCCTTGCCAAACTACAAGAATAAATATCTCTTTATCCTCTGCTTTCTCTGCTCCTCACTATTGCTGAATGATCCTGGAGGCTGGGGCACAATCCAGACTATGCTAACTAGGTCTACTACAAATGTATGTTATCTAACTCAACTGGACTCTGCCACTGCAAAAAATAATTTTACCCCTCCCTAGTAGATGTTCTATCTATTCACAACAGTTACTGAGAAAATGATGGACATTAGTCCCTCTGCTCCCTTGTGTTTTAATATCCTGTTGACATCATTCTCCCTTCTCTTCTGCATTTTCTAATAAAGAGCCTACCTTATCCAGGTAGTGCTCCTCATCCGGTCAACCCTCTACTTGTCCACCTGATCCTCATACAATCAATTAGTCAATAAGAATTAATGAAACACTTATGTAGTAAATGCTTTTGTTTCTGAGTCCTTTGTCAATCAAGTCTGATTCTTCATGACCCCATTTAGGGTGTTTTTGGCAAAAATACTGGAGTAGTTTACTATTCCCTTTTCCAACACATTTTATAGAAGAGAAAACTGAAATAAACAGGGTTAGTGACTTGCCTAGGGTCACACAGGATGTGTCTGAGGTCAGATTTGAAATCAGCTCAAGGTGAGTCCTTCAGGGCTAGCTATTCACTATCATTATGTTACCTAACTGCCCTAAGTGCTAAGTGCTAGGGGTACCAAAACAGGTAAAAGTCCCTGGCTCTCAAAGGAGTTCACAGTCTGATGAGGGCCACAACATACAAATAGTTATGTACAATTAAGCTATAAGCAAGATAAACAAAATAATTAATAGACGATTAACATTAGAACTAAGGGTTAGTGAAAGAGAGTTTCTATAGAAGGTGAGAGTTTATCTGGGACTTGAAGGAAGCCAAGGTAGCCAGGAGGCAGAGATGAAGAGGACCAGTGGCATGTTAGGACAATAAGAGAAAATGTCTAGCATTAGGAAGTATCTTAAGAGAGGAACAGACAGAGAGGCTAATGTCACTGCATTAAAGAATGTAAGCAAGGAAGATGTGAAGTGCAAGAAGATTATAGAACTTGGAGGAGAGGGAGGTGGGCAAAAGTGACGGAGGGTTTGAAACACCAAACAAAAGATTGTATATTTGATCATGATAGTAATGGGGAGCCACTAGAGTTTACTGAGTGAGAGAAGAGATGTGTGACATGGTCAGACCTGAGATTTAGAAAGATCACTTCCTTCTCATCTTGAACTTTAGTTTTTCTAATGACTCATTCCCTGTTGCTTACAATCTATCCTCGAAAAACCATTCATTTGATCCTAACCATGCACCCAACAACCAGCCCTTCAAGTTGGCCTACAACTTATCTCCTTTCTACATTCAAACTCTTAAGGGAAAAAAATCTGTCAACTGTACATTCATTGCATGGATGCAATATCTTCGTCTTCTTACAGCTGAGCTGAATCTGACTAGATACGGTGAGTTAGAAATAAATTCTTTTACCACAACAATCCATGAAGCAAATTAGGTCATACAAAAACAAAAGATATCAATAAACATTTTTTACAAATTGATCAATGAAATGATCAAACACAATTCCAAAGGACTGATGATGAAGCATGCTACCCATTCCCTGACAATAAAGTGATAGTCTCAAGTTGCAACATGAGACATACATTTTTGGATATGGTTAATGACGTGGATTTGATTTTGCTTGACTGAATATAACAAAAATTTCGTTTTTCCTTTTTTTTCAATCATGGACCAGGAGGATTTAGGAGATAGTTGAGAGCTAGCAGTAATATTATAAAAAAAAAAGAAGAAAAAGGAAAAAAAAAGAAAAGAGAGTCATTGACATATTTTAGAAATTCACAGAAGTAAACAGACTAAAGTTCAGAAATAAACACAGGTGAGCAGAATAGCTTTGAAAATAACATTAAATTTATTATGTATTTACAAGGAAAAGCAAACTATAAGAAAAATATTTGTGGTTTTATGAACAATTCTAATTACCTGCTATACTCTGTATATTGGAAATGTTTTATTTATGTTAAGTTCAAAATTTTTTAAAATTGACAAAAAAAATATTCAAGCAAGAACCAGAAGAAAAGAGGAGAAACACTAGAAAAATAAGAGAAGAGGAAAATAGCAGGTGTGTATTGAGCTCTGGCACTCCATCTGGATCTCTTTGATGAGAGTAGGAATAAACATTTATAAATTCTGCCCAGGATTTCAGCGATCGGCTGGTTGCTATTGTACCAAGAAGCCTGGCTCCCTATGCTGCTGTTGCTCCAAGAAACCAATGATCCCCAGGTTTTCTAAGTTGTTCCTATGTTGAGGTATATATGGAAGTGATCAGGTAGAAATATTATCTCCATTACTGTCAATCATTCTGTTTCCCCTGGTGGGAGGGTCTTTTTTGTATCGCTAGATACAAAGGTAAAATGGGGTTGTTGAGCAGCAGAATATGGATACAAACAGGGTGCTAGAGACCTGCAGATAATATAAAGGGCTGAATTTTGGTGCTTATCCTGGGAATTTTACAAAATTATTACTTTTTGAATTTTTGGATTCTTTGAAAAGCAAGATTTCTTTGATGTGTAAAGACAGGATTAAATCATCTAATTTAATAAATAATTTCTAGTAATTCAAAGACTCGTGGCATTTTTTTTGTCTTTTATTTTCTAAATTGTGAAACTCTTACTAATAAAATCCATTATTTCACTACGACCATTAGAGTTTTGTAGGTCAAACAATATTGAAATTCTGTGTTCCTGCATCATTGTATTAAAGCTTAAGGAAGGGGCATTATTAGTAAAGTGACAGAATTCCTTTTGAACACTGAATATTTGAATTGAAACTTTTTTTGTATTATCAATGAAGTGACTATTGAAATTGATATTTTATCAGCATATTTGACTCACCATGGGTATTTGGCTATTAAGGAAGTGATTCTCAGGGATGGAACATGCTTCTCACTCAGGATTGTTAGTTTGGGGATTATCTGTTTTATTGTAATGTGTTCTTGTGATGATTTTGTAAAAAACCTTATGCTATACCATGGATACTTTGTGGAGAGATATTATAAAGATGAAGGGATATAGGGAGGAAGGAATAGTCAGTCAACACACATTAACTAAGAGTTTACTGTGTGCTAAGTACTGTGTTATGTTATAAAAATGAAAGGCAAAACTCAAACCCTTCCTTTAAGGAACCATGCACAATCCTAATTACCTGCTATCCTCTGGATATGGAAATGCTTCTTTTATTTATATCTGTTTTAAAAAAAATTAGGTGAAGTGTCTGATGTGGATACAATCTAGCATCCTTGCTCATAGGGCTGCTTGGAAATGAGCCGTACTCTGGACCAGGAGAGATGAGAACATTTAAAGAGGTTCTGCCAAGGACAGAATAGACTGAGGGTGAACATGCCAGCACCACCCACAGTAGCTCATAGTCCTCACTATCGTCTGCATTTCATGGTGCACTGATGTCATCACTTTCAGCAGTTCAGGATATAACAACAATATTTTAGGACAGAATGCACACTGTAAGCCTGCCAATCCAAATATAAGGGACTCACTGTGGAAAGCCATGGTCCTTTTCACAGGGCATCCTCTCCATCAAACAAGGCACCCTTTGAGTCTTGGCTAGGAAATGCCACTGAAATAATGTAATGCAACAGTGACAAGGAACTGATGTGGAAAAACAGAGTAGCTAATGGAGAGCCTCCAGGGACCTGCTCTTGACCTCACATGCTCTCTGGAAATGCAGCATCCTGAGATGGATGGTTTTGGTGTTGGGGTGCCTGCCAAGTCTGTGAGTCCCATTGGGTAGTACACAGAGTGCCCAGGAAACTTATGTTCAGTATTTCATACCCTTGAGTGTGAGGGCAGAAAATGTCTGGCTGTATTGTGTTTGGAGAGATTCCTTCAAAGGCCAGCAATCAAAGGAACAGTGATTCCCTAGTAGATATAAAGCAGATTTACTAGAGAGATCAGGAGGGTTGGTGTGTGACACACATGGGATCACCTATAACTGACTGAACAGCAAAGAGTCCCTAAAATACTTGAGTTTATCTACCTGGTGAAGTTATTTGAGGCAAGGACAGAGAACCAGAAGACAGGTTGGCCACAAGGAAACTGACCCCAGAGGTCAATGAGGATAAATAAGAAGCTGTTCAGTTCACTCAGATTCCACTGCAGAAGCTCAGAGCAAGTCTGCTAGGACATGGAATCATGCATAAAGCCTTTCTTTCCAACCAGACAAAGGCTTGAGGGGCCAGAGGTCGAGATAACCCACTTTGAAAATATCAGCAGAACACAGCTAAAGAAGATAAATTTAGGGGGCAGTTAGAATACTGGCCCTGGAGTCAGGAGGAACTGAGTTCAAATATGACCTCAGATACTTAATTGCCTAGCTGGGCAAGACACTTAACTGCATTACCTTAAATAAACAAATTTTTTTAAAAAAGAAAATAAATTGTATTCTACAACTGCAGACAAAATGGGTATGTTGTGCAAGAAAAGCATTTGAAATTGTTTTACCAAAGACTGAGGCCAATAGACCAATGTAAGAAGATAGAAAGTCAGTGATGGGGGCAGATCCAGCCCTCCAAAGATGATTAACCTTAACCCAGTATTCATTCTTGAGTACTTTCCACCTTGATCCACAGGACTCCAGAGAACAGTGACAGTGAGGATTGAACCTGCTTGTTGAGCAGCAGATTCCAAGCAATAAATATATTCAATTCATTTTATGAAAGAACATTTGCAAACATATACCTTAACCAGGGACATCAAACTTAGATAGAAACGGGACACTAATCTATAAGGATCCCTGAAGGCCACAAATCAAATTTTAAATGTCACATTATCTTAATTGTGCTTTTATTTATTTTGTTAGTCTTTCCCAATTATGTTTTAATCTGGCTTGGACAACCTTTGGGAAGGTTGTATGTAGCCCAATGGGCTACTTGTTTGACAGTTCTGCCTTAAAAAGCCTTTCCAGGGTCTAGACCTCTGAAGTGAATGAAAGGGCTACCTCTGATCAGACATAACAGGGTAAGCTTGGAATTCCCTAAGAAAATTGTGTACCAAGAAGGTGCACCTTGGAGGCTTGGTATGTTTAAATTGTCAAACATTTCTGGAGTATTAGTGCTATAATTATCTCCATTTTACAGTAAAGGAAACTGAGGCAGAAAGAGGTTAGAGGACTTGCCAAGAATCACATAACTTGGAGTTGGGAGATAAGGAATGGTCAAGAGGCCAGTGTTCTTGGATCCTGAAAGTCATTCCTCTTTTGTTTCCTCTCTGACCATATCACCACTATCCTCTCTTCAAAAACCTTGAGCAGCTCCTGGTGCCTCCAAAATCAGTCTATAAAATTCTCTGGTTCCTTCCCACCTTTACAATCCTTTTAAACTTAACTCTCTCTCTACACTTGTTCCTCCCACACAGTAATCGTCCCATACCCACCATTTTCACTGACTGTTTCCCCATGACTGGAGTGGTCTCTGTTATCTCTGCCTCCTGGCTTCTCCTGGCTCTCTCCAAACTCAAGTCCCATCTCCTCCAAAAAGTCTGTCCCAACCCCCCTTATTTTTCATGCCTTCTCTCCAAGTCTAGCCCTATTTTGGTCTGTATGTCTTGTTAGTATAGATATAATTCTTTGCAGGTTGTTTCCCCCATTAGATTTGAGCACAGGGACTGGTTTTTGGTTGTTTTTCTTTGTATCTGCTGGCACAGCAGTGTCCTAGCATGTAGACATCTTCCCATAATCCTCCAATAGGGATTTTTTATTCGTAGTTTTTTTTAGGATAATATATAATAATTTTTCACAGTAATTGTAGGAAATTATGTTTTGGGTGGACCTCATTTAGAAGGTTCTGTAGCCTTTGGGAGCTTGATTCAATCAGTACAATGTCATCCACAAATAATATCTGGAAGACCTCACCTTATAGAAGGAATCTGTCTTCCATCCCAGAACTATGCCTTTTTCATACACTTTTTACTCCCCTCTGTGGAGTAAATACACTTTGTAATCCACTGACATTTTCTCAATCTACTGACCTGGGTGTTTTCATTGGTTTTCCCTAACTGGTAATTCTCTCCCTCCTCTTCTATGCTTTCTGGCTTCCCATGAGGTTCCAGCTAGCATCCTACCTTCTGCAAGATCCACCTGAATGCCAATAGCCACCCTCTAAGGTTAACTGCAACTTACACCATCTATCTTAGATAGCTGTTTCAATATTTTCTTCCCATTGGGTCCTAGGTTCCTTGAGGGTCAGGACTGTTAGTTAGCAGGTAGCACAGTGCCTGGTTCAGAAGAGGTCCTTAACAACTTGATTTTATCTATAAATTCACATCTAAGCTTCTTGAGTCAATAACTCAGGTACTTTGTATGGCAGTTGCATCCCTAAAGACTAATATACTTACTCCAAAACTTCCAAGGTCCTGTTCACAGCCAAAGCATCACCTAGGGCTTGGGCCCCAAGCACACCAATAGATGCTACCTGTAGACTACAAGAAATTATATAGTTAATATAAGACAAGTAAAACCGTTCTGTCATTTCTGTCCCTAAATCAATATTTATTTTTTCAATTCAATAGTCTAATTACCAATAATATACAATAATGGAGGATGAGAGTGTGCTAAAGTCAACTCATCCTATGTGGAGAGAGCACTTTTTTTATATTTTGCAAATTGACAAATTCTACAAGCCAATACTTGATTTATTTATTTTGTTCATCTATCTAGACCAGGGGTGGGAAACCTTTTTTCTGCCAAGGACCATTTGAATATTTATAACATCATCCACAGGCCACACAAAATTATCAACTTAAAAATTAGCCTGCTATATTTAGTCAAACATATATTTAATTCACCCCTAAAAAGCTCTTAGATTTATTTAATTTTGAGTCCTGCCTCCAGTTGCTGTTACAGGGACAGACCAAATGATGAGACCCTCAGACCAGACATTCCCCACTCTTGATCTAGACTTAAGAACATGATGGAGAAAATATTAATAATGCAGACTAAACTTAAAAAGTGTGTCATCTGTTTTTGGAGAACTGGTTGTTAAATATTTGCCAGCAGACACCTGGTTGCCTCTCCCCCTTAAATTTCTCAGATCACTTTGGATCTCTTCAATCCACTTATTACCTTCTCCCTTGTTCTGAAGTTTTATGTGTACATTGTGTTTCACCCAAAATAGATTCTAAGATCCTTGAGAACTGGGTCTATATAATAGCTATTTTTTGGTAACTTCCTAGTGCCAAGAACAATATAGGGACTGGGTGTATGTTGAATGAAACTGGATAGTAGATCACTTTGCTCAGAGACTTCCCTTACTGCTTCCACATACCTGAATTCCTAAGATTAGAACCAACTAGTCAATTTGCATTTATTAAGTTCCTACTATATGCTAATTCTGGAGATGCAAAAAAAAAAAGGCTAAAGACATCCCTTATTCCCAAAGGAGATCACAGTCTAATGGAGGAAACAACATATAAACAATTAAGTACCAAAAAATAATCTCAGAGGGAAGGCACTAAAATTAAAGTAGAGAACCAGAGATAGTTTCCAAGAAAAGTGTGGGGTGGGGAATAAGATTTCCTTCTCCCTTTTTGATGCCTATTTTCTAAATGACCTGTTTTCACTTCCTTAATTTATGCCAGTTGCAACAACCTAAAAAAAATTTCTTTGGCAAACAAAAAAAATTTGTATAAAAAGAGGGAGAGATGTGGTTGGGTTGACTTCCATGAGCCTTAGACTTACTAGAGAGCTGTGAGGCTTGTGTTTATCTTCAGTGCTTTGGCGAGGGCCATCATTCCTTCATCTCCAATTGCATTTTCCTGCAAACTGTAAGACAGTAAATCCCCCACCATTAGTTCCTGCTTTCCGTGTCTCCACCATTCCCATGCTGTTCTAGCTAATCCAGATTGGGTGTTTCTACTAGAGCAGAGCAATAAATAGTAAGATTAGAAAAACCTCAGTTAACCAGAATCCAATAACTTTAACCCTTAAATGGAACTCAAAGGTTCTCTACTTTTGGTAGAAGTGGCAAATGACAACAAAACAAGGTAATATAAAATTTGACTTTAGTTACTTCAAATGATTTTTTTTGACAGACAAGGGGGTTCAGTGATTTGCCTAAGGTCATACAGCTAAAGTAATTATTAAGTGTCTGAATCTGGATTTGAACTCAGGTCTTCTGACTACAGGGCCAGTGTTCTATCCATTGTATCACTTAGCTGCACCCAAGATATTTTTGGGGGTCCATCTCTTATACTTTTAATTCTATGTTCATAGCAAGAAATAGCTATAACTGATCTTCAAAATAATGACCCTGAGTCCCTTCAGGCTTTTGAGTATTAAATCTATGGTTCGCTATAAAAATGCACTTTTTGTCCATGCTTGGATTTTTGCTTAATAATATTCCTCAGAAAATTAAATTTATACAATTTTGGCTCCAAATCATTCTTTTTTTCTTCTTTTTAAGGTTTTTGCAAGGCAAATGGGGTTCAGTGGCTTTCCCAAGGTCACACAGCTAGGAAATTATTAAGTGTCTGAGGCCAGATTTGAACCCAGGTACTCCTGACTCCAGGGCCAGTGCTCTATCCACTGCACCACCTAGCTACCCCTACTCCAAATCATTCTAATGAATCAGAAACACGTTGTCTATTTTTCCTCGGGTTGGAAAAAAGCAGTTATTTGTGGTTAGTTTCTGGGCATTTAAGTGACCAGTATACAATCTGGTGCTTTTAAAAAGCACACATTTTGCAGTTTCGGGGACTAGAATTTCCTGCCACACTGCTCACAACCATCGGTGTGACCTTCAACCAAGTGTTTTTCCTCTCATGCATTCCTGTCTGCATGCACCTTTCCCAGTTACCTGGTGAGTAGTGTCTCTTACTTACTCTAGGCTGATCAGACTTCGGTTGAATTGTAGTGCTTGACCCAGGGCCTTGGCAGCATTGGCCTGGATGAAGTTCCATTGTAAGCTGCAGAGGGTAAGATAGTAGGAAACATAAGTGATAATGTGGTCTCAAAGCACTGATCCAAAACCAGCAGGTTTGGGGGGAAATCCTCATCAGCGAAGAGGAGCTATTTCTCACAGAAGGCCGATGGACTAGAAATGCAGAATGAGTCTTACCTTTTCAGTCATGGCCAATGTGTTGATGTGTTTTGTATCCCACCACAGAGCTTATATTGGGGAGAGGGAGGAGAAGAAGTCAGTGGGAAATAGAACAAAAAAGAAAGGAAGGAAGAATAAAAAAGACAGAAAAGGAGGAGAAAAGAAAAAAAAAGGAAAGAAAAAAGACAGAAAAAGGAAAAGAATCAATAAAACATTAAAGTGCATGAAGGAAACAAGTTTAGAAGGGACACAAATGGGGCAGTTTTGTCATTACCTTGTTGAATTTAATATAGACTTTAAAAAAATTGTTACTATATAAATAAATAAATAAATGATTTTGTCTATTAGAAATCCAGTTTCAGATAAATTCCTCTTTGTATATTGAAATGTTTTTGTTTGTTAGTGATGATTGTTAATAATAAAAAATATCTTTTAAACAGAAAAAATTAATGTGGCTGGAGTTTATATGACAAATATGGTCTGTCAGCAGTTTTGTGTCTTTGTGTGTGTGTGTGTGTGTGTGTGACTGCCTAACTGAAGGTCTACAGAGACATTGTGCTAATCTGTGTGAAACCTGGACAGTCTACCAGTACCATTTCAGGAAACTGAATTACTTTCATTTGAATTGACTAAGAAAGATTTTAAAGATCATTTGGCAGGAAAGGATACCAGAAACTGAGGTCCTTTCTTGAGCTAAACTGCCAAGCATTCAACATTATTACAGAGAGTGTAAATCTGATGGACTGGCCATTTTGTTCAAATGCCAAATATATACTTGCTAAAAAGATTATTTCCTGGAGAACTCACACAGGGCAAGCACTCACATGGTAGGCAAAAAAGTGATACAAGGACACTTTCAAAGTGTTTCAAGAACTTTGGATTGATTGCTGACATAGGAGACATTCTTTTTTTTTTTTTTAGGCTTTTTGCAAGGCAATGGGGGGGGAGTTAAGTGACTTGTCCAAGGCCACACAGCTAGGTAATTATTAAGTGTCTGAGGCGAATTTGAACTCAGGTCCTCCTGACTCTGAGGCTGGTGCTCTATCCACTGCACCACCTAGCCGCCCCACTGACATAGAAGACATTGACATAAGACTGGCCAGCATGGCATGTCTTCATCAGAGAGGGTACTACCTTCTACATGGGATGCCCAAATTTAGAATATTTGTGCCCAACCTGCGATAGAGCATTCCAAGTTCATATCGGTCTGATCAGTAACAGTCAGGCATACATATCTGTATATTTATGTAAAGTGTGTGTGTATCTTGTTAGGAACCAGCAATTTGTGTTCTTCTGGGATTACCTAGGAGTACCTTCAACCTACAATGGGCTATCAAAGTAAATTTTTCCAAAATCAATATGAATGACAAACTTTTGATGGTTCTGTTTCCATTTTTCCAGGTTTAACCCAATCCCTCTTTGCTTCCATGGCTCATGGAGCTAAAGAGCCTAGTTGAACTCCCATAATTTACAGGAGGGGAAACTGAGGCCCAAGGAAGTTAATTGACTTGCTTAAGGTTACATAAATGGTGTCAGAGGTGGGATGTTTTTGCTTTTGTTTTTTTAGTTTTTGCAAGGCAATGGGGTTAAGTGGCTTGCCCAAGGCCACACAGCTAGGTAATTAAGTGTCTGAGGTCACATTTGAACTCAGGTCCTCCTGACTCCAGGGCCGGTGCTCTATCCACTGCACTACCCAGCCACCCCCAGAAGTAGGATTTGAATTGTATCTTTAGTACCAACTTCAGAATCAGGAGCCAAATATACTCTCTCTTGCTTTGTAAGCCCAGAGCATCATGGAAAGTAAATCAAAGGGAAACATCAGTGGCCATCATTATAGTTCTCATTATGGCTTATCTATGTTCTCTGGAATCAGTGCTCCACCTTGGTGTCTGAATTATCATGGCCCACCCCAGTTCAAAGGCTCAACTGAGGGCTGTCCCCAGAGTCAACCTGCTCTATGATCCCAGTGTCCAGGTTCCCTACTATGGGCTGGAAGTGAGGAGTAAATGAAAGCACTGTCAAAAGAAAGTCCACAAGATTTAGAGTTTTAAGAGTTTAGAGTTAGAAGTCCTCCTAGTCTGAACTTTTACTTTATTTATTTTGGAGACATTCAGGGTTAAGTGACTTGTACAGGGTCACACAACTAGTTAAGCCCCCGAGGCCATTTGAATTCAACTTCTTCCAACCCCAAGGCTGGCGCTCCATCTACTTTGCCAATCTAGTTGCTCACAACTCTCACTGTAAAGATAAGGAAACTGAAGTTCAGCATGGACAAATGACTTGCTACTTCATTTCAGAAGTTTAAGTCATTAGCAACCTTGGGCAACCTTGGGCAACCTTGGACAAGGATTATCAGACTGAAGAGCAGAGAAGAGAAAGGGAACAAATATTTGTTAAATGCCTACCATGTATTAGATTCAGTAATGAATATTTTATAATTATTATCTCATTTGATCCTCACAACTGAGGGAACTAGGGTAGACAGAAGTGAAGTGACTTGCCCAGGGTCCTACATCTAGGAAGTATCTGAAGTAGGATTTGAATTCAGATCTTCCTGATTCCAGTTCCGATGCTCTATCCATTGGGTTACCTCTGTGGTAAGGGGATGCATGAGAGATAAGTTAATGAAAGATACTGAAGGGAGTGGAAGAAAGGAAGGAGGAGGAAGGCAAGCATTTTCTTTAGGAATGCAAGAGTGTGGTAGGAATGTTCACAGGACCTTTGTTTATTTCCCAGTAGAGTATGGTGTGAACCTGACAATTAGTGAATACTTTTTGTGATGAATTTGGGGTTTGTAGGCATAGAGAAGAATTAAATGATGTGGATAGGGGAATACTCACTGCAGGTTTCTGAGTACTCGATTCTCTTTCACTGCAGCCGCAATGGCCTGAGCACCCTCATCATGGAGAAGGTTGGCTGTCAAGCTAAGTAAGAGCAAAAGAACACAAAATGTGAGCCAGACCAGGGCTCACTATCAACTAGAACTTCTTCTAGAAACAAGGACTTTTTCTCCCCTTGGAGCTAACTCCCTGCCTGGCTGGATATTCCATTCTTAGGGAATGAATTCTATATCATCAATTTAAGGAGACCAAAAAGACCTGTGTTAAATCCTGGCTTTAAAATTCACTAGCTGTGTGGCTATAGGTAAGTCACTTGACCTTTCTGAGTTTCTTTCCTCATCTATAAAATGAAGAAATAGTTATACTAACCTACCGATTTCAAAACTGTTGTTAGTATTTTGTTAAATAGCTATTTATTATTCTGACTGAATGGAACTTGCCTATTTGAAAGACTAAAGCTCTTCCAGAGAACTAGATTGATGTCTGATCCCTACTTAAAGTCTCTTGGAAAAATGATGTCAAAACTTCCCATATTGACTCATTTCAGAGTTAGTCTGTTCTTTAAAAAAAAAAGTTCTTTCTTATGGCTAAGCTAAATAAAAATACATTATATAGATAATGTTAATATGCAGCCTGAAGGAATCTGGTTCTGTTTGAGTTTGACATCACCAGTCTGTAGCAATTTCTTTGACTTGAAAAGACGGCTTGAAGAGTTCTCATTTACTTTCACAACAATCTGAGGAGGACAAGGCAAATATTATACCCATCTCATATATGGGGAAAACTAGGACTCAGAAAGAAAGGAGAAGTGATTTTAATCAGTCAATCAACAATATTTATTAGATACCAAACACCAGTGCTTAATGCTAAGGGTAAAATGGGGAAGAACAAATACAAAAATACAATATATATAGTTAATAGCAGAGCTGGATTGGAACCTATGTCTCCTGACTTGAAGCCTCAGGTCTTTTCTCAGATATTGGGAAGTTAAGTCAGAGAATATTGTGAGGTTAAGTCAGATAATATTTTTAATATTCTCTCATAGTCTCTCTTACTGGATAGGCAAGGGAGGTTGAAATTCCCAAGAGGGAGTTTCTTTGGCCTTGTGGTGAACACAAACATAATATAAACCATCTGAGGAAAAAAAACATACCAAGGGAGTTAATGCCCCTGCCTTCAATTCATTATCCTTTCCCTCCTCCCCAGCAACCTGACTTACTCCAAATCCTGGAGGGTATGATTGCTGCGCAGAGCACTGGCGATCTCCTGAGCTCCTTCAGGACTGATGGAGTTTTCTCGGAGACTGAGGAGACAAAGTGGTTCACAGTATTCCAAAGTGAGGAGTGGAGGCCATCTGAGGACACTGAGGCCCAGGAGACTGTTGGTGCCCATAGGACCGACAAACCACAGACTGGGCTCCAAAAAGGGAGGGGAAACTGGCTAAGCCAGGCAGAAGGGGTAAGGGGAGACCACTACTAGACACCCCTTTGTAGAGAGCCTTCCCCAAATCTATATATATAATCATCAACTCTATCTATCAGCATCACCTCCCTCAACTCCCTCACCTTGAGGGAGAAAGAGAGACAGAGAAAGAAAAAAGGAGGTAGAAGAAGAAGAAAGAAGAAGAAGAAGAGGAGGAGGAGGAGGAAGAGGAGGAGGAGGAAGAGAGAAGCATGGAGAGAGAAAGGAACGAGAGGGAGGAAGAAAGAGAGGGAAGGAGCGAGGAAAGAGAAAAATGGAATGATAAAGAGAATAAAGAGGAGGAAGAAGAAGGAGGAGGAGGAGGAAGAGGAAAAAAGAATAAAAGAATGGAGGGTGTGTGTGTGTGTGTGTGTGAGAGAGAGAGAGAGAGAGAGAGAGAGAGAGAGAGAGAGAGAGAGAGAACAAGAATTGGCACCAAAGATTTGCAATTTTGGTAAAGGTAGTAGGGTGAGGATTTGAATCCTGGTCCTCTGATTTAAAATACAATGTCTTTCCATTGAACTACAAACAACCCAGGCCATACTGCCCTACTCTAATCTGGATCAAAGGAAGAGATTTGTAATTTCAACTGATTTACTGTGGTCCATTTCTGTGGATACCAAAAAGAGTTTTTCACTATGGCTTTAGCCAACACTTCACTCTTTGGTGGCCCAGGCTTCTTTCCCATGGGAGTAGGAGAATCCTGAATGATATCTTTGCAATGATAAATCAGTTCCTTTTGACCCTTATAAAGATTTCTCGATAGGAGATGGGAATCGACAGTCAGATTGCAGGAACCAAGACTTACTTAAGGCTGAGGAGAGTCTGGTTTGAGCAGAGAGCATGGGTCAAGGCAGCCACCCCAGCATCACTGATGGAATTGCTCTGAAGGCTAAAGACCAAGAGAGGAGGGAGACAGTTATCCTCTGCATACCTGGCCTAGCTTCCATCAACTCCCACCATGGCTATTAAGTGAAATCTGCTTAACCCACAACCTAAGGAAGCCAGAGTGACAAGTCGAATCAATTCAGTTTATCAAGATGCTTGTCCCATTTGCATCAGTCTGTGCCTCCTTATCCCTGAAACTTTGCCCTAATTCTGGCTTCTAACTCCCCTTGAATGTATCCTCAGAGCTTAGCACAGACTTTAGCATATAGTAGATGATTAATAAATACTTTTTCACATACCTACTATGGGCCCTGTTGTTGGGAGCCAGGGTCTCTAAGCTGTTTGACTCAGTCACAGCAAGAAGACACAAGGCAATCACACTGTGTGATGGAACATTTCCTTTTTCAATATATATAGGGATTTCATGCATACCAATATTTATAGGTTTATTATTGATTGCAATAATTTACTCACCCTAATAGTGTAATGACTATAAAAGAAGGATTTCAGAAAAATTCCTTGAATAAAACAGATTGTAAACTGTCCAAATTTAACAGGATTGCCTCTCCCTGAGGCATACAAAAGGCTTCAACATTATGAAATCTCTGGAAAACCCAACACTGGGAATTCCAAGGAGACATCAGAATATATACAGGGAAAACAGATACAAGATGAGTCAGATAGAATTCCAGGGAAATTAATAGTTTTTCCCCCCTTACCATACAGAGGAATATATGAAAAAGATGGTGAGAAAATAGTTAGTACAGGCGACCAATATGTGAACTCCAGCAGTCTTAGTTTCATGGGAAAGAATAAAAAAGTCACAGAAACTGTGGTTTCTACCAACAAAGCCTGAAAGAAAAATTGGTTATTGTAAGAGTTAACAGATGGGTGGACAAGCACAAAGACTCTCACTATAGATTGTTAAGGAAGTGTATCAAAAAACATTACTTACACAAAAAATATAAAAAACTTTCCATTGAAAGAATTGCTTAATTAATAACTTCAAATGAATGAACAATTATACAATATAGTAATAAATAAGGTAACAGACAGGTTGAGGTCATCATGGTCTGAGTAGGGATAAGAAATCAATTAACTATATGATTATTAATTAATCTTGTAATCACACGATTAAAACTTGTAACCATACGAACTATATGATTGATGCTGAAAATTGTACACTTTTGTAACCAAGGAAATGATCTTAGCTTGCTTGCTTGAAGCATACATCATTCTGAGACTATAAAAGTAAATCTAAGCAGCTGACAGTCAGTCAACCTGCTCCTGCCTTTACCCCCTTGTTGACTCAACTCATTTTGCCGACTCTATCCCTCCTGTCAGGTTCCAAGGACCTCGTGGAGGCTGGACCCCCACACCCTGTGGGTGACACTGAGGGAAATCTGAAGTTTTGATAAGACTAAGTGCCTGCCATCATGAAGTTTCCTCTATACCAGAGCCCCCATACACAGAAAAGGGGGGCAATTAGGGCTTCATGGACGGGAGCCAGGAAGAAACTAATGAAACCAAGGTCATGGACTGAAAATCCTGGGAATTCATAGTCCAGGGCAAATAATACTCTGGGTCCCTCCCAACATATTTATAATAGTGACAGATTAAAATGAACTCCAAGGGCAGTTTTGGATAGAACAAGAGACTGTAAAGGTAACATATAGCTTGAAGCAAGAGTGTGGGAATAGGGAGGGGCAGGGCCACTAGATGTTCCTTAGGCACAGTGGGGAATTTCTCTGTTGGGATTGTGGATGTATATGAGCTTCCATTTCTGCCCGAGAATCATTGGGCCAGTTACGGTCATGGATTTGAGTTTAGTGGAGGTCAGGTAGCTTGGTTTCCTCACACTGTCCCATGTAGTATCATTGTGATATTTTATAAACTCAGGTCTATAGTAATATAGGAAATGTGTTGAAGGTCTAGGCCATGGAGTTCTAGATCCTTCACCACCTGAAGTTGGACTGCCCAGCACCATTGTAGAACTAGGAGGACCCCTTGGTGGTGTCAGGCAAGGCTTGCCCCTAGAAAAGGAACACAATGGAACCATAACATACTGTTCTGGGGGAGAGAAGGACAATGATATTCTGTCCTTGTTCACCACTTTGCTCCATATATGTGAACCTCAAACTTCTCAACCCAAACTTCAGAAGCAAAAGTCTCCATCTACCTTCCTTCAAGACCACATCCCTCACCTGAATCACTCCAGAAGCATCACCCTGTGATCTTCTCTTGACTAGCTGACCCATGCCATTTACATAGCAAAGGGGAGAGATTCTTGACAGGTTAATATCCTATTCATGAATGCAAGGGGAGAAGTGGTACAGAGATTGACAAGAAGGGGCAAAAACTTTGAACATAGGGGCAGATTGAGGGAGTACCCAGTGCTTTGCAGCTATGCTTGGTTAGTTTCCGGTAATAAAATATGTGACTAAAAATCCACCACCCTGACCTTCCTCTCCCTTTCTCCATCTCTGTCTCAATCTTTATTTTTCTATCTCTATCTCTGTCTGTGTGTGTCTCTCTCCATAACCCACTATAACCCATAACCCACACTGAACCTGCCTGAAGAAGGCCTAAAGAGACCATTTGGAGACACACTTGGAGAATATGCTTTGTGTCCCCCAACAGCAGTGCGCATGGTCCCGACTTTGCAATAACCAGACTTACTCCAGGGTGATAAGGACTTGGTTCACCTTCAGTGCCTCAGCCAGAGCTTGGGAACCCTCATTACCGACACTGTTACTAGAGAACCTGAGAACAAGCAGAAAGTTGTAGTGAGTTCAGAATCCCCTCCCCTCCCTCCCCTTCAGACAGGTATGTGCTTCTGATCATATTTCCTTATATATACCTCCCATGGTTTGGAGAGCCCTGTCAGTATAGTTCACAAAGCAAGATGGTCACTATTCCTCTCAAGAGCTCCCAATGGACCACTGTTCAAGTCATTTACAATGAATAAAGGGAAAAATGACAGTTTCTTGTCTTTGATTCCATGGAGATTGAACCTTTGAGTACTTTGTTTATAAAATCTTCCACTAAAGGCCTTCTCCTATACCTCATCAGTTTATGGAGATGACCTTAGGCACTTAAAATCCTTGACAAGTCTTGATAAGTCCTCTCAAGTTGGGAAGACTTCAAGATGGACTAAGTAACACCTAACTAAATTCAGAGGAGTTTCATCATCACTAGAAGGATGCCCAATGGGTAATAGATCTCTTCAGTGAGAACATCTAGGAGAGACCATCTTCTGGTACACGGAAGGGTTTCCATTGCTACTGTTAGAGGGAACTGCCCATTGAAATCATGAATCCCAGGAGTACATGTGATATGGTCAAAATATTGTTTGATAACTTAGGATGGAGGCTCATAGAGAATTACTAAGGGAGTCAGGAGTCTTGTTGGATTTGAGCAGATCCCAAGTCTTTTGACTTTCATTCTGGTTCCCTGGTCATTTAGTCTGTACTTTTCACCAGTGTTCAACCTAAAGACCAAGGAACATTATAGAAAGAGAAGCATTCACCAGAATTCCTTACATGAGTTCCTTCAGACTCCCATTTTTCTTTAGTGCATCTGCAATTGACTTGGCTCCAAGAGGTCCAATGGCATTCTTCTGTAAGCTGTGAAAGAGTCAGAGGTACTCATAAATGCCATCTATCAACTACTCTCTGGACAAAGGCCTGGGCTGGCAGGGAGTGGGGTTAAAGGATAATGGTCAGAGGATGACTGTCTTCTTCCTGCAATCATGCTCCTATGGTTCTCTATAAAATACTTATATGTGAGCCTCAATGTGATATCCCAGTGAGGAGCTGGGAGTAGGAGTAAAGCAGGATTGGGAAGCAAAACCAAGGTGAGAGAGGCAGCTAGGTGACCCTGGAGTAAGGAGGACCTGAGTTCAAATCTGACCTCATACTTGGGCAAGTCATTTAATCCCATTGCCTTGCAAAAAACAAAAATAAAAACTAAAGTGAGAAAAGACAGTCCTTTTGGTAACCAAAGTATGTAGGATGCGGATACAAGTAAATCACTGAAGCTGTTATCCTATCTCGAATCTATGTGCTTATAAAACTTTTTTCAGTAGCCCTAATAACATTTGCTTAGATTCAAAGTATCAATCTGGTCAATGTATTAAACGGTTTTGCTGATTTGTAAAAACTTCTACCTCTTTCTCTTTAAAAAATGTTATTAAATAAATTTATATATATACAATAAAAATAAATTAATATATTGATTATGATTAAAACTATCCCAAATAATATTTATTATATAATAACATTAAGTATATAAAATAATCTATAGATTTGCTTTCTAGAAGGACATGACAGGAGGGGCACAAGGGAAAATTTAGCCAATGTAAAATCAAAATATTTCAATAAAGAATTTTAGGTTTCTTTTTTAAAGAGTCAATATGGATCACATAGAAATCCTTATCAGTCTGAAGTTGCTTTGGAACCCCCCAAAAATCCAAATACACACCATTGTTGGGTTTATCATAGACTTGTCTAGACATCTCCTTTACTTTTAATTCATTCTGCCTCATGGGGGCAGCATAGTGTAAGAGTGTGAATTTGAAGTCCAAATGGCCTATATTCTAATCCTCACAGACATTTTCTTGCTGTGTGACCTTGGCAGGTCATTTAACCTAAAATTTAGTTTCCTCATCTATAAAACAGGGATAACACTTACATCACAGAATTATGACCAGGATCAAATGGAATAATGAATGTAAAGTACCTTGCACACTGTAAAAGGTTTTATAAATATCCATTATTATTGCATACTATTTACTGTTGTCTATATTTTTGTCCTTTTATTGACTCCTTCAGGGGAAGGCCTGTCTTTGTCTCCCTACCCCTTAGCACAGAAGCCTGCCAATAGTAAGCATTTGCAGGGTGTTAGAAGCCAGGGAGATTTCTAGCCCAGAGCCTGTCCTCTTTGAGACCTTCAGTTTCTTTTAAAGTCTGCATTCTTCCACAAAGTTACATTTAGCTCTTTGGAGTATAGAAGAAGCTGTAATAGTTGGGTCAAAAATGATCATTGAACCATTCTCACTCCTTGTATCCTTTTGCTTTTCTGTTCTCACAGTTTGTTTTTTTCTTTGTTCCAGAGAAATGACTCTTGGGAAAAATCAGTTATTCTTATCAAAAGGTCCTGGGGACCACCCAACATGCCCCCCCCCCCTTATTCCTGCTCACAGGACATGTGCAGAGAAGACAAGGAGGGGCAAAAACACATTAGGGGCTCCAGGACACTCACTGCAGAATGGAGAGCAAGTGGTTCACCATCAGGGCATCTGCAATGGACTTGGCACCATCATCCTTGATGGTATTATTCTGGAGACTGCAGAAGGAAAGAGAAGTGTAGAAACAAAGACTTTCAGAGTTGGCAATATGGTGTAAGGGGCAGAGGTTCAGACATTGAGTTGAGTTCAAATCCTTTCTTGTTTTATCACTGGAAAATCCTCCCTCATGAGGTTATTGTGAGGTTGGGGAACAGTATACATATGTATGGGACAGGGATAGGATAAGGGTTGGACTCCAGATTTGAATTCTCAGGTAGGGAGATCTTCAGGTGAGGAAGTTCCCTCTGCTGATACAGATTGTTGCCTTTTCAGTAGCTTACAATCTTAGAGAGTTGCTAGAGCATTAAGACTTCTCTAGGGTGACAAAGCACAGAGTGGCTCTGAGGCAGAATTTGAACCCAAGTCTTTCTGGCTCCAGAGTGATACTCTATCCATGATTCCATTCTGCTCCTCTATACATTAAAGATCTTCTATAAACATTCCTTATGATTCACATTCCTTTGATTTTTCTTTGAGATGGGGTCACCTAGCCAAACTTGGTTTCCCATCCCATGGAACCCAAATGACCTTCTGAACAAGTCAAACAGTAGTTTGACCATTGGAATGACTTTTATCCTGGCCAACCACTATGATAAGTGAAGTTCCTCCTGCCCCCTTTGTGGCTCCTGAAAGGACAAGTTTTCCTAGGTCCTCTCATGATTCAGATCTTTTGACAAAAAGAGACATTAACACCCACCTCAGAGACACCAAAACCCGGTTAATCTTCAAAGAATCTGCCAGGGCCTTAGCTCCTTGTGGTCCAATAGAATTACTTCGCAGACTGGTAAAAGAACAATACAGCAAGAAAGATAACATTAACCCCACCCTTCTATTTGCTGAAGAAAACTCAAGCATTGAAGGATCAGGTGCATTTTGGTTCTTTTAAGGCTAGCTTTATGGTTTTAATTATTGACTCTCAGGGGAGTGATTGGGGTTTCATATCCTGGGGTTACTTTGGGGGATGGAGAAGGTGAAAGTCAGAGAAAGAGAGGGTTCCTAAGAGTGAGATTATTAGGAAAAAACCCAGTGGACACTCTGGACCAGACATGATGATGATGATGATGATGATGATATTGATGTTGATGTTAGTCCCTCATACACATTAGGAGACCATGCATACAGACTAGGAGAAAGGGGCCCAGGGACCTGTCTGGCTTGCAGGGTAGGGGAATAGCCCTAAGTAAAGAGTGTGGACCTGGGCATAGGAGCCCAGAGGTATCTCCTAACTAGAAACCCTGATACTTTAACAACAACAAAAAAGCATCTTATTTCCAGAGGAAGACAACTAACCTTGTACCTGGTGAGGAATCAGAGTGGGGAAGCCTAAAGTCCCCCAACTATTTACTTCTCACTGAGAAAGATGATTCCAGAAACACACTAGGCAGTGTTGAAGAAAGATCTCCTCTGTCGCTGTCCTATATCTGGGGATCCAGTGTGGGACAGATGGGGAGAAGACCTAATAATTTCTACCAGAGGCCCCAGGAAAAAGGGGAGAATGAATGGGCCTTCCCTAACACTCCCTTTGCTTGGTTGGTTTCACCAGGACAGGAGAAAAGAGCCCTAGCTATTCTGAAACCAGTGATCTGCTTTTAATAGAAAAACACAGCCAACTTACTCCAACACGGTCAGACTTCTGTTGACCAGGAGGGATCTGGCCAGAGCTTTGGCCCCTTTGTTATGAATTTGATTCTCAGCCAAGCTGCTCCAGGAAGAAAAGAGGAACTATCATTTCCGGATTTTCAAACTTCTCCACCTCTTTTTGTATCCACCCTCTGCCTACCACCCCAGCCAACCACACCCATAGGCTCAATTTGAGCAAGCCTCTCATCTGTCTCACTCCCTTTATGCTTGCTTTGTTACCATTTAGCGTTTATGTGCTTAAATAATTAACTTAATAATTACCCAATCAAATAATTAGCTTCTTTTAAAAAAATCTAAATATTTAAAATTTTTATCCAATTACATGTAAAAACAATTTTAGCATTCTTTTTTCAAATTTTGAGCTCCTCATCTCCTTCTCTCTGCTCCCTGTTATTAAGGCTAGCAATTTGATGTAGGTTTTATATGTGTTGTTATGCAAAACATAAATAATTAACTTCTTAAGGACAGGTTCTTTGTCTCAACTATATGCCCCAGAGTCCCCTGTACTCCATGCACTCGGTGATGAATTATGATAAATTGTGATAACATGCCTGCTTTTCCCTCCTCCAACTTGTTCAATCCTAGTCATATTATTTATATAATATTTACATATTATATATAATATTATGTGACATATACTATTTTATATCATGTTATATTATATATTACATATATATTATTTATATAACATTATTAACATTTATATATTTATATATTATACCACATGTTACATATATAACATTTATGTAATAGATCTTTATGCATTATACCATATATTATTTATATAACACTACATACCAGACACTTGACAGTTATCATTTCATTTAGCATCACAACAACCTTAAGAGATAGAAGTGCTGTTAATATTCCCATTTACAGGCTCAAACAGCTGATAAGTGAATGAGTCAAATTCGACCTCAGGTTTTCTTGACTCTGGGCAGGTGCCCTATCCATGGCACCTTCCAGCTATCTCCTTAACTGGGCCCAATAAAAAAAGCTATCTCCTTTAGGGAGGCTTCCTTATTGTCCCCAACTGAAAACATTCCCTTCCTCTGATTTTGCAAAGTATTCTGCACTTTCCTTATGGGGGGTGGGAGGGAAGAGGCAGTGGAGGGAGTCCAGATTGGTAATTTTATCAGTATGGGGGAATGCACCTTACAGAAATTCTCTTCCCCTGGGCAGAGGAGAATCTCCACTGTAAAGGACTTAGAGAAGAGTCTGGAGACTCGGAGTGACAAGAGCCTTTGGTCACGCAGCAGGTATAGGCAGGAGATCAAGCCTGCCCTCCATCTGCCAGGCCATGCTGAGTCTCTTGTGGCTATCTATTCTGAAACTGAGGGAGTTCTGAATCCTAATTTTAGATTTGGGTCCCAAGTCAGGAAGACCTGAGTTCATATCTGGCCCAGACACTTAGAAAACTCTGGGCAAGTCACTTCACCTTTGTCCACTTCAGTTTCCTTAACTGTAAAATTGAGGTGATGATAATGATGATGATGATGATGATGATAATAATAATAACAACAACAACAACAACAACAATAATAATAATACCTACCTACCAGTGTTATTGTGAGGGTTAAATGAGATAATATTTGTAAATCACTTAACAGTCAGTGTCTGGCAGAGAGGATGCACTTAATAGATGCTTATTTCCTCCCTTCCTCACATTCTCCTTCCTCCCTCCCTTCCTCCCTCCTTTCTTTCCTTCTGCCCTTTCTTCTTTCCTCCTCCTTTTCCCCTTCTCTCCTTCCTTCCCTTCCTTCTTTTATTCCTTTCTTCTTTCTTCCTTCCTTTCTTTCAGTTTTTTCCTTCTTTCTTTTCTTTCTTCTTCATTCCCTTCCTTCTTTCCTTCTTCTTGCCCTTCTTTCCTTCCTTTCTCCTTCCCTTCTTTTCTTCCTTCTTTCTTTCCTTTCTTCCCTAGTTAGTGTACAATTCATTATGTATACTATTTTTCCCCTGGCTAGATTCAAACCTCCCTGAGATGAGGACCAGCACTGGACTTTGCAGAGGGTGTGCTTAACAATGAACAAAGGAAAGAATGACTGCTCAGCACCTTAGATGGTTGGGGAGCCTATTAAGAAGTATCATATCATTGGGCATGGGATGAGGGAAGCTGGTCCTTGCTGAATCAGGAGAGGTGATGGACAGGGCTAGGGCAGGTCTCCTGTCCTTTGGAGGAATGCCCAAGGTCTGGTTGCTGGGGTTTTTACCTGATCTTCTGAATATGACAATCCTTGCTGCTCAGAACACTGCCCAGCAACTCCATCACATTGTCTTGAAACTGGTTGTTATCCAGCCTGGTCAAGCAGAGCAGAGAGCATGTTTTTTAACAGAAAGAGAGATGGGAAGGGTTCTCTTCTCTCCTCTCCTGTCCTTCAATGACCACGGTCATCTTAAGGACCTGGGGGCACATCCTGACTGGATGGAGCTTCTGGAGGGACTTAGAAATAGTGTAAAGCAGAGTTAGGGGATGGGTCAAAGATAGGAAATCATGGTACTGATTTATAGTGGACCAAGGTCAAAGTCCAAGACTTAGTACTGGATTTCTGACTCCCTAGTTAGGACCCTTTCCCATCTGCCCCACCCCAAGAACCTCAGGGACTTCTCTCTGCACAGTCAACAAGGATGTCCATGACTCTCCTGAGAGCTCATAGCAAGGGCATCTGACTGGTCATCCCTAGGGAGTTTTTCTTGGGACCTCTGGCAACTAGCTATCCTTGCCCCTCTCAGATCCCAGCCCCTGAATCACTTAGCATCTGCGACCACTTGCTCCCTGTCTAGCCTCTTGTCAGAAGCTGTGAATGACATGATGAACATTCTTATGGACATGACCACAGAATAGGTCTTACCATGTACCCCCAAATCTTAGGGGAACTTTTGCAGTTCCTGATGCAGTTATTGAAAAGAGGACAGTCCAAAATGTAAAGACTATGTCAGATTGCCTTCTGTTGGGGGGGGAGGGGATAAGGAAGGGAGGGAGGAAGAAAAAAATTATAAAATAAAAACCTTGCAAAAAAAATGATTGGTAGAAAATTACCATTGCATGTAATTGGAAAGCAAATAAAATATTTTTATAAGAAAAGAAAAAGGAAAGAGAGCAGTCCAGAATCTGGGGGATTGGCTTAGAAATTGCCATATGAGGGGTGTGGACACTTCTGGAGCTCTTGTAACAAGTTCAGATTCTAGGACTGAACAAGACTAAAAGGACTGAAACTATTCCTATCTTCTCCCACATCCCAGACAAAGGACTCTGAATCTGAAATCGATGATCTGATGAACTGTTATTTCTAAAGCTCAGGCCTAATGGCTTACTACTCTGCCCAAGAAGCTTCAGGGGCTCCCTGTCACTTCTAGGAGCAAATGCTCATTCGGTAAAGCCACTGGCACTCTTAACACCAGCCTACTTCAAGGCTAATGACACATTATTTCGTTTCAAGAATGCTAAAATTCTATCCAAGATATTCCATCTCCAGCTTCTGCCCCCCTCCCAAGTCCCCCATACCTAGAATTCTCTCCTTTCTCACCTCTGCCCCTTGGAGCCCAGAGCTCTCTGAGTCTCAATTCAAATACCATATCTTTCAAGAAAGCTTTCCTGACTCTCCCCGTGTTCCACCCTGCCCATTTCACTTTCTATTTCTTTTGAAAGTATTCCGTATTAATATCTATAAACATGCTGTAATGCCTCTATTAGAATGTGACTTTTTTAGGGCAGAAATTTATATCCTCAGGGACATTCTCATGGTCTGGTGTTGTGAGGTGCATGCTACACTGTTAGTTATGCCTAGTGTCTGCTAATTGCCTCTATGAACCTCTATGAGCCCTATGAGCAAGAATCAAACAGGACCCAGAAGGCAAAGAATGGACAGGGCTGTTCTCCTTTTGGTGTGGGAAAGGGTAAAACCATTTGACTTCTTCATTTTTCCTCCACATTGCAGATCTTGAGGTCCCCCATACACCTACTCCCTCCACCACCCCACACCCAGCACCTCTAGGACTATGTCTACTACTTTCCCCTGTGGGCACCTGAGGTTCCTGCAATAGAGAAGCTGGGACAGCAGGCTCTTGAGGATGGCATAGTTGAGGCACCTGCTAAGGTTGGTCTCTTGGGCACAGACCTCAGAGACCTGCAAGAGGTAGGCCAGAGCTGAGCAGTGCATGGGGTCCAGCTGCCCAGCCAGGGTCTCACTCTCCAGGGCCTCCTCCACAGCCCTGGCCAACTCTGTGTGCTGCAGCTCATGCAGACACCGCAGGACATTCACAGTGCGGGAGGAGATAGGGGCATCTGCCCTGAGGTAGCCCTGCAAGTGGGCCACAGCCTGGGCCTGGTAGCTTGTGTGTTCATCCCGCCCCAGGAACCAGCCAGCTAGCAGCGAGTTGACCTGTGGGGAGAGGAGGCCTGAGAGGAAGCGTAAAAACACATCCAACTGCCCGTGGTCTTCCTGGAGTGCCCGCTGCACAGCGTTCCTGAAGTGGGTAAGGAAGCCTAACTTGGGCCAGGACATGCCGCTCTCTGTGAAGAGGTCAAAGATTGCCCTCTTGGCTGCGCTGTAGTAATAAGCAGCACCTGCAAATTCTTGCAAGGTGAGGTGGATGAAGCAATAGGCAGAGGATGCTGGGGTCTCTTCCCGCAGAAGGAAGCGACTGCACAGGCTGCTCTGCAAAAGGGGGAGGTCAACACCAAAAGCTTTCATGTCCTGTTCATAAAACACATACTTCTTCCTGAGGAGGCCATGGAAGGCCAGTCGGCCCAAAGTTCCCATCATCTTCTTGCCACTGTAGACCGCCTGCTCAATCCTTGGGCTTTCTCTCAGTCTGTCCTGTCCTTCCCCACATAGGGCTATCTTGAAGTACCATGCATAGATTTCAGAGAGGGTCCTTGGAGGTGTCAACTCTGAGGTTTGGCATCCCAGTCCATTCCTGATCAGGTAACCCAGCACAGTCCCACATAGCCAGCAGAAGGAAGGGACTGTGCACATCAGATACAGGGCTTTGTTGGCCTGGATCTGACTCAGGATTTTGCCAGGGAGGTCATGACTATCAGGAAACATATGCTTCAAATAACTCTTAATCTCCCCTTCATTGAATCCCCGGATTTCAGTCATCCGGTCCACCAACCCCCCTGGAATCTGGCCGGCAGCTGTTGGGCGGGATGTCACCCAGACCGAAACTTCTGGAAAGAGGTTTCCACGGATAATGTTGGTGATAAGATTGTCCACTGGGATCTCCTTCTTGGGGTCTGTGCAAGCCACTGTGTTGGAAAAATCCAGAGGTACTTTAAATTCATCCAACCCATCTAGAATCAGCAGGACCTGTCCAGAACCTAAGCATGCTGGCCCTGTCTCACCAAAGTGGGGAAAGACTGAACGGATAAATCTCTCTGCAGATAATTTCTCATAAAGGTTGAGTTCCCAGAAATTCAAAGGCAGCACCAAAGAGAAGTCCTTACTAATCTCTCCTCGGACCCACATGGAAACATATTGAGACACCAGCATAGTCTTGCCAATGCCAGCCCCCCCAACAGTCACAGAGATCCGGGGAGGAATAGAGACTTTGGAGAGAGGTAAGAAGAGTCGCTCCAGGGGTACTGTTTTGGACACACGCCTCTGGCCCCGAGTGACCTCAATCTGGGTGAAGTCATGCTCTTTCAGTTGGAGATCTGTCAAGCCCTCCACTAACAGTAAATTGGTCAGTCTTTCTGGGACAGCTTTCTCTGACAGGAGGCCCAAGTCAACCCTGACTTTATATTTGCTTCGGAGAACATCCAAGTGCTTCTGCATCCCAGAATCTACAGAGATAAGACAGGAGATGAGTTTGGGAATTGGTCAGAAAGAGAAGTTCTCAATGAATCCCTTATGTTTCAGATAGATATGACACTAGAAAAACCTAGGATAACCCCAATTCTCTCCCTGTGACTAAGGAGAGAAAGAAATAAAGAGATGAAGGCTAGGAAGGGGTCTCCTCACTAGATCATGGAGAGGAAGAGAAAGATAAGGAACTGGGAGGGATAAGGAAGGGAGATGGAGTGAAAGAAGAAGCAAGAAGAAACAGAGAAAATAACAGGTGCTACATCATTCTTTTTCAGGCATTGCTTACCATAGGCAGTGCTGTGGATGCTGAACTGGGAGGTAGAATTCTCAATGAAGTCCTGTCCAGCCTGGTTGCCCTTCCCAACCAACAGATCAATGAGCACCTTCACCTTCTGGGTGGGGGAAGTAGCCCCCTGAATAAGGCTGAACTCCTCCTCTCTCAGTACTTCCCGCTTCCTCATGGAGCCTAGGATCTCCTCCAGAAAATGTGAGGAGATGAATTGAACCAGCTGCCTATGGTGCCACTGCATCCAGATACCTGTCCATGGTAAGTGGGGGTGTGGGGAATAGAGAGGGGGAGAGAGAGAGGGAAAGGCAGGGGAAAAAAGAGAAGTTACGGGAAGGACCCTATAGGGAAAGATCTGTCTGCCTCTCTTAGGGCAATAGAGGTGAGAGAATCTGCATTATTGGGGTTCAAAGAAACCCCCCCCAAATGCCTGGACACATACCTAGCTGTGTGACCTTGGGCAAGTCGCTTAGCCCCACTGCCTTGTAACAAAACCAAATAAATAAATAAATAATAAATGAATAAGCAAACAAACAAAAGAATGAATAAATAAATAATGCTTGGACACTGTCCAGTGTCCAAATCTCCTAGATGTAAGCTTGGCTTACATGTGGGAAGACTGACTCACATACTGTTTCATGAGAATCACTCCCAAGTACAAACACGCAACTTTGGGATAGCTAACTCTTCCACAAATACTAGGAGTCTTACAAAATCCAAGGGACTTTAATTCCCATGAGATAAATAATTAAAACAGCATCAGAGTTCTGCTGAGACACCAGATTTGAATGACTGAGTAGGCAATGCTAGGGAGCTGCCTCCTTCATGCCTTCCATTGTAGACAAAGTAGAATTAATTGGGGAACCTAATTCCATCCTTTTCCCCAAACAGGCATTGTAGTGTGGTGGAAAAACACTAGATTGGGAATCAAAAAGCCTGAGTTCAAATCTTGACTCAGCTATTTACTCCCTGTGTGACTTTAGACAAATTATTCTACCTCTCTTTGCCTTAGTTTCCTCATCTGTAAAATAAGTGAGTTGAGTTGGATGTTCTTCAAGGCCCTTTCTAGCTCTAATTATTATGATCCTTAACCATGGCAAAGGTAAAAACACTGTTAGGGACTCCACTCACCTTCCATCAAAGAAAATCCAGGTATTTTGCAGAAAAGATAGCTCTAGGCCTGCACCCAAAATAATGATGCCTTCTCCAGTGGGGACCCTCTTCAACAGCATCAGGGTCCCAGGGGTTGGGCTTTAGTAAGTCTTTGTCCATGGTTCTAGGAAAGAACATAAAGTAGTAACCAGAATGTATTGTTGATTGATAAGTCTTCAAATCTGCTTGTCAGAGGAAGGAATCAGGACCAGAACTATAATTTTCAAACTGGAAGGGACCTTAGAAACTACCCAATTGGGGCAGCTAGGTGGCGTAATGGATAGAGCACTGACCCTGGATTCAGGAATACCTGAGTTCAAATGCCGCATCAGACACTTAATAATTACCTAGCTGTGTGGCCTTTGGCAAGTCACTTAACTCCATTTGCCTTGCAAAAAAAAAAAACCTAAAAAAGAAAAAAGAAACTATGGAATCTTACTCCATTTTACTGATAAGGAAACTGAGGCATAAAGAAATTAAGTGACTTTCCCAGAGTCTCATAATCTCACATCTGTGAAAGGATCTGAACTCAAGTCTTTTTTATTCTAAGTTCATTTCTCTCTCCACTGTTCACAATGGGAAGAGAAAAACTGCATAGCAGGAAGTTAATTAGGTGTGGAGAAACTTTTAGCAGAGTATCTAACCCACAGTGCATGCTTCACCAGTTTTTGTTGATTGATTAATTGTGACTCAGAAAAATTGATAGACCCAAGAACTTGAGCCCTAACCTTCTGTTTCTAAATGTACATCTCTTTCCACTATACCTGCTTTCAGAGAGCTTATAATCAATTAGAGAAGATAGGTTACCCATCAGAACCTAAAAATATTGGTGATGGCCCCATGAATACATATACCCAGTGGTGAACATAAGCACATTCTCTGTTTAAAATGCAGAAATAGCTTGGGGGAGCAAGGAGAGAACATGGACAAGTCTATGAGTTCTAAAGGCAGGATGGGACTGAAGGCGGAGAGGTGCGAGGGAGACCAGAGGATTAATTAAGTATGAAATGTTTCAGAATCCATGGGGTTACAAAGAAAGGGGATGAGGTAGTTCCTAAAGGAAGGCAGAAGAGTGGATTCATAAACTTAGACCTGGTCATCTAGTCCAGTTCCTTCATTATGAAGATGAGAAAACTGAGGATTAAAATGGTTAAGACCTTCCCCAAAAGCTAGTAAGCTGTATCACTGAAGTAAGCTATATTACTGAAAGAAGGTTTTGCAACTGCAAATTCAATACTCTTTCCATTGTACCAAGTGGATGATAGTTACCAAAAGAGATGCATTGCTGAACTCCAAACCAGATAAGGACAGTCACTCATATATACTGGGTTAACACCCCAACCACAAGATGCTAACAAAGAGATATAAGTGAATACTGAGTAAAAGAGGAAGTAAATGTGGGTTGGGTGGGACTGTCAGTGTAGTGGGGAATCATCAGAATCAGATAGGATTAGTGAGGAAAGATTTCTGAAAGAGGGTCATAAAATCTGGATTATTTTAGAAATCCTGCTCTTATAGTTCACTCACCAGGGTTGGTAAACTTGACTCATCAAATGCTGTGCCATCCAACACATCACACCAAACTTCATGGTGCATTCTAAATGAATATGTGACCTTAATATTAAAAGACCAAACAATAAAAAATTTAGAAGAAAAACAGGCTATGTACCTCTCACAGCTATGAATAAGAGATGTATTTTTTTAAGCATTTAAAAAATTTTTGAATTCCAAATTCTCTTTTCCCTCTGCCCCTCCCCCAATCATTGAGAAGGCAAGTAATATGATACTCATTATATAGGTAATTTTCTTTAGCATTAATTTTTTATTTGGAGTAAAACATGTATTTTTAGCCAAACAAGAGTTCAATGTAATTACAAAAGATTAAAATAAATAACTGATTATTTGAAACTGAAAAACTTCTGCACAATGCATCTAGAATAAGAAGTTGGTTGAAAGGAAAATCTTTGTATAAAATTTCTCAGATAAGGGCTTGGTATCCAAGATATGTGAACAATTAATGAATATATAGAAGACTGATAGCCATTCCCCAAAAGATAATCAAAGATATGAATAAACAGTTCTCAAAAGAACTACAAAGTATTTTCAACCTCATGGAAAAATGCTCTAAATCGCTAATAAGAGAAATGCAAGCCAAAACAATTTTGAGATTTTGTATACATCCTGAAAATTACAAAAATGACAAAAAATAGAAACAGTTTATGTTGGAGGTAGAGTATGAAGATAGACACACTAATACATTGTTGGTGGAGCTGTAAAATGGTACAACCATTTTGGAAAGCAATTTGAAATTATACAAATAAAATGACTAAAATGTCTATACTCCTTGAACCAGAGACTTCATTATTGGACTTATACCCTAAGGAAGCCTTCAATAAGAAAAAAAGTCCCTGTTTATTTAAATGCTTGCTAAACCAGGGGTGCACCAATTCTGGTAGTGTATACCAATCTGAAGAAATTTTGTGTGGGACTAGTGATGAATCATGTCAATCAACTAGCATTCATTAAGAACCTACTATGTTCGAAGTACTGTGCAAAACCCTGGGAATATAAAATGGCAAAAAAAACGGTCCTGAATTTCAAAGAGCTCTCAATTTAATAGGGCAAAATGGCATGCAAACAACTTGGTACAAGCAAGACAAATATAGGATAAATTGGGGGTAGTCTCAAAAAGCTAAGATTAAGGAGAGCTGTAAAAAACTTCTTACAAAAGGTGAGATTTTTGCAAGTATCTGACAGAAGTCAGGGAAGACAGGAAAGGAAATGAGGAGAATAATCCAGGCATGGAAGACAACCAGTAAAAATGCTCAGAGACAGGTAATGGAGCATTGTTCTCAAGGAAAAGCAAGCAAGACAGTGTCACTGAGTATGTAAAAAGGAGTGAGGTTTAAGAATGTTGAAAAGATAAGAAGATTATGAATGACTTTAAAAGACAAACAGAATTTTATATTTTTCTCTTGGAGGTAAAAAGGAGCCACTAGTGTTTTTTTAAATGTTGTGTGGACTATTATTCTATAAGAAATCATGAGGGAGGGGCTTTCAGAAAAGCCTGGAAAAACTTGCATGAACTGATGCTAAGTGAGATGAGCAGAACCAGAACATTACACACATTAATAACAACATAGGGTGATGATCAACCATTATGGACTTGCTCTTTCTATTAGTGCAACAAATCAGGATTTGTGATGGAGAATACCTCCTGTATCCAGAGAAGAAACTGTGGAGTTTAAATGAAGATCAAAACTTATATCTTCAATTTTTAAAAGTTGTCTTATATAATATATAATTTTGCTATTTAAAATGTTTTCTTTTTTTCTTTTTGGATAAGTAAAAAAAAAGATTGTGGAAGGGGAGGGGTTGTTATGGTTAGAGGGGTTGTTATATTTAGCTCATTACTTTGGGAATAACAATTTGATAACTGGTAGATATCAAAACGTTCGTTGTCAGAAAATTACCAGGTGGTAATTAATTTGGTCACCAAAACTCATGAAGAAATATTTACTAGCTCCCTAATGATAAATCCTCAAAGGATATGAATAGGTAGTTTTCAAAGAAAGAAATCCAATAACTATATGAAAAGATGTGCCAAATCACTAATAATTAGAGAAATGCACCCCAACACACCGACCAATCACAATTCCAAAGAACTCATTACAAAACATATTACTCACTTCTATATAGAGAAGTGATGGACTCAGCACAGATTGAGGAATATATTTTCTGAACATGGATAATGAGGAAATTTGTTTTCCTTGACTGTACATATTGGTAACAGATGCTGTTTTTCTTGCTTTCTCAATGGATTGGGATAGGGTGGGAGAGGGCAGCAGGAGAGAGAATTTGGAACTAAAAATAAAAGAAAATTGAATTTTTTAAAAATAGAATATTCAGATTTGTCAACAAATAAATTGTTTCAGTAGAAGCAGAATGGAATAAGTGGAAAGAATTATAGGACTGGAAGTAGGAGAGACCTGCATTCAAATCAAGCCTCTAAAATTTTCAAGTTGTGTGACTGTGGTCAAGCCACTCAGCCTGAACCTGTTTCCTTATTTATAAAATGAGAGGATAACCATGGCACCAACCTCATAGGCTTGCTATGAGACTTTGAATGGTCTAATGTACTCAGAGTGCATTACAAACTTAAAAGCATTATTGCCACCTATTATTACAATGACTACATTATTACGATGTATGCATTTGGTTGAGGCAGGAATCATGATTGTGTAAGCTAGGAGAAGCTACTGAGCTTGGTGGTGGGAGGAGATACTTGACATTCTGAAGGGGAACTGAGGTAGGGGATGTACTGTTAGGGAAATATACCAAGCAAAAAGTGGTTATTAAAGACCAAAGGGTGGGTGGAAATGGATAAAAGCCATCTACCATTATAACCCTGACACCTAGATGCTGGACAGATCTCTTTGTTTTCCCACCAAGATTTCTTGGCTAAAAAGAGGACTTCAAACAACAAACCCCACCCTGCTTAGAAAGGAGCTAGTTCCCTCATTTTAAGTCCTCGGTCTAGGTTAAAGCAATTATATCTTCGATCCACTGAACTTGTTAGTGGGGGGATACACTGAGTTTGGGGTGGTATGGCAGCATGAGAGAGGGATTTATTGAGCCCTTAAGGAAGAATAAGATGAAAAGACAAAGGACCATGGACATCTCAGCAAGGAGGAGGAAATAGTGAGGGTGTTTGTTTTTGTAGCTTCAGTCATTCAAACCCTGTTCTAATCTCAGCTTCCAAATTCAAAGAAAACTCGTATTTTATTATAACTAGTCTTCCTTTCCTCTAGGTCTGTCCACTGGTACTATTCCCCCAGTCCCTTCACCCCCACTTTTTTTTTTAAACTGAGTGCCAATAGCAAGTGAATGTCTTCTTTTACTTGATTAGATGGGTAGAGGAGGAAATCCTGAAGGTGCAAACGACTGTGGTTTCTCAGAAAGATCAAATGGGTCAGGTTGGCCCCAAGGCTTCCCTAGACAACAAGTTAAAGGAAGAGAATGTATTTTGTCACTCATTGCCTGATAACAAAAAGCACTTAATGAATGCTTATAAAATTGAATTTGAACTGAATGAAATGGAGTGGGAGGTGGGTGGGGGAAGGATCTGAAAACTTTTTTTTTTAGGCTTTAAAAAGATGTCTCACTTATTCCCCAATGTCATAAACCACATATCTAGTCCAATCCTCTCATTTTACAGAGAAGGAAACTGAAACCCAAAGTAGTTAAACAACTTACCCAAAGTCACATAGTCTATTAGTAATGAAATTGGCACTTTAGAGTACTATGAATGGTGGTCCCTTTGGTCCTAGTTTAGCTATGAAGGGAAGGAAGAATAGAGCCCCCAGTCTCCCCAAATTGAATGACTTGTGAAAAGTAAGACTGGTCAAAGAATCCACAAAATGTGATGTAGGGGGGAAAAAAGACCTAATACTCTTGGGTAGGTCCTTATGGGGGTGGTGGGGAATGGTCCAAAGCTATTGAAAGAAATATATTAAGGGTGGCTAGGTGGTGCAGTGGATAAAGCACCAGCCCTGGAGTCAGGAGTACCTGAGTTCAAATCCGGCCTCAGATACTTAATAATTACCTAGCTGTGTGGCCTTGGGCAAGTCACTTTACCTCATTTGCCTTGCAAAAACCTAAAAAAAAATTTTTTAAAAAGGAATATATCAATCAACTCTGAGCAATTCAGTGATCCAAGACAAATCCAAAGCACTCAGGATGAAAAATTCTCTCTACTGAGAGAAATGATGAATTTGTAGTACAAACTGAAACATAACTTTAAAAAAATTCTTTATCTTTATTGTTTTATTATGTTTGTTTTCTTTTGTAACATAGCCAATATGGAAATATGTTTTGCATCGCCATCACATATATAATCTAAATCAAAATTTTTACCTTCTCAAGGAGGGAGAAGAAGAGGAGAGGGAGAAAATTTGGAACTCAAAATTTAAAAAAATTATTGTTAAAAATTTTTCATATGTAATTGGAAAATATTTAATGAAATAAATACAAAATTAGTTAAAAAGAAATGGATCCATGTACACATCAGTCAGTGGTAATTTGTTCTTTAGTTCTAACAAAAATATTTAATATTGATCAGTACAAAAAATAAGCAAGTATAATAACTGCTTTAAAATAATTTGTCTCACTTCCCTAGAAATTATTTTTAAAGGTATGCAGATGCCATTAATTAAGAAACTCCATTAAGAAATGTTGCTGGTTTCATAATAACTTTTGTTTTATTAATTGGTTTTTGTTTTTTTTCTCAAAGGATACCCAAGAATAGAACAACTGTCTTGTACAAAAATTAATTTATTATAAAGATAAGACCTTAAGAGTAAGGATTATATTTCTTCTTTTTTGCCTTTGCATCCCTGGCACAAAGCACAATGGTTTATGAGAAGGAAGCCTGATAAATTTTTGCTTAATGGAATTGAATTGGAGGGGAGAAGGGAAAAATTTTTATCTCATGTTCTGAAAAAACTAAGGATTATTGATCTAGTCCAACCAACTGAAACATAATGTAAGGGTGATAGATTTGGATTCAGAGAACATGGGTTTGAATACTAACTTGGCTACTTCCTGCATGATCTTGACAAGTCTTTCTAGGTTTCACTTTTTTCAGATGCAAAATGAAAGTATTCTTCCTCATTACACTGTAAATTCCTTGAGGGCAGGAATTCTTTTTTGTCCCTTTTTGTATTCCCTGGATTCACCTGGTATATCTTGTGGAATCATTTCAGTTGAATCTGACTTTGTGATCCCATTTGTGGTTTTCTTGGCAATGATACTAGAGTGGTTTGCCATTTTCTTCTCCAGCTCATTTACAGATGAGGAAACTGAGACAAACAGGGTTAAGTGACTGGCCTAGGGTAAATGTTTAAGGTTGAATTTGAACTCAGGTCTTCCTGACTTCAGGGTCAGTACACCTAGCTACCCATGTCTGACATATAGTAGGTCCTTAGTCAATGTTTATTAATTGATTGACTAGATGACATCTAAAGTTCCTACCAGCTTTAGATCTTTAGGTTTAGAGGGATTTTATAATCCCTCACTTTATAGAGAACATAAAGGACTCTTCAATCAAATAGGGTTGAATAATTTGTCTAAGGTCATTGAATCAATTAGAATTAGAGTTTGGACTATAATCCAGACAAGGTTTCCTGGATCCCATTACACTGTCCTTCAAAGTTCTGGATTTGGAATTAAAAGATCTAATTTCAAATCATTTTTGTGCCTCAGTTTCTTTATCTGTAAAATGAGAGGCTTGGGTCTCATCTCTGAGATCTCTTCCTATTCTCTGGCTATGATTTTTCGATCTCCATATTCCCCTGTTATTTCTGTTTATTCTCATACACTCAGTCCCCTTGTTTGTGTTCCTTCCTTTCCTGTGCTCCCCTATAGCAACGGCTGCTTTACCTTTATCTCAGTCCAGCCCAGCCCAGAGACTGACCACACTGCAGACCTGGGGGGGGAGACTGACTCAACAGGAACTGAAAACCCCAGCCAAGCAACACTCAAGGTGTCTATGTTTGCAGGGTTGTCTCCATACCTCCACACCCCCCAGTCTTCAGGCAAGCTCCCCTTAACGACTTATACCAGGAAATTTGGGGTTAACTCCTCCTCTAAGCTTAAAACAAGGTCAGCTACGTGTTGATGGGTACAGATTAGGGGCAGGAGCAGGAAACAAGCCTCATTGTTGGAAAGGATTTCAGGTCCATCCAGTCCATTCTCGACTTGATCAAGAATACCCAACAACATACTTGACAAAGAACCATTTCACCTCTGCTTGAAGTCCTCCAGGAAGGGAGAATATACTATATCCCCATTCAACTTTCTCCACTTCTTTTTGCTCTTTGTTAGTAAGCAGGAAGAAAGGAAACAAGCATTTATTAATGTCTAGTTTGTGCTAGACACAGTGATAAATACAAATATTATCTTACTTTGTCCTCTCAAAAACTGAGTATTTTCTCCATTTTACAGATGAGGAAAACTGAGGCAGACATAAGTTAAATGTCTTGCCCAGGGGTCACACAGAAAGTTAAGTGTCTGAGGCTGAATTTGAACTCAAATTTCTGTAACTCTAGGCCTAGCACTCTATTGTGCCACAAAACTGCTATGAAATGCAATAGAATAAAAATAAATATTTCATGTTATCATTATGAAAAAGATGAAGAGACATAGGGTTAAATAATAAAATGCCATTACAAGAATTCAGAGAGAGTTGAAAGACTGGACTCAAAGATTAGTCATTCAAAATTTTATGTCAATAAAATCTAATTGTCACTCCTCAGGAATCTATGCTTGATTCTGGGTTATAGGATGGCACCATAGGTAAAGTGCTGAATCTGGAAGGAGGGTCACACTAATGGTAAAGCTAGTAAGTAAGGTTGGATTCAAACTCAGGTCTTCCTGACTCCAGGACTGGTATTCTAACCACTGAACCACTTTGCTTGTACCAACAATGACTTTGATAAAGACCTGGGGAGCCTGCTTATCAAAATTGCTAATGACATCAGGTTGAAAAGGTTTATTATTTAAGTGAAGCAGAATCCCAAAAGATCCTTGATAATCTCAAATCCTGGGCCAAATTCAGCACAATTAAATTCAGTAATGGAAAATGCAAAGCCTTATACTTGGGTTCAAAAAACTGTGGCCATAAGTACATGAAGTCAGGAGTCAGAGTAGTTAGATAGTAGTTTGTCTGAGAAGAATCTGGGGTTTAGTCAAAATGCAAGTTTATGAGTCAACAGTATGATAGAGCAGCCAGAAAAATATGATCTTGAATTGAAAATAAAGAGCTCAGCTTCCAGAATTAAGGATGTGGTTATGCTTCTATTTCCTGCCCTCATCTGCCATTGAACAGGGAATTTTGTGTTCAATTCTATGCTCCATAATTTAAGGACATCAATAAACTAGAGAATATTCAAAGGAAGATAGGATGGTGAAAGACCTTGAGAAATACCATATGAGGATAAGGTGAAGGAGCTGGAGAATTTTATTTTTAGTCATAGATATGGTGCCAGCTCTTCATCCTAAAGATTTTTAAGCACCTGTTTGATGTAATAATAATAATAATAATAAATAGCTAACATTTACATAGCACTTATCATGAGTCAGGCACTATGCTAAGCACTTTAAAATTATTATCTCATTTGATCCTTACAACAACTGTGGGAAGTAGGTGCTATTATTTCCATTTTAAAGATGAGAAAACTGAGGTAGACAGAAGTTAAGTGTCTTTCCCTACTAAGTATCTGAGTCTGAATATGAACACAGGTCTTCCAGATGTTAGCACCATGCACTACACTAAATACTTACCTGTATATGATTGTTTGCATATTACTTTCTTCTTAGAAAGTAAACTCTTTGAGAGCAAGGACTATGTTTTTACTTTTCTTTGTATCTCTTCTGCTTAGCAAGGTGACTGACACAGAGTTATGGATTTAATAAATATTTGTTGACTGAAATCATATCTCACCCTCTACCATTTCTACATTTTCACGTGATTAATTAAGGACTGACAAGTAGGTCCAAAAGGTGATTTCTTTGTCATTGATGATAAATATAGATTGTTATAGAAATAGTAACAGATCTGTCCCAGTTTACAATTATTTTTTGACTTCTTGCCAGTTTACTCACCTTAAGGATGATGGAACTCAGTTAAGTCTCATGCCAAGCTTTCTGTTTTTGCTTCCATAACTTTTTATGGTTTTAAAATTCATTTGTAATCTTCTGTCATACTACTTCAAACTGTCTTTATAAATAAAATTGTATTGTAAACTGCTGTTGTCTGCTATGCCTCTGCTTGGAAAGAACAAGTGTTTTCTGGTTAAGGGGCTTTCTGGGCTGTTTTTGAGAATTTAAATGACTTGACCAAGATCACACAGACAGAGTTGGAAGGTAAACCTATGAATCAAAATGAAAATAGAATGCTTTCCCCTGGACCACATGACCTCCTAACTATTATAATCAAGATCCTTTGCCTAGAAGCAGTGTGATTCAATGGAAAAGAACCTTGGATTTGAAATCAGAGGATCAAAGTTTGAATTCCAGTTTTTTCACATACAACCTATGTGACCTTGAACAAGTCACACCCCCTCTAGAATTTATTTTCTTCATCTGTACCTCATCTGAACAGTAGTGGACTAGATGATTTTTCAGACTCCTTCTAGGCTCCTTGATCTATAACCCAGTGAACCTTGTTTTCATTTTCCAGTTTGGATAGCTCAGATTGGAACTTTTGAAATTGTTCATTATCTTTTTAGTCAATTTTATTGGTCTCTGATTTTTTGAAATTTATGAGAAAGTGTTATTTTACTTTATTCTATTTAATTTTATTTGAGGGGTGGCTAGATGGCACTGGCCCTGGAGTCAGGAGTACCTGAGTTCGCATCCAGCTTCAGACAATAATTATCTTACCTAGCTGTGTGGCCTTGGGCAAGCCACTTAACCCCATTTCCTTGCAAAAAAAAAATTTATTTGAGATTGAGTCTACAACGTCCAGGTTCCTTCTCTGAGTGCTTTCTTTATCCTCCTCACTCACCATATTAGCAGTGGACTTAGTGTAGATATCAGATTAGTTAAGTTCAGTCAAAGTCAGAACTCTGTTATTTTAGGAAAAGAGATGCCTTTTTTTTACTTTTAAATCCTGGAATGAAATATGCATGTCATGTTGCTAGAAATTGTCACTTTAGAAATTCTTATTCATAGACTCAGTCATTAAGCCAGTTCTTGAGACTTAAACCATAGGCTGATTTTTTTCTCTACACTTTTTATTAAATCACTGCCATGTTTTGCTAACTGAAATGCAAAAGTTCTCTGCGTGGTCTGATTTTAAATCAGTGGGCATGATTTCCCCTAACATTCTGTCTATTTTCATCATATTTAACCCCAATTAGACTTCACAAGTCCAAGAGTGTTAGTTAATTTAAAATTGCTTCAAATTTTCCTCTGAGGCCCTGTAAGGAACTTAATGGCCATGAAGAGTTATCCTTTGTATGAATAGGTAATTTTCAGAGTTAGAAATTCAATCTATTAACAAATATAGGGGGGAAATGCTCTAAAACACTAACAATTAGAGAAATGTAAATTGATAAAATTCCAAGGTACTATCTCACATTCATCACATTGGTTAAATAGACTAAAAAGGAAAATGACAAATGTTGGAGGGATATGGGGAAATAGCTACGATGTATTGCTGGTGGAGCTGTGTACTAGTCCAACCATTCTGGAAAGCATTTTAGATTGAACAATAATCATCTGTGAATGACTTATCAACTCTGCTCAATCCAAGATCCAAGACAATTCCAAAAAACTCATGATGAAAAATGTTATTCATCTTGAGAGACAGAACAAATGAACTCTGAGAGCAGATAGAAGTATTTTTTTGCTTCATTTTGTGATATGGCTAATACGGAAACAAGTTTTGCAAGATTTCACGTGTATAATTTATAATTTTAGCTTTGGGCAAATCACTTAACCCTGTTTACTTCAGTTTCCTCATCTGTAAAATTAAGTGGAGAAGTAAATGACAAACCACTTTCAACATCTTTGCCAAGAAAATTCCAAAAGGAGTCACAAAGAGTTGGACATGACTAAAAATAACTAAACACTCATCTTGCATCATGAGGTCAGGGGTTAATGCTTGAGAAGGGAATGAACTTGCCCAATACCTTTGAAAGCCATTATTTCAGGAAACTAGATGAAAGAGACTTGAAAGCATTTTACAAATGAATTTGTATTATAAACTGGCTTTGGCTGCTATGCCTCTGAAGTCAGGAGGGAGACCTGGGTTCTGTTCTCTGCTCTGAAATTTACTCCCCCTACAAAATGAGAGGGTTGGACAAGGTAATTTCTAAATATTTTTTCAGCTCTAAGAGATGTTAAGTTTGTAGTCTGCTTCTGTAAAAAAAAATTCCTTTTGAATAATTTTTCTATTGGAAGCCATACAAAAATGAAAATTCCTCTGTTAAACTAAATAAAACAATTTAATTGCCAAAGAACAAATCAGACACCACTGAACCTGCTTAAAATGCCAGCTGGTCAGAGGCTTGTGCTCTTTTGTCAGACATTTTCCTGGTAATTTGAAGTTAGCTATGATACTGGGAATTAGGACAGGAAAGAAGAGAGTCAAAAGAGGAAGCAAGGATGGGCAGGAGGAGATAATATTAACTGGGAATGATGAAGAGAAGGCCCAGTGGGGAGATTCAAATAAATCAACAATTCTGTCCTAACAACTGTTTTAAGTATACAAAAAGATATACCAGAAGTTTAATATTTCATGCATGTAATACTCAAATAAGAACTCAAGTATACTCAAATAAAAGAGGTACAGCTTCCTATTGGTTTCACTGTTCAGGGAACACCAGTGCATTCATGCATCTCAGGGGAATTTTGGGCATAACACAAAGCAGAAACAAATGAGTTTGTCAACCCCTGTTATTTGGCATTTTTTCTCTTTACATCATGTTTGTTTGTTGAAGTAACAAAAAATGAGGGGAATTAAGATGTAGTATTTCATCAAAGGTATGAGTTTTAAGAAATGAATAAATAAATAGTACAAGTATTTCTGTCAATTTTTTTTCCATCTACAGACAGAATGGGCATTACTACCAGGGCTTAGAAAACATAGATGAACATTAAAAAAGAGTAAGGAATGTAAATTTGTGATTTCTACATTGGGTGGCTGCCCAGGTGCTCAGAGAGAACCCTGATTATAAGTGCCATTTTAACAACTGGTTCACTGAACTCAGCATAAAATTGGATATCTGATGTGCCAAACTGGTGTGAACTGGTTGAATCCTACCCCTGGAAGGTACTCATGAAGGATTCATAGTCATAGGGAGCAGTGGATGGAGTGTAAAGCAAAGGAAGGAGAAGAGAAGAGAATGAGTGTCAAAACCAACCATATGGTTGGGACTTTCTGAGCTCTGCCTTGGAAGATCACTGGGCTGTGAAAAACCTCAACTCTTTAGGGGTTTCTTCAGCTCAAGTCCTCATCTTTGAGAGTTTATATACTTTTTCCCCAGGCTAATAGCCCTCACTGGGGGGATGGGGAGAAGGGGGGAGAGAGAGAGAGAGAGAGAGAGAGAGAGAGAGAGAGAGAGAGAGAGAGAGAGAGAGAAAGAGAGAGAGAGAGAGAGATCAATCCCAGGCAAGGGGGAACATTCCCCAAACTGAAATTCATTATTCTGGGTATTCCTCCCAGGTCCTCAGCACCAGACCCAAGTCCCTACAAGGGAAGCTGGCCTTACCTCAGAATGACTCTCCACCTGGAGCCCAGAACTTCCTTCTCTGGTGGAAGGGAGCACTCACATCATTATAATAATAATTCTCAAGTCTATGGTTCTTTATAAAGTACTTTTCTCACAATATCACTGTGAAGTGCATAGGGCAGATATTATATTTGTCACTTTACTACTACTACTACCACCACTACCACTACTGCAGCAGCAGCTGCTGCTGCTACTACTACTACTGCTACTACTACTATTACTACTATTAGCACTACTACTACTACTACTACTACTACTACTACTACTACCAGCCTCAATAGTAACATTTACAGAGTGACATCATGCTTGCAAAAACACTTTTTATACATGATCTCATTTGAGCATTACAATAACCCTGTGACATAGGTACTAGAGAATATTATTCTTCCCAAATAGCAGTCAGGAAAACTGATTTGCTGCAGAATATATGGTTAGTAGATAGCAGAGTCAGAATTTGAACCTCAATATCCTTGTTTCCAGTTCAGTATCCTTTCCATTATTCCATCTATTACTCATGAAATAAGGCCTTAAGCCTAGTAACCTTCAAAGGCATATTTGCCGTAAATCAGAAGATTGTGGACCCCTTTATAGCTTTACCACATCTTCATCATTCTGGTTGGATGCTATGCATTTCAGTGGACCTCACCCTATAAAACCACATTCCAGACCAAGTACAGACAAGCTGACTCATCTAGCAGCACTTATGCTTTTTTTTTTTTTTTTTTTTTAGGATTTTGCAAGGCAAATGGGGTTAAGTGGCTTGCCCAAGGCCACACAGCTAGGTAATTATTAAGTGTCTGAGGCCGGATTTGAACTCAGGTACTTCTGACTCCAGGGCCGGTGCTCTATCCACTGTGCCACCTAGCCACCCCAGGACTTATGCTTTTGAAAGAGTAATTGTGCCAGTCTTGACTTCCTTAGTTCAGTCTCTAAAAATTACATCTGCACTTTTTAAGCTCCATGCCCAAATACTGATCTAGAACTGGGACGTTCCCTGACTAACCCCTCTTCTCCCAGGTCATCTAAACAAAACTCTCACTCAATGCAGAAATCTCCCCTAAATCATTCTCAAAAAGTTATCAAAAAGTAGTCTCTGTTCAAGTTCCACTACCTATCTCACTGCTTATCAAAGTTGGCTATTTCATTTTCAGATGGCTCCAAGTCCATTGCTCTTGATCCTTATTGTCATGCTAAGTACTAGAAAATATTTTTCATGGCAAAACAGCAAAGTATAGGAGAATTGAACATGAAATCAAAAGACCTGAGATTTGGTCCTACCTCCAATATTTATGAACCATATGACCTTGAGCAAGTCATTTGATGCCTCTGAGTCCCAGTTTCCTCATCATATTGGACTAGATTGTTTTGAAGGTCCCTTTCACTAGAATAGCTTGTCTTTATGTGGGATCGAAGCCCAGAAGACAACTTGCTGAAAGATTTCACTCCCATTCCAGTACTTTGAGTATCCTTTTGCAGAAAAGGTGAAGTTACTAATTAGATATAATTCATATATATTAGATATAATTCATAAACTCAAAAAATCAAAAATCCTTGGACCTAACCATGTATCAATCAGTCAACAAATACTTTTTGAGTTAGGCATTGTGCTAAGCACTGAAGATATAAAGAAAGATAAATGCCAGTCATCTCTCAAGGAGCTTACAATCAAATGGGGGAGGAAACAGAGAGTAACTATGTGAGATCAGATGGTCAGTAATAGTCAATTCTTCAACTAAAGGCTAAATCTTCTGACTGGTACTTCAACTCCTGAGTATCATTTAGTTCTCCAGGGATGATGCATTTCACTCTGGATACTGAATCCCTTCCTAGACTAATCCCATGTCTATTAGATGAGAATTTTGCCCAAAGACCTTAGAAATGAAAATATTAGTCCAAGATGTGGCAGAAACTACCCAGAGGGCAGAGACCATTTGCCCAATGACCTATAAGAAGAGACTACATTTGTGTCTTTTTAGAAGAAGGGAATAAGGAACAATGCATAGTGGAAAGGACCTTAGTCTGGATATTGGGAGATCTGAGGGCTAGTATTGATTCTGCCAACAAGTAGCTGGGTGACCTTGGACAAATCACTTCTTAGGACCTATGTTACCTCTCCCTTAAATTAAAATTAGATTAGATTAAATAATTTTCATGGCCTTTTCCAGGACTAACAGAGACTTGAGGGTACTGGAAATTGCCTGCCTGTCTGGTGATAAGTGTTTTGCCTACCCTGCTCTGAAAAAGTTGATCCATCCTGGCCTAAAGAAATTGGAAACCAGCCTCCTGATCCAATAGGGAGCACTGGTTACCTGGCTCCTGGTTGCTGGACAGTATAACCCTCCCAAAGGACTGACAGTGGGGAACCAGAGGACCCATGAATCAGGGAGGAAATGAGAATCTTCTTGATCTATACTTAGCATAAGTCTTCAGGCTCTTTTGGAGTTTTCTGGTCTCAAGGACAGACTTAAGAGAGTGGATATACTTGAGAGTCTCTAGATAAGGTAAAAGTCAGAATGAAGCCAGATATATACTCTGAAGTATGGGTTGTATGAAATAGTGGAGTCAAAAGATTTGGTTTCAGATCCTGGTTTTGTCATTCACTGTTTGACCTTGGGAAGATATCCCCTCTAGGTTTCATTTAACTAATCTCTAAAGTGAGAGTGCTGGTCTGGAAGACCTTTTGGGTCAATATGAACTTGAAATCCATGGTCCTATGCTTCTAGGAGGCTACCAGCACAAATAAGCCACATCCCCTCTGTAGTTATGTCTTTTTGTTCTGTTCACACACACACTAGTGAAACTGAGGGGAGTGGCATGGTGCAGTCTCTACCCACATGCACCTGACCTGATCAGAGCCCCAGGGGTCACAAACCAGATCGTGCGTGTCATCTCATAGTCACAAAGTTCCTATAGTGAAGGGTAGGGTTCCCATGACAAGCTCCATCCTCTTGTTTCTTGAAATCACAGTTCATTCCACCTCCTCCAGGAAGTTTTTTCTAATTAATCCCTCTCCTTTCTCTAAATTGAAGCATAACTCTTATCCCACTCCTCTCCCTTAAAGCAGTTTTAAATAACAGTATTGATCTGTATACATTATTATCTGCCTGGATTATATGTTCCTTTTGGTCAGGAACCACTTTTCTATATGACTAATAGCCTAGTAGAGGTCTAAACAATCTGTATGCAAACAATATTTATTAGTTTTCAGGCCTAACTCCTTACTGACCAGACCCTTAGCCATAAGTAGTCATGGGAGAGAGAAACAAAGAAGCAAATCAGCACCTTCTTTTTTTCTTAAAGATTCTGTAAAGGCTGTTTCCTCATTATAAATAAAAGAGTATTTTTTATGTACGTTCCTCATATAAAACAAAAATATCTGTCCTTTCTGCCTCACATAGTTGCTGTAAGGATGAAATAAGATAATGTATATGAAAGAATTTTTTTTTCATTGTAAGGGGCTTTATGGCTGGAATGTGATGGTATCATTCTCAGTCTCCTTCCATTGCCAAGAACAGCTGGAGGGCATTTGGTTCTCCTGGAAGGGTGGCTACTTATCCAGCTAGCATCTCAGCAGTAGGCTAAAAGTCTGGGGACCTGGTGTCTAGTTCTACTGACTTGTTGCATGACCTTGAAATCACACCACTTCTCTCAGTATCAAGTTTTTCATTTGCAAAATGAAGGGCTTGAATTAGATAATACCTGTATTATCTACTCATAGACTCGTTATGAGGCTCAAAGGAAATGCAATCATAGGTAAAGCCCTTTTCAAAACCAAGTGATACATACACACTGTCTCACTTTCTTTCTCTATTTATCTTTCTCACTCTCCCTGTCTCTGTCTAGACATATAAATAGATAGATCAATCCAGGCAAACACATATTGTAACACACACACACACACACACACACACACAGATACACAGACACACACACACACACACACACACACATATATCCACTCAAATATTTATATATTTATATATATGCATATCTCAAGATAGATAGGTAGGTAGGTAGGTAGATTTGATTGCATTGTATTGACTTTCATTGGTATAGGGAATTTCTAGTGAGGAAATTCTCTATTAATACCAAAACCAGGGGCAGCTAGGTGGCGCAGTGGATAAAGCACTGGCCCTGGAGTCAGAAGTACCTGGGTTCAAATCCGGCCTCAGACACACCTAGCTGTGTGGCCTTGGGCAAGCCACTTAACCCCGTTTGCCTTGCAAAAAAACAAAAAAAAAAAATAATGGAAATACCAAAACCAGCACCTACTCTGGGAGGTAGCTATAGTCAAATAATTATCTAGAACATGAGGAGGCTTGTCCTAGGTGACACAGCCAGTATGTATCAGAGGAAGGACTTGAACCCCAGTTTTTCCGCCTCTGAGGGTGTTTCTCCATCTACTTAGATAAAACTGCCACTTGTGCTCATATATTACTATAGATAATCATTAAGAAATTTAAGTCATCAATTTTTATTAGCTCTCTTTACTCTTTTGCTACACTGCATCTTAAAGCATAGTAGAAATGCTGGTTACAGTTATCATTGGGCGCTCTCTACAGTTCCTTTGCATCCATCCTAAAGCTCCTTCTAGCTCTTATACCTCTTTCTGTATGCTCAGGTCCTGAGAGCTGTAATACTCTGACTTTGTCATCTTCCAGAAATGCTATAATGTCATCCCTAGCCTCTGCTGACAACCTCAGTAACTTTGACCATTTGGGGCAAAGGACTAAGACCTTGAGTCACTCCTCCACCCCCTTTTTACCAGGTAATAGATTTCTACCAGATTTCTTCCTTCTCCCATTTCCTATTCCTAGAAATAATAACTCAGTAGGGTAATTTGGCCATCGACTTACCTTTGAGATCTCAGAACTTTCTTATGAAGATTCCTCACTCAAGCTGAAAGAGGTAGGAACATCTCCCTTCTTAAGCCCCTCCTGGGGCCCAGTATTAAGAGCAGAGAAAGAAGAGATATCACCGTTCAGTCTGATGCTGTAAGTTTCTTCACAAGGAGGACCAGAAAGCAGCTGGATGGGGATGCCTTTGGTTCTGGAGAGATCCTATCGCACTTCAGTGGTGACTGCCAAGCATATTCAGTATTCTCCCAAAAGCCCATGAGTTCCTTGTCCTAAAAGACTCAACAGATCTTCCTCCATCACAATCATGCAAGGATTTGAACTGAGGGAGAAAGACACTAGTAAATTTTCTGCTCTAGTCCCTGTGGAGTCCCCAGTACACCATTCTCATCTTGAACTCTTCTTCTCTTCCTGTGTTGGGGCTGTGACTATCTTCCTGTAAGATTTCAAAAGTTAACAGCCTCAAAGACAAATGATTGAGCTGAGTCTGACCCCAGCCCAGCTTCCTGGATCAGCCACCAGTCTAAGTTGGCAGATGGTGATGCTAATGGGGAGATGGGATGCTTTTTTCTTTTAAAAAATCTTAATAATATTTTATTTTTTCCATTTTCATGAAAAGATAGTTTTCAATATTCTTTTTTAAATTTTTATTTCCAAATTTTTCTCCCTTTTTCCTTCCCCTCCTCTGCCTAAGAGAGCAAGCAATCTGATATAAGTTATTCCATATACGATCATGTTAGACAAATTTACATATTTGTCATGTTGTAAAAAAAGAACCAGAACAAAAGTGAAAAACCACAAGAAAGAAAAAAAACAAGAAACAAATTTTTTTTAAAGTGAAAATAGTATGCTTTGATCTACATTAAGACTCCTGAGATCTTTCTCTGGATTTGGATGATAGTTGCCATCCCAAATCCTTTAGAATTGTCTTTGATCACTGCATTGCTAGGAAGAGCTAAGTCTATGATAGTTGATCACACAATGTTATTATTAATGTGTATAATGTTCTGGTTCTGCTCACTTCATTCAGGATCAGTTCGTGTTAAGTCTTCACTAGATTTTTCTGAAATCTGCCTTCTTGTCATTTCTTTTTTGTTATTTGTTTTCTGTTTTATTTTTGCAAGGTTATGGGGCTAAGTGACTTGCACAAGGTCACACAACTAGTAAGTATCAGGCAGTATGAGGCAGATTTGAACTCAGGTCCTCCTGACTCTAGGGACAATGCCACCTAGTTGCCCTGTGCTCATCATCTCTTATAGAACAATAATATTCCATTACATTCATACCACATTGTTTAGTTATTCCTCAATTAATGGGCAACCCCTCAATTTCCAATTCTTTGCCACCACTTAAAAAGCTACTATAAATACTTTTGTAGATGTGATCCCCCCCCCTTTTCAAGATCTCTTTGGGATACAACCTGGTAGTGGTATTGCTGGATCAAAGGGTATGAGCAGTTTTATAGCCCTTTGGGCGTAGTTCCAAATTGCTCTTCAGATGATTGAATCACAAATAATACATTTATGTCCTATTTTTCCCACATCCCTCCAACATTTATCATTTTTCTTTTCTGTTCTATTAGTCAATCTGATAGGTGTGAGGTGGCACCTCCGAGTTTTTAATTTTCATTTCTCTACTTTCAAATGCTATAAATAGTTTTAGTTTCTTCATCTGAAAGCTGCCTGTTCATATCCTTTGACTATTTATCAGTTGGGAAATGACTTGTATTCTTATAAATTCAACTCAGTTTTCTATATATTTAGAAATAAGGTGTTTATCAGAAACACTAGCTGAAATAATTGCTTCCCAACTTTCTGCTTTCCTTCTAATCTTGTTTGCATTGATTTTGTTTGTGCAAAACCTCTTTAATTTAATGTAATCAGAATCATTCATTTTGCATTTCATGATGTTCTCTATTTCTTATTTGGTCATAAATTCTCTTCCATAGATCTGACAGGTAAAATATTCCTTGCTTTCCTAATTGACTTATGGTATCACCCAATCACCCAATATATCTAAATTTCAACCTTATCTTGGTATAAAGGTCTATATCTGGTTTCTGCCATTCTACTTTCCAGTTTTCCCAGCAGGATTTATCAAATAACTAAGTCCTTATCCCAGAAGCGGGAATATTTGGGTTTATCAAATAGTAGGTTGCTATAGGTTGGTACTGTGTCTTGTATACCTAACCTATTCCACAGATCTGCCACTCTATGTCTTAGCCAGTACCAAATAGTTTTGGTGACTAGGATACGTTATTCTTAGATCCAAAACCTTATACATACTCAAACAGGGTTCCAAGGAGGATTTAGGTAAAGCCTGAGTCCTAATAAAAGAAAAAAAAAATCCCAGAGCTGTTGATATTCCTCTTTCCTTGGAAAAAAAGAGAGAGAAAAGAAAAAGAAAGTACAAATGTTAATATGCATATTGGACAAGTGGAAGTACTGAGATAGAGATGAGCTGGGATAGTCTCAAACCCTGAATAGTTCTTAACACCTCATACCATAATATTATTCCTCTATCTTCAGCATTGGTAGAGTTGTTATTTTAGAACTGGCCTCGGCTTGGATTCTTAGCAGGAAAGGCTCCATGGCAGTGGTTTTTTAAACCTTTTTTGTCTCCTGTATACATCTGGAAGTCTAGTGAAACCTGTAGGCTTCTCAGAATAATATTTTTAAATACATAAAATACATGGAACTGTAAAAGAAATCACATATTAAAATAGAGTTAATTTTTCCCCATTCAAGTTCAAGATTCCCCCATATATATATATATATATATATATATATATATATATATATATATGTATATATATATACACACACATTTCTTGGTGGAGGATGTCTGTGGGCCTTTGGGAAATTAACAATATTGTTTGCCAGACCGAGAAGTTCAAAGAAACCTTTCTGAAAATATCAGCTTTGCAGAATTTTGGACAACTACTTCTTTGCTTGTTTGTTTTGGTTTTTATGAGGAAATGGAGTTAAGTGACTAGTAAGTATCAAGGTGTCTGAGGTCAAATTTGAACTCAAGTCCTCCTAACTCCAAAGCTGTGTCACCTAGCTGCCCCCAAGGACAGCTAACTTTAAATGCTCCTTGTGGGCAGAGACCACTTTTCTATGTATCTAATAGCTCAGTTTCAATAGACTTTTCTATTCTTCGTAATACCATATAACTTTCTCCTCTCCTCAATATAAAAGTAAATACAATTACAATCCAATTCAATAAGTGTATTTTAAATATTTACTATTTAGCCAGCACTCTGCTGAACAATGGGAAGACAGAAAGTTTAAATAAAACAGGTCCCTGCTTTCAAGTTCAGAGTCAAGTGGGAGGTAAAATACGAAGAGGGGGAGTTATAATTCACAGAGTAAGCACATCAGATCATAAACTGTAGAGATGGAAAGCGTTTTAGAGAGAAAATTATGGAGAAACCTAGAGACAGGTCTGTTTACTGACTTGTACAAGTGCACATGACGTAGAATCAACCAACTGTGTGAAGTCTGAGAGGGAAGGCTGTTATGAATGTGTGGTGGGAGTGTGGAAGTCTCCAAGGATTCACTATTCTCATGGTCATTTAGAGAATCAAAAAATCTTAGTGTTAAATATATACAATTAAGAGGTAATTATGTGGTACAATGGATAGAATACTAAGCCTGGGGGGCAGCTAGGTGGCACAGTGGATAGAGCACCGGCCCTGGAGTCAGGAGTACCTGAGTTCAAATCCTACTTCAGACACTTAATAATTACCTAGCTGTGTGGCCTTGGGCAAGCCACTTAACCACATTTGCCTTGCAAAAACCTAAAAAACAAAAACAAAAACAAGAATACTAAACCTGGAATCAGGGAGACCAGAGTTCTATCTAATCTCAGACTAGCCATATGACCCTGGAAAAGTCACTTAATCTGTTTTCCTCAGAATCCTCATTTGTAAAATGAAGATACTAATAGCACCTACCTCCCAGGGGTATTATAAAGACCAAATGAGATAATTATAAAGCATTTAGAACAGTTTCTCTCTTTGAGTATTATATAAATGTTAGCTACTATTATTACAGCAGGGTGTTGGCTCTCTTCTAGAAAATGAGGGGATTGGACAGGGCAAGCTCTCAGTTCTCTTTCAGCTCTAATTCTAGGATTCTAAATCCCTTCCATTGAGGAAAAGAATAACAAATACAGGGTACACCTAATAACACACACTTAAAGTGAGTAGTGATTGACTAATTTTCATTCCTACAAAAATAAAGTCCACTGATTTCTGCCTTCTCAATCAATCGCATCTAAGATATCACTCACAATAATACAGGCCAGCACTCTGCTATGCTGGGGATGTACAAACATAAAATAGACAAAACAATACCCAAAAGCAGCTTCTCTAGCATCTTTATCTTTGTCTATACCATACAACTTAGAACTTTATTATAAACTCTAATTGTAGGTTGGTCTTGCCTCCTCAGTCAGATTTAATGTTAGCGCTCTCTCTCTCTCTCTCTTTACTGAACCCTTGGCCCATAAACCCAAGCAGGTACGCAGTCCCCCATTGTCCTTCATCACCTGGACCTTTCCCATCCTTTCTGTGTTCTAATGCTTTAATTCTCTACATTCTCAATGAATGACATTATTCTTCTTGCTCTTCCTCATACAAGACATTCCATCTCTGCATTTTCACTGGCTGTCCCCATGTCTGGAATTCTCTTTCCCCCTCATCTCTGCCTTCTGTTTTTTGGGCTTCCTTCAAGAATTGGCTAAAATTCTATCTTTCCAGATCCTCCTTAATGCACTTAGTATCTTTCCCACTAAGATTACTTCCCCCCTGCTTTTTCTAGCACATCTTAATTGTACATAGCTGGTTTGCACATGGTCCCTCTCATTAGATGTGAGCTCCTGAAGGGCAGGTATGATTTTTGCTTTTCTTTATATTACCAGAGTATAATAGCACAGTGTCCAGCATGTAATAAAATGCTAAATTATTTGACTTGACTTCTATCTCCCCAGTAAGAGGCTCAGTCAATGATCTATCAATTCAATTACAGTAACAACTCCTTGCTGAACTTTAGGAAGAATTTTCATGTTGCTTCATAGAACAGTTAAGCAAGGTAGGTTGTATGATCAGACATAATACTTTATATCACTCTCATGCACCTATGTTCTACTTTATAATACAGTTACTTGAATACTTCTTGTCTTCCTCCCAGACTGACGCTGTCATTTTTAAATCTCCTCCAGATGCCTAATGATGCTCTTCAAATAGTAGACAATAGATGCTTCCTTGAATGAATGGCCTTTGGTGAGAGTCAGCAATATGAAGCAGAGAGTACTGGAAACTTGACTCCAAGGCTTTTGAGTTTCAGCAAGTTCCTCTATCTCTCCAGTTCTCAGTTTCCTAAATAGTAATTCCACTAAATCACTTTACCCCTTTTGATTTTTTGAATATTTATCCTGTAAAGGATGTGTTTGTAAATAGTTATATGCATGCATCTCCGCCATTAGACTATGGGTTCCTTAAGAGCAGGTACTGTTTTTTACCTTTCTTTGTATCTTCAGCATTTAGCACAATGTATGGAAATAGTAAGTGTTTAATATACATTGACATCAAAATATTCTGGAAATACCCTTTCCCAGAGCTAAGGTCCAGTAAGCAGGATGTGTCCTAATCTTGGAAACAACAATCTTTTGCGTTGACCCTCTGGAAGGCCTCACCTTCTGGTAGTATAGTGCTCAGACCGGCATCAGCATCAGGTGTTCACTGAGGTATTTTGCTGCCTCTATTTCCTATCCATCATATGTTCACAATCCTTGGTCCTAGAACTGTACTCTTCTTCCTGTCCTAGGAATCCAGTATTTGAGACAATGACTGGTCTTATGGAATCCAAGAAATGCCAGCCAGGAGCACTGTCTCAAGATCTAAGAATGACTGTTGTGGGCCAACCCCTTTCACGAATATAAGTGGCTCCCAGATAAGAGGTAAATTAGGAGGAGGGGTTTCTGCCTGCAGATTCTTGTGTCTCCAGACTGCTTTGTTTTGGCCCCAACCACCATAGGTTAGAGGTCAATTCTGGGTTGGTTGACTGAACTGATATTTTATGATTCTGTGCCTCACCAATAGGCCTCTGGCACCTGCCTGGCACTAGGGACCAACTTGGGCCACACTGACCTAGGACCCTTGAAGCTTAGGGGAATTTGGAAAAAGGTCAGACTTGGAGGAGAGTAATTTAATATCCAAATTTAGAAAAGAAACAGCTATTACCATCTTTAGTCATTTACAAATTGTATAAATTGAGGTTAACTCAATTTCTCTTATGATGGTTTAAGCTCATTTCCTCTTATCTTATCTTTAGTGGAAATGATAAAAAGGATCACAAATTTAGGTGTTAGAATAAGCCTTACAGCTCACATGGTCCAACTTACTAATTTTCTATTTTTTTCAAGGCAAAGGGGTTAAATGACTTGCCCAAGGTTATACAGCTAAGTAAATATTAAGTATCTGATGTCCAAATTAAATTTAGATCCTCTTGACTCCAGGGAGAGTGCTCTATCCACTACACCACCTAACTACCCCTTAACCTACTCATTTTCAATTGAGTAAACTGAGACCCAGAGAGGGAAGTGACTTGTTCAAGATTCCACAGGTAATAGGTCTCTACTCTTATATTCTGCTGCAATTCTTCTCAGGGAGAGTCATTCATTAACATTTTCAGAGGTTCTGTTGGACACAGAACCTTCAAAAATAGTGAATATAGGTAGGAAGAGAAGAAAAAGGAAAGAATGCCCCTAGCCTTAAGGAGCTTGTGGTTTGTTTGGGAAGATAAATTGTAATATGTGAATGTAATTACATATTTATTGTGCTGTAAGAACCAGAAAATACAAAGAAGACAAGTGAAGCATGAAAAGATTTATATGAACTGAAACAAAGGTGAAGTAAGCAGAACCAGAAAAACATAATAGATGATTACAATAATGTAAATGAAAAAGAGGGAAAAAATAAAATGGATTGTTGCCTAATTATAATGGCTAAATTGGGAACAGAGAAAAGATAAGAAAATGAATCTCCCTTTATTAGAAATGTGGAAGACAATGAGTGTATTGCATTCCATAAATTATCACAAAAGGTGATGTGCTGTTTAGTTTTGTGGAGCATTTTTTTTCCTATTTTCATTCTCTTTTAGAAGAGAAAAAGAAGGATATCTTTGGAAGCAAAGGCTTAATTTTATTTATTAATTAATTTTAAAGATATTTATTTTTTTAAAAATTTAAAAAATATTCTGAAAGTAGAATTTATAGGATTTGATGTGTGTCATGTATGTTTCTCTTCTATCAGTGAGCTCCTTGAGGGCAGAGATTATGTCTACTGATTCTCTCTTGGATACAAAGCATAGGATGCTTCAATACAGTGGTCACTATGTTTGAAACTGTTAATTTGAGGGGCGTCTAGGGCACTGGCCTTGGAGTCAGGAGTACCTGGGTTCAAATCCAACCTCAAACAATAATTACCTAGCCATGTGGCTTTGGGCAAGCCACTTAGTCCCACTGACTGCCTTGAAAAATTAAAAAACAAAAACAAAAACAAAATGGTTAACTTGAAAATTGCTAATATCTCTCCCAGGCTCCTCTTCTCAAGAACAAATAATTCCATTCCACAGACTCAGAGCATCAGAGCTGGAAAAGACCTCATATCTCAAAGACTTTCTAGTCTAACATCCTTAATTTTATAGAAAGGGAAACAGACTCAGAGCCCATATTCCTCTAACATTTTATAATTTATAAAATGCTTTTCCTTACAATCAGCTTGTGGGGTAGGAAGGATAAGTACTATTATCTCTTCTTTTATAGGAAAAAAAAATATGGAAAATACTAGCATAGCAGCCAGTAGTTGCCTTAAAGTTAATTCAAACCCTGTGTGACCAAAAAGCTATGTGCCCTGGGCAAGTCACTTAACTTGCGTTTTGAGCACAGGAAGTTTCTTTACCTGGGAGTCCCTATACTAATGAAACAATTTCTACTTCCTATTCTTTTTTTACAAATGGGGAAATCAAGGCACAAGGCAGTAGATTGACTTGTAGTTGAGCTAGAATTTGAACCCAAATCTTCTGACTCCAAGACCCTTGTGTTATCCACATGCAGAACTGTCACTCTAGTCAACTCCTTTCCTTACTATTTTTTCATTCATTCAATAAATACTTCTTGAGAATATGGTATGTACAAGATACTATGTTAATTAACATGTGGGATACAAAGTTGTACAAAACCTAGATCATATCTTTAAGGAATATCCTGCAATATTTACCATGTTGGTAGCACAACTTGAACCCACATTCAGACTTGAAATAGAATCTTTTAGACTTTACAAATTAAGGCATATGAAACCAGGCAACCTAGAGGATGCAGGAAACCACAAGTCTCTAGGCTAAGCACCTTGCTGCTATTTTGTCACCAAGATGGGAGAGAGGCCTACAGTCATTAGACATTCAGTTTTATCCACCTCATCCTAACTTTATTTTATGATTGGATGAAAACTAGATAAGAACAGTTTCAAGTATATTCATGGCATAACCACATGCTTCACTGAACTTTGATTTCTCCCTCCCCAGTCAGCAACCCAAGAATTCTGGGGATAGGAGAGGAGGGAATATCTGCCTGCATTGGAGTTTCTCAATTCCTCTTAGATCCCTGGAAAAACGGCTTCTCAGCTACTTCTTTACCCTTTAGCTCATCTTACATTGAGGGGCAGAGGAACCCAAGAAGATTTTAAATTAGAGGACTTTATACCTACTTCATAATTGTGGTCAGTAAACCAGGACAGCATCAGTAATCTCACTTACTCAAAGATAAAACCCCAATGCTTCCTGCCTGTGGTGGAAAAGGCTAGCAAGGAAAGCTCTCATTGACAGTACCCTGTATTTAGTATGTGGGTGGATACATTTAGCCCTGCCAGTTTTTTTGCTTTATCTCAGATACAAGCTAATTTTTTTTAATTTCATTTGTTTATTTTTATTATAAGACTTTGTCTTCTTCCTAGAGGGAATATAAGAGTATGTTAATATTGCTGTATATCCCCAGATTTCCCCAAAAAGAACAGTTTTTCTTCTCCCAAAGGGCCTGGTTCAATGATTTAACCCCAAGAGGAAAGGAAGTGATTGGAAACAGTAGCTCAAGTAAGCCCAAGATCAGTGATCAGGAAAACTTGATCATCTTTGTTACAATAAGAATTAGCAAAACTTCAATATCCTTTGGGTCTTCTAATATTCTTTTTTTCCCTTCAGTGACTACTCATCCTTGATCTCATCTCCTGCATCTCTTATAACTTGTATGGGCCTCTCCCTCCCAACCTATTACTTCAATCTTTCTTTCTATTTTGGCTCCTTCCTCTACGTCTACAAAAATGTTCAGTTCTGCCCTATTCCAAAAACCAGACAGATCCTTTATTTTCTTCTGCTGTCTTCCCACTCAAGCTGCCTCCTTCAATTCTCCTCCATTCCTAGATTTCAGGAAGGAGAAGTCTATCTTTATCACTTCCCCTTTATTACTGTCTGCCTGCTCCTTAGTCTGTTGCAACCTGACTTTGTCTCTAGTACTTGAGTGAATCTACTCTCTCAAAGGTCACCAATAAATGACTTCCTAATTACCAAATCCAACGACTTCTTTATAGTCTTCATTTTCCTTGACTCTTCCCCTTTCCTCGACGTTTTCTTCTCTTGATTGGTTTCCATGGCATGACTTGATCTTGGTTCTTCTATACTCTCTGACCACCCTGTTCAGGTTTGGTTTTGTTTTTTAAAACTAATTCTTTTTCATTCTCCTACCTCCTGAGTGTGTGTTTCCCAAAAGATCACTTTTAAAAATTTCTTTACATTCTCTTGCTTGGTGTTCTTATTCTCTATCTTGGCTCCCATCATCTCTGTGCAGATAACTCCCAGATCTCTACTTCCAGTTTGGACTCACTTATCGGACAGCTATACCTAAATGTCTTTTCTATACCCCTAATTTAACATGCCCAAAAGGGAACTCAGGTTGTTCATTTCTCTCCAAAATCTGGTACTTCTTCCAGTTATTTTGATATAATACATCTTCTATTATTTGTCTACTATATGAGTAGTACTACTACTTTTCCCATGTACAGACTGAAAAACTCAATGATGTTCACAACTTTCATTCTATTTTTTTCCTAACCAACCAAATAGCTACCTTGTCCAAACCATTACTATTCCTCTCTCAAATATACCTTCCTTTTAATGAATACCACTTCCATCTTAGTTTAGTCCCCCCATCATCTCCTGCCTAAATTACTATTGAGCTTCCTCACTGATTTTCCTCCAGTCTCCTCCCCGATCGATCCCTCTTGCTACTCTTATAGTAACTTTATCAAGGCAAAGGAGAAGAAAGGAGGAGAAGGGAACAAGTACAGGCAGTGTTCAATGCTTTACAAATTTCATTTTATCTGAGCCGCACAACAATACTGGGAGGGAAGTGATAATATTATGCCTATTTTACATTTGAGGAAAATGAGAAAGTCAGAGATTACATGACTTGCCCAAGGCCACATGACTAGTATCTAAAGCTAGCTATGAACTCAGGTCTTCCTAGACTTCAGGCCTATGTGCTCTATCTCATGTCACTCCTATACTCAAAACCATTATGTGTTCTCTAAGGAGGGAAAGACAGAAAATAAAGTTATTTTATATACCCTAATGAGATCAAAGACAGAAAAGTGAGATAGATAGATGATAGATAGATAGATAGATGTGTATCTATATCTATATCACCTTTCTTTTCTGTCTCTGATCTCCTAAGGGTATATGTATTCTCAGACACACAGACACACATAGACACACACACACAATACTCCTACACATACACACATACATATATGAACATATATATATAAAACCTTTCTTTTATATATATATATTTTCATAAATATATGTATAGTATTCCCATACAATGTCTACAATCATAAAATTAAAAACATTAAAAGGCAGCAAAACTCAAATTAACTAGTGAATAATCTTGGTCTTGGAGAACAGATGCTGAGACATGTTTTCCTTATCTCATTACAGAAGCATCAGACAAGGATGCAGGATGTTGCATACATTGCTGGATATGATCACTTTGTCAGTTGGTTTTGTTTAACAGTCTTCTTTGTTACAAGGGAGGATTCAATGGGTAAATCAGGAAATGATTACTGATTACAGAGGCAAAGAACATAAAGCAACAATAAAACTTCTTTGAGAAAACCTTCAATGGCTCCCCATTCCATATGCTGAATTATATATATATATATATACATACATACACTGGTCTGATGCACACAATGCTCTTGATAATTTGATTCTAAGCTACCTTTCCAGACCCCGTAGGCAATCAAGCAAGCCTTTATATGCTAACAGTGTAAGGTTCTAAACCAGAGTCTTTCAATACAAAGACAAACATTTAATTGTTTCTGTCCTCAAGGAGTTTATATCCTTTTGAGGGGAGAACAACATGTATACCTAAGTATACACAAAATATAAATACAATATAAATTCAGGAGTGGAGTCTTAAAAGCTGAGGATGGGGAATTGGGGAATGAGGTAGAAAAGTCCTTATGTAGAAGAGGGTTTGAGCTGTGCTTTGATGGAATTTGATGGGGGGGGGGGTTCTGCCAGAGAATCAAGAAAAGATCATCCTCCAGACATAAAACCAAAGTCTTAGAGATGAAAGATAGAATGTTATATATAAGGAACAGCAACAAGACCAGTCTGGCTAGACCAAGTTGTGTATTAAGGGAACTAATAAATAGCCTGGTTGGGAAGGGTGAAACTAGGTAGTCAAGAATTTTAAATACCAAACAGGACAGTTATGTTTGAAGAGGAGTAAGAGGGAGTCACTGGGAAGTGATTTTTGATTTAGGAAAATAATTTTGGCTTCTGTTGGAGGATGAGACTTGAGATAGGAAGGTCAATTAGAAGTTGATTTCAATAGTCCAGAGGGAGGTGATTAAGATGCATCCCTTTAAGTACACTTAACACTATCCTGCTGTTTCTTTCCCATGTCCATGCCTTCCTTTCCTATGTCCATCTCTACTCTAAAGCTTCAGAAATATAGCTCTTCCTCACACATAATATTTTATCTTTCATCTCCAAGACTAGTTTTATGTCTGGAAGATGTTCTCTTCTTGATTTTCTGGCAGAATCCTCCCCCACCCCCATTCCTTCAAAGCACAGTTCAAATCCTTTTCTGCATAAGGGATAGAGCCATATTTCTGAAGCTTTAGAGTAGAGATTTTCAAATAAGAGGTAAGGGAGAAGCAACAAGTTCAAAATTAAGGGCAGCAATAGTTTTGGGGTCCAGGCAGGATCTTTTTCACTAGAGTGGGGAGTGATTGATTGTACTCTGCCTGAACTTGTCCAGAGGGGTTAGGGCAAGGCATTCCCAGAAAGACTGACCTCAGGAGATATAATAATTGCTGAAATAACTGACATGAATAGATTTAGAGCTAAAAGGAATCTTAGAGATTACTTAGTCCAACTCTTACTTTACAAATGAGAAAATTGAAATGATTTTTGCCAAGGTCACTCAAGTAGTAAGAAGTTGAAATGGGGCGGCAAACAGGACAAGGACTGGTAAAAACCAGTCCAGTCCAGATTTGTCAAGCCTTTGGTCTCCCTAGAACATTGAGTTCTGAGAAATTGCATCTTCTCAGCTGTTCATTAGATGGGAGTTCCCGGGGGAAGGGTTGACTCCTTTTGATTAACCTGTTCTAGAGATTTTTATGCTAAAAATGTAAACATTTATTCATGTTCTGCATCCTGGGAATCCATATGAATTGAAAGAAGTCAAAACACTATGACATAATGCTGTCTAGAGCAGTCTATTACCACATTTGTTTCCTGTATATATCAGTCAACTCAAACTATCCCTGTACATAATGGTGAAAGAAGCACTCTTGATGTCAAAAAGTATAATGTTGTGTATGTGAGCTATATTGTATTGGGGGTGCTGCTAAACATTTAAGTTAAAATGATTTATAAACACTTTTACAGGAATATAGATGACAAATAAGGGTCATGATTTGGCTGCATGTGACAACTGGGTCATTCATCCAGCAAGCACCAAGTATAACTCCCATTACCTCCTTTCACAATAGCAATAAAGTGGAATTTGACAACAGAAGGGAAAAAAAAGTAGAACTGGGAATTAAAATTGTCTTCTGGATCCAAATCTGGTGTTTTTCAAATATTAGAAAGTACTTGACATACATGTTTTCATTTGAGCTTCGCAGGAATCCCAAGAGATAGATATTGAGGGTATTATCCCCATTTTATAAACGAAGAAATTAAGGCTCAGAGATTTTAAAGTGTTTTTTGTGTAGTTATATAGTTGGTGAGTATTCAATTGCTGAAACTGTGGGTTCATAATTGAAGATTTGAGAGGAAATAGAGAAGAATTGATAAAGAGCCTTTCTTGAAGTCAGGAAGACTTGGGTTCAAGTCTTGCTTCTGATTCTTACTGCCTGTGTGACCCTGAGCAAACCCCTTCATCTCTTATTGAACTAGGTCACTCTTTAAGATTATAGAGGAAATGCCCAACTGAATTGGTTTAAGAAGTCTGCTCACATAGGGATCCTCATATCACTGAAATCACAAGTTCAGTCTTTATTCCCCAAGATTTGATAAAGCAGCTACCAAATCTGGAGCAACATGAGTTAATATCAATTACTTAGATCAGGTAAAAGATTAGATAGAATAGAGCTGTAGTTGATACTAGGGACCAGTATTAAGATAAGAACCCTGGAAATCTGGGAAACTTTTCCTGTCATCTATGTTGGATTCCCTCTGTCCTCCTACACAATATTCTCATCACCCCCATTCCAGCCAAGAATAATTCTCTCCTAGTACTTTACAGTAAATTCCTTTAAAAATGCCTGGTAGGGGGCGGTTAGATGGTGCAGTGGATAGAGCACCAGTGCTGAAGTCAGGAGGAGCTGAGTTCAAATGCGGCCTCAGACACCTAATAATTACCTAGCTGTGTGACTTTGGCCAAGTCACTTAGCCCCATTGCCTTGCAAAAACAACACAAAAAACCCAAAATAAAAATACCTGGGAAAGGGGTGGAACCAAGATGGTAGTGTGTAGTCTAGGACCCATCTAAACTTTAACATTTTCTTTCAAAACTTTTTAAAATTATACCTCAAATAAACTTTTGGAGCAGCAGAGTCAACAAAAGGTCGAAGGGAGACATTTTTTCAGCCTAAGAAAACTAAAGAGTTTCACAGGAGAGGGTACAGGCCCAGAGAGTGGCAAGAGTTACCAACAGTGAATTTTTTTCTTTCCTCTCCCCCTTTCCTCCTCCTTTCTCCCTCCCCCCTCCCCGACAGAAGGCATTCCGATATACTCTTTACATTTGCTTCCATGATATTCATAGATCAAAATTGAATGTATTAAGAGAAGAAACAGATACAAAAGGAAGAAAGAAAACATTAGAGATAGCAAAATTACTAATACATATGACAACTTTTAGAAATTGAAGATAATAATCTTTGGGCTTCATTTAAACTCCACAGTTCCTTGTCTGGATACAGATGGTATTCTCTATCACAGGTCCTCTAAAATTGTCCCTGATTATTTCAATGATGTAATGAGCAAGTCCATCAAGGTTTATCAATCACCCCATGTTGTTAAGATGCATAATGTTTTTCTGGTTCTGCTCATCTCACTCTGCATCAATTCATGCAAGTCTTTCCAGGATTTTCTGAAATCCTGTCTCTCGTGATGTCTTATAGAACAATAGTGTTCCATCACATACTTATACCACAATTTGTTCAGCTATTCCCCAATTGGTAGGCATCCCCTCAATTTCCAATTCTTTGCCACTACAAACAGAGCTGCTAAGAATATTCTTCTATATGTGAATTCCCAGGAATATTGTAGCCTAATTTCAGAGCTCCCTGGTCAAGGAGAAAATATTATAATCAGTCAAAGAAACAATTCAAATACCATGAAGCCACAACTAGGACCACAAAAGATTTAGAGGCTTCCATTTAAAAGGAGTAGAGAACTTGCAATATGACATTCTAAAAGGTAAAGAAGCTAAGATTATAACCAAAAATCACCTACCCCAAAAAACTGAGTATCTTTCAGGGAGGAATAATGGATATTCAATGAAATAGAGAACTTCTAAGCATTCCTGATGAAGGGTAGAATTGAAAAGAAAATTTAATGTTCAAACAGAAGACTCAAAAAGAAGCATAGCAAGGTAAACATGAAAGAGTAGTCATTAGGGACTCAACAAAGTTAAACTGCTTACATTCCTAACATGGAATAGGATACATGTAACTCCTGAGAACTTTATCATTATTAGGGCAGTTTGAAGGAGTCTGCATAGACAGAGAATAAGAGTATGAGTTGATTATGTTGGAATGACTTCTAAAAAAAAGGAATATAGTAGTGAGAAAGAGGGATGTACTCAGAGAAGGGAGAAGTAGAATGAGGCAAATCTCACATGAAGAAGGCATGCAAGAAAGAACTTTTAAAAAGAAAGAGAAAATGGAGTGTGAAGCAGGCATTGCTAGAACTTTCAGTAGAATTGAAATTGGTTCAAAGAGGGAAACATGCACATAGATACACACATATGGGTATGGAAATCTATCTTACACAATAGGGAGATAGGAGGGGAAAGAGATAAGAGAAATGGGGGTGGATAATAATAAGACTAGGGAGATTTTAGGTTGGTAACGATAAGAAACAAAGACTTTTGAGGAGGAACAGGACAGATAGAGAAGGATAAACAGAGGAAAATGGGAAGAGAGAGAAATGTACAGCTGGTGATCATAACTATGAATGTGAATGGATGGGCTAATCTATAGAGTAGAAGCAGATAGAATGAATTGGAAACCAGAATTAAAACATATGCAAAAGCAAAATTAGATCTAATTGGAAGAGATAATCAGGAAAACTACATTGTCCACAGATAATGAAGTAATATCAAAAAATTTACAGCATATTTCTCTGATAAAGACCTCAATGTTCAAATATAGAGGGAACTGAGTCAAATTTTAAAAATTAAGAGCCATACCCCAATTAATAAATGCCTAAAAGATATGAACAGGCAGTTTTCAGAAGAGGAAATAAAAGCTATATATAATCATATAAAAAAGGCCCTTAAATCACTATGGATTAGAAAAAGACAAAATAAAACAGTTCTGAGGTACAACCTGTTACTTATTAGAAATGATAATTGCCAGAGGGGTTGAGGGAAAGTAAATGTATTAATGAACAGTTGATACAACCATTCTGAAGAGTAACCTAGATCTATGCTCAAAGGCAGTGATCTGTACCCCAAAGAGATCAAAGGAAAAGGACAAATTAGACAAAAATATTTATAGCAACTTTTTGGGGTGGCAAAGAATTAGAAATTGAGGGGATGCTCATCAATTAGGGATTGGTTTAACAAATTATGTATATGGTTTAACAAATTATGTATATGGTTGTAATGGAGTAATATTGTACAATAAGCAATGAAGAAGAAAGGTAGTTTCCAGGAAAGAAAAACCATGTCAAAACCTATATGAATTGTTGCAAAGTTAAATGGGAAGAACAGGGAGATCATTGTGCACAGTAATAGCAATGTTATAATGATGATCAACTGTGAAAGATTTGGTTACTCTTAACAATGCAGTAATCTGAGAGAATTCCAAAGGGTTTGTGATGAAAAAATGCTATCCATCTTCCACAGAGAAAGAACTAATGAACTGAGTGCAAATTGAAGTATAATTTTAATTTTTGGGGGGGGTTGCAGTAGCTAATGTGGAAATATTATGCATGATTTCACATGTAAATTTATATATTCCCTTCTCAGTAACTGGGGAAGAGGTAGGATAGAGGAAGAGAATATGGAACTCAAAATTTTAGTTTAATTTTTTTTTTTTAGGTTGGAACTCAAAAAAAATTTTTTTAGGTTTTCTTTGCAAGGCAAATGGGGTTAAGCGGCTTGCCCAAGGCCACACAGCTAGGTAATTATTAAGTATGTGAGGCCAGATTTGAACTCAGGTACTCCTGACTCCAGGGCCGGTGCTCTATCCACTGCGCCATCTAGCCGCCCCCCAGAACTCAAAATTTTAAAAGAAAAGAATATTAAAAATAAAAAATTTAAAAGTCTTCTTCCAAAAAAACCCTTGATGTATGATCACCATCAGAAAGAGGGAGGGTTATAAATTACAAAATAGATGATTCATACTACATTAAATTAAAAAGGCTTTGCACAAACAAAATCAATGCAGCTAAGGTTAGAAGGAATGAAAAAAGCTGGGAAACAATTTTCCAACTAGTGTTTCTGATGAAGGACACATTTCTTTTTTGTTGCTGTTGTGTGGGTGAATCCATGGGAGCATCTTTTGTAAGTCAACACACATCCTGGGGGATACAGATAGCTTTGGCTTTCTCTAAGATTGATGGAGGGCCAAGGTTTAGACCTTCTAAAACAACACCAGCACAGTAAATGAAACCAGGGGCAACATGGAGAATCCCAGGGCAGAAAACTTGGAAAAAGAGAAGCAGGCAAAGATCAGTGATGTTTTAATGCTCTTCCCTCTCTTCCCCACTCCATCTCTCTTTTTATTGTCTCCTCCTGGAACAGATCCCTAAACCCCAGTCCCATGGAAAGCTTTAGAATAAGGGGAATACAAGCCCATAGATTCAGAGCTAGAAAGGAGGCCCAATCCTTCCCTCTCATACAGATGTGGAAACTGAGGTCCAGAGAGGTTAAGGCATTTGGTCAAGAAATCCCAGCTCTTTGAGGCATGATTTGAACTTGAGTCTCCTTTGATCCCTGTCCCACAATGTCTTCACTGCATCATGTCTCCTGTCTTCACCAGGTTGATGGCTAAGTCACCACATGAAGATCCAGTCTTCCCACTGAAGATTTTTCCCTTTGGAGTCTTGAGTAGGGGTAGAGGCAGAGTTGAATCGGGGGGGGGGGGTCTCTATTGCAGCAGGGTCTGCGGCAAGTCTCTCAGCCATGCCACGCTGCTTTTGGCTGTCCCACTTAAGGTTTTGTACTGTTCCATATTGTGACATACTTGGCTCTTGGCATTGGAGAACAGAGGGCTAATGGGTCTGCAGCTTCATCAAGGAGAACTGGATGAGGGTCTGCTTCTTGGTCTCAACCATAAGACAATTTTTCCTTATGCCTCAAGGGCCTACCTGAATGGCATCCTCTTCCTGACAAGGTGGTAGGAAAATTCAGTGGCGAGCATGTCTGGACAGAGTGCCTCCTCCATGCACCCCTTGTTGATCTTCATGGTAGAAATGATGCCAGTAGTCACCTGGGACATCAAATCCATGGGGTCAAAAACTTCAAAGACTGCCTCTTTGTCCTCCTGGTCAAACACATGCCCCACCTTGTTCCAGATCAACTCGAGACTGTCTTCATTTTTCTTTTGGGGCATCAGGCTGCTTCACTTGCTGTAGGCATCGGATAGCTCTGTGAAGCTAAATTATTTGATGCCATAGGTGATCAGGTCCTCTGCCATCTTGCTGAGATGCATAATTCCCAGAGAATCCCAGAAAAGGAATTCAGCTACAAAGTCTTTTTCACTGGTGGTGTCCATGCTATTGAAGGTGATAACACTGAAAATCAACTTTTTTTTCAGAGAAGCTCCCTATCTACTCCCAAGGGGTTGCCAGCAATGGGCCCACTCCTCAGAGGCAGCACATTAATCTGTTTTCTCACCTCCAGCAGATGCTCTAGGCCTCAGGACAGGGCAATGGTATGACTTAAGATCCAATGACTCCAGCCAGTGGGCTGAGCCCTCTGTAAAGGGTAGAGCCAGGAAAGAGCAAATCTTTTTCCTCTTTGACTGTTCTACCATGGTCATGAGTGCCCAGAGGTGGAAAGACAGCAATTAGCATGAATTTTGCAACAAGAACCTCAAGTCTGGGCCAGTTAGGTGGCGCAGTGGATAGAGCACTGGCCCTAGAGTCAGGAGAACCTGAGTTCAAATTTAGCCTCAGACACTTAATAATTACCTTGCTCTGTGACCTTGGGCAAATCATTTAACCCCATTGCCTCGCAAAAAAAAAAGTTCGTTACATAAAAAAGAGCCTCAAGTCTGTGACCACCTGGTCCATTCCAGCCATGTCCAGTATGCAGTTTCTCAGTAGTCTCCCCACTGAGTTCCTTCAACTTCCTCTCATTTGTGTGTGGACAGCCTCATCATTGGAGTTTGGGGCCTTTGACTCACTTCTGATTCACCTTGTTGGGGCCTTGGAGGATCCTGTCCAGTTCAGCTTTGATGAGGAGCCTTGCCTTCTCCATTCCTTTGCTGTAGGTCTTGCTGCCCTGGATGTCAGTCTCCCACATTTGCTGGTCATAGGAGAGGAGAGTTGCTTTGAATTTCACCATGATGGAACCCATAAATCGGCTGCCTCATAGCTTCCTATTCTCTGATGCCATTTTGGACAGGTTCTTCTCCGCTTTGCTGATCTCAGACTTTGAATAATCTGATGCAACAGCTCTGCCTCTAAAGGACTTACTTCTAAAATATATAGCAAACTGAGTCAAATTATAAGAATGCAAGTCATTATCCAATTGATAAATGGTCAAAGGATATGAATAGGAAACATTCAGATGAAGAAATTTAAGATCTCTATAATCTTATGAAAAAATGCTCCAAATCTTTGTTCATTAGAGAAATGTAAAATAAAACAATTCTGAGGTATTACCTCACACTTACCAGATTGGCTAAAATGAAAAATGTTCAATATTGGAGGGGATATGGAAAAACTGGGACACTAATGCATTGTTGATGCAGTTGTGAAGAGCAATTGGATCTATGCCCAAAGGGTTATAAAACTGTTCATACACTTTAATATGTATCTCAAAGACATCATAAAAACAGGGGAAAGACCTACATATACAAAAATATTTTAGCAGTTCTTTTTGTAATGGCAAAAATTGGAAACTGAGGGGATGTTCATTAATTGGGAAATGACTGAACAAGTTATATTATATGAATGTGATGGAGTACTATTGTTCTATAAGAAATCATGAGTGGTCAGACTTCAGAAAAGCCCAAAAAGATGTGCATGAACTGAAGAAGAGTGAAGTGAGCAGAAACAGAAGAATATTGTATACACAAATAGTAACATTGTGATAAGGATAAATTATGATAAACACAGGTCCTCTCAATAGCTAAGTGATCAAAGACAACCCTGAAGGACCTGTTATGGAAAATGACATCCAAATCCAGCAAAATTTAAAAAACCCACTATGGAGTCTAAATGCAAAAAAACTATGGAGTCTAAAAGCATACTAATGTTCATTTTTTTAAAAAAAATTATTAAAGATTTTATTTATTTTGAGTTTTACAATTTTTCCCCCAATCTCACTCCCCCCACCCCCAACAGAAGGCAATTTGTCAGTCTTTACATTGTTTCCATGGTATACATTGATCCAAATTGAGTGTGATGAGAGAGAAATCATATCCTTATGGAAGAAACAAAGTAGAAGAGATAGCAGGATCAGACAATAAGATATCAGTTTTTTTCCTAAATTTAAGGTAATAGTCCTTGGTCTTTGTTCAAATTCCACAGTTGTTTCTCTGAATACAGATGACATTCTCTACTGCTGACAGCCTCAAATTGTCCCTGACTGTTGCACTGATGGAATGAGCGAGTCCATCTAGGTTGATTATCGTCCCCATGTTGCTGTTAGGGTATACAGTATTTTTCTGGTTCTGCTCATCTCACTCAGCATCAGTTCATGCAAATCTCCCCAGGCTTCCCTGAATTCCCATCCCTCTTGGTTTCTAATAGAATAATAGTGTTCCATGACATACATATACCACAGTTTGCTAAGCCATTCCCCAAGTGAAGGACATTTACTTGATTTCCAATTCTTTGTCACCACAAACAGGGCTGCTATGAATATTTTTGTACAAGTGATGTTTTTACCCTTTTTCATCATCTCTTCAGAGTATAGAGCTGGTAGTGGTATTGCTGGATCAAAGGGTATGCACATTTTTGCTGCCCTTTGGGCATAGTTCCAAATTGTTCTCCAGAAACGTTGGATGAGTTCACAGCTCCACCAACAATGTAATAGTGTTCCAGATTTCTCACAACCCTTCCAACAATGATCATTATCCTTTCTGGTACTAATGTCATTTTTTTGTTTTTGTTTTTAAATTATTTATTTATTTGTTTGTTTGTTTGTTTGTTTGTTTATTTTTAGGTTTTTGCAAGGCAAATGGGGTTAAGTGGTTTGCCCAAGGCCACACAGCTAGGTAATTATTAAGTGTCTGAGACCAGATTTGAACCCAGGTACTCCTGACTCCAAGGTCGGTGCTTTATCCACTGTACCACCTAGCTGCCCCTAATGTTCATTTTTTAAAAATTTCCTTTTTTTTTCTTCTCATGGTTTTTTCCCCCACTTTATTTCTTTTTAAAAATATTTTATTTGTTTTTCCAACAATATGCAATGGTAGTTTTAGCAAGCTTTTTTGCAAGTTTTACATTTTTCTCCCTTCCCCCTCCCCATGACAGAAAACAATCTGATATAGGCTCTACATTTATAACCGTGCTAAACATAGATCCATAGTAATCATGTTGTGAGAGAAGAATCAGATTCAAATAGAAGAGAAAAAAATGATACTACATAATACAACTTTTAAATGATGAAGATATTAAGCTTTTCTCTTCATTTAAACTCCACAGTTTCATCTCTGGATACAGATGGTATTCTCCATTTGTCTTTGTTGTGCTGCTGAAATGAACATGTCCATTATGGGTGATCATCACCCCATGTTGTTGTTAGGATGTACAATGTTCTTCTGGTTCTGCTCGTTTCACTCAGCATCAATTCATGCAAGTCTTTCCAGACTTTTCTGAAATCCCATCTCTCATGATTTCTTATAGAACAAAAGCGTTCTGTCACATACATATACCACAGTTTGTTCAGCCATTCCTCAATGGATAGGCATCCCCTTAATTTCCAGTTCTTTACCATTAGGAAAAGAGCTGCTATGATTATTTTTGTACATAATTCCACCACAATGCATTAGTGTCCCAGTTTTCCCACATCTCCTTTCCTTTATAGTAATTTTGGCCAATCTGAGAGGTGTGAAGTGGTACCCCCAGAGATGTTTTAGTATGTATTTTTCTCTAATCAGTAATGATTTTGGAGCAATTTTCATATGACTATAGATAGCTTTGATTTCTTCATCTAAGAATTGCCTTTCCATGTCCTTTGATCATTTATCAATTGAGGAATGACTCTTTTTTTTATAAATTTGCTTCATTTCTCTATATATTTTAGAAGTGAGTCCTTTAATATGACCAGAAACAATAATGATTAATGTTGGAGGAGATGCAGGAAATCTGGAACACTAATGCATTGTTGGTAGAGTTGTGAACTGATCTAACCTTTCTGGAGAACAATTTAGAATTATGCCCAAAGGGCAATAAAATGTGCATACCCTTTGATTCATTAATATCACTTACTGAGTCTGTATCCCAAAGAGATCATGAAAAAGGGTAAAAAACCCATATGTACAAAAATAATCATAGCAGCTCTTTTTGTATGGCAAAGAATTGGAAATTGAGGGGATGCCCATCAATTGGGGAATGACTGAACAAATTGTGGTGTATGTATGTGATGGAACACATTTGTATATATAAGAATTTCTATAAGAAATCATGAGGGGTGGGATTTCAGAATAGCCTGGAAAGACTTGCATGAATTGATGCTGAGTGAGATGAAAAGAACCAGAAGAACATTATACACCTTAACAACAACATGGGGTGATGATCAACCATGATGGACTTACTCCTTTCCATCAGTGCAATTATTAGGGACAATTTAAGGAGATCTGTGATGTAGGATAGCATCTGTACCCAGAAAAGGAACTGTGAAATTTAAATGCAGTCCAAAGCTTATTATCTTCAATTTTTAAAAGTTGTCTTATGTAATATGCAATTTTGCTATCTCTAATGTTTTCTTTTTTTCATTTTGGATCTGATTCTTCTCTCACAACAAGTTCAATTTCAATCTATGCTTTTCATGAAAATGTTAAGCCTATACTATATCAGATTGCCTACTGATGGGGGAGGGGGGGAGGGGAGGGAGGGAGAAAAATTGTAAAACTCAAAACTTCACAAAGAAAATGATTGGTAGGGGTGGCGTGGTGCAATGGATAGAGCGCCGGCCCTGGAGTCAGGAGTACCTGAGTTCAAATCTGGCCTCAGACACTTAATAATTAATTACCTAACTGTGTGGCCTTGGGCTAGCCACTTAATCCCATTGCCTTGCAAAAACTAAAAAAAAAATTATTGGTAGAAACTACCACTGTATGTAATTAGAAAACAAATAAAATATTTATATAATAAAAAAATTTAAAAAGAAGTGAGTACTTTGTCAGAAACTCCAGTTGTAAAATTTTTTTCCCCAATTTACTACATTCCTTTTAATCTTGGTTGCAGTGGTTTTGTTTGTGCAAAACCTTTCTAATTTAATGTAATCAAGTTTTCCAGTTTGTTTTTTTTAATGTTTTCTCTCTCTCTCTCTTCTTTAGTCATAAACTGCTCCCCTTTACATAGATAACAGGTCAACTATTCTAAGTTTTTCTAGATGGCTTATAATATTACCTTTCATGTTTAAATCCTACATTCATTTCAACCTTATCTTGATATAGTATATGAGATGTTGGTTTATGTCTAGTTTCTGCCATACCATCTTCCAGTTTTCCAGCAATTCTTATCAAATAGTGAGTTTTTATCGCAGGAGTTAGAATCTTTGCCAGTACTAGACAGCTTTGACAAATGATGTTTTATAATATAACTTTAGATCTGGTTTAGCTAGGCCACTTCCCTTGCAATTTTTTTCATTAATTCTCTTGATATTCTTGACTTTTTGTTCCTCCATATAAATTTAGTTCCTATTTTTTCTAGCTCATTTAAATAATTTTTTGAAAGTTTGATTGTATAGCACTAAATAAACAATTTAATTTATACAGAATAGTCATTTTTATTATATTATTTACCCATGAGCAAATGATCTGATTTTATTTGTGTGAAAAGTGTTTTATAGTTGTTTTCATAAAATTTCTGAGTCTTCCTTGACAAGTAGATTACCAAATATTTTATATTATTTTAAATGGGATTTCACTTTCTCTTTCTATCTCTTGCTGCTGTATCTTGTTAGTAATATATATATATATATATATATATATATATATATAAAACTATATAGTAATATGTAGAATTAAGGATTTATGCAGATTTATTTTATATGCTAAAGTTGCCAATTGTTTCCAGTAGCTTTTTAGATGATTTTTCTAGGCTTCTCTAGGTATATCATCATATCATCTGCAAAGTGTGAGTGCTTTCTTTCTTTATTACCAATTCTGATTTCTTTTTCAATTTCAACTTCAATTCCCTTTTCAATGTCTTTTTCTTCTCTTATTGCTAAAGCTAATTTTTAATATTATTTTGAATAATAGTGGAGACAACAAGCATCCCTGTTTCTTCCTGATCTTATTGGGAATGCTTCTAGCTTATCCCCATTACATATAATGCTTGTTGATGGTCTTAGATAGCTATGTTTATCATTTTGAGGAACATTTCATTTATTCCTATGCTTTCTAATGTCTTTAATAGAATTGGGTGTTGTATTTTTTTTTTAGATTTTTGCAAGGCAAATGGGGTTAAGTGGCTTGCCCAAGGCCACACAGCTAGGTAATTATTAAGTGTCTGAGACCAGATTTGAACCCAGGTACTCCTGACTCCAAGGCTAGTGCTTTATCCACTACGCCACCTAGCTGCCCCTGGGTGTTGTATTTTGTCAAAAGCTTTCTCAACATCTATTTCTGTTAGGTTTGTTATTGATATGATCAATTATTCTTATAGTTTTACCAATATTGAATGAACCCTGCATTCTTTGTATAAATCCTGCTTGATCATAGTGTATTATCCTAGTGATAACTTGATATAATCGCTTTGCTACTATTTTATTTAAAATTTTTGTATCCATATTCATTAGGGAAATTGGCCTACAATTTTCTTTCTCTGTTTTGACTCTTCCAGTTTAGATATTAGTACCATATTGATGCTATAAAAGGAATTTGGCAGACCTCTCTTCCTTGTCTATTTTTTCAAATAGTTAATATAGCATTGGAATCAATTGCTCCTTGAATGCTTAGTAGAATTCACTTGTGAATCCATTTAACTCTGAAGATTTTTCTTAGGGAGTTCATTGATGGCTTGTTCCATTTCTTTTTCTGAGATAAGGTTAGTTAAGTATTTAACTTCCTTTTCTTTTAACTTGGTCAATTTATATTTTTGTAAATAGTCATCCATTTCACTCAGATTATCAATTTTATTGTCATACAGTTGAACAAAATAGTTCTGGATTATTACTTACTTTCCTCCTCATTGGTGATGAATTCATCTTTTTAATTTTTGATATTAGTAATTTTATTTTCTTCTTTTTAATCAAATTAACTAAATATCTATTTTATTGGTTTTATCATAAAACCAACTCTTGGTTTTATTTACTAATTCAATAGTTTTCTTGTTTTCAATTTTGTTAATTTCACCTTTAATTTGCAGAATTTCTAATTTGTTATTTAATTGGGGATTTTTAATTTGTTCTTTCTCTAGCTTTTTAATTGCATGCTCAATTCATTGATCTCTTTCTCTATTTTACTCATTTCATTCAATATTATACCATTTAGAGGTATAATATTTACCCAAATAACTGCTTTCTATCCCATAAGTTTTGGAATGTTGTACATTATTGTCATTGTCTTAGATGAAATTATTAATTCTTTCTATGATTTGTTGTTTGATCCACTCATTCTTTAAAATTAGATTATTTAGTTTCCAATTAGCTTCAGGTCTATCTCTCCATGAACCTTTATTGTACATGATTTTTATTGCATCATGATCTGAAAAGAACACATTCAATATTTCTGCCCTTCTGCATTTGATTATGAGGTTTTTAAATCCTAATACAGGGACAATTTTTGTGTAGGTGCCATGTACTTTTTTTCACTTCAACTGAAGTATAATATATTCTGCTATAGCCTTTTACCTTTACTCTGTGTGTATTTCTCTGCTTCAAATGCATTTCTTGTACACAGCTTATTTTAGGATTCTGTTTTTTAATCTACTCTGATATTCACTTCCATATTATGGGAGAGTTCATTCCATTCACATTTATAATTACTAATTCTTTATTGTCCTCCATGCCATCTCCTATTTATATTTTTCCCTTCTTTCACTTTATCCCTCCTCCCCAGTGTTTTGCTTCTGAGTATCCCCTCCCTCAATGTGTTTCCCTCCCTTTCTATACATCACCTTCCCTCCTTTCTATTAGTCCTCCTTCCCTCCCTCCCCCCTTCCCCTCCGAATACCTTAAAGGTAAGTTAAATTTCTAAATTCAACAGTGTGTATTTTACTCTCTCTCTCTCTCTCTCTCTCTCTCTCTCTCTCTCTCTCTCTCTCTCTCTGTTTTTGCAAGGCAATGGAGTTAAGTGACTTGCCCAAGGTCAAACAGCTAGGTAATTATTAAATGTCTGAGGCTGGATTTGAAATTGGTTCCTCCTAAATATTTTACTCTCTCTTTGAGCCAATCTGATGACAGTAAGTTTCAGGAAGTTCTCACCTCCTCCCTCCTTTCCCTCTATTGCAGTAGGTCCTTTGCACCTATTGTAATGTGCAATCATGTGATGTGATTTTTCCTATTCAACCTCCCCCTTCCTCCCATCTCTTTACAGTCCCCTCTTTCTTTAATGAAATAATTTTTCAATCATTTCATCACTATGAATGTCCATACCTTCAGTATACTCTCTCTAATGGTTACAATTCTCAAGAGTTATGAGAATTTTCTTTCCAGGTGGGAATGTAACCAGTTTAATCTTATTGGATAGCAGTCTTTTTCTTTTCCTCTGTTCACTTTTTCATGTATCTCTTGAGTCTCCATTTTGAAGATTAAATTTTCTGCTCAGTTGCATCAGGAAAATTTGAAAATCACTTATTTCATTAAATGTTTATCTTTTCCTCTGAAAAAGAAGGTTCAGTTTTTCTGGATAGTTGATTCTTAGTTGTAATCAAAGCTCCTTTGCTCTCTAGAATATCATATTCCAGGCTGTTTGATCCTTTAATGTTGATGCAGCTAGGTCCTATGTAAACCTGACTGTGGCTCCTTGGTATTTGGATTGCTTCTTTTGAGTGGCTTACAGGATTTTTGCTTTGAGCTGATCATTCTAGAGTTAACCAACAATTTTCCTTGGTGTTTTATTTTTTTTTTTAGGATGGAATAGATGGACTCTTTCAATGGCCATTTTGCTCTCTGGTTCCTGAACATCAGGGTAGCTCTCTCTAACTATATCTTGAAGAAGAGAGTCCAGGCTCTTTTTTTAAAATCAAGGTTTTTCAAGTAGTCCTATGATAAATTGTCTCTCCTGGCTATTTTCCTAGTCAGTTGTTTTACCAATGAGGTATTTTACTTTTTCTTCTTTTTTCTATTTTTTAAATTTTGTTTAACAGCTTCTATATGTGACATGAAGTCATTAGCTTTCGTTAATTCCAATCTATTATTCAGAGAGGTATTTACTCCATTTAGCTTTTGTATCTTCTTTTCCATTTGGTCAATTCTATTTTTAAAGGAGCTTTCTTTTTTCCATTTGCCCAATTATGTTTTTGAGGGAAAATTTTTCTTTCTGCATTTGTCCAATTGTTTTTTTAAGGAATTTGTTTTCTTTTCTTTTTTTGTTGTAAGATGTTAATTTTCTCTTGTATGATGTTAATTTTCTCTTTCATTTCTTTTCCCAAATTTTCCATATGATTTTTAAACTCCTTTCTGGTCTTTTCTAAAAAGTCTTTCTGGATGGAGACCAATTCATATTCTCCACTGAAGCTTCACATATAGCATCCCTTCTGTCCTCTTTTTCTGAGCTAATAGCCTTATCTCCAAGGTAACATTCAATAGAAACTGCTTTGCACTGGCTTTTTTTGTTTTGATATATTACCTTTCCCTAGGATCTTGTGATGAGAGAAGGGTTGGTTTGCAGACCTTTGGTGCTGAGAACTCTAGAGGCCTTGTTTACAGGAGTTAAGAACTCCAGAGGATTACTCAATGGACCAACCAGTAAGGAATACCAGAAGCAGTCTCTGGAATTTTCTGCATTGGGGGTATCAGCAGCCCACTCCCTCAGCTAGGGCTGGATCTGGGTTGTCCCTCTCCTCAAGATGTTTACTATTTTATACATACAGGACTTTACTTAATTCAGAGATAGATAGAGAGAAAAAATATCTATCAATTGCCAAAATCCCTAGCCCTTACTTCCCAGTCCATAAAAGTTCCAAGAGTATCTTACTAAAGCATTATATTTCCTCACAATGCTATGTTCAAGGAAGGTTCTCCACATGTTTATTGAATTGAATTTGCAGGAGACACCAATCATTGGTGAAGTAGTGCTTAGAGCAATTTATAGTTTTAATTTTTTCCCTTGCCCAAAGGTCCAATAATTATTGGTATATCTAATTAATTTTGGTTACTGAATAAGAATTAGTTTATATGATGTATAAATTCCTTCCTTTTATACATTTTATCTATATCCCTGTTTGCCTCAGGGGTAATGGAGTGAGGTTTTCTATCATGTGGGCCTAAGGACCAAAGCTATAACTAGGAAAAGGGAAGTTTCCCTACCATAGCAACTGTTCTCTTTTCACTCTTATGGTATCAACATTATTTTCCCAGAAAAATGAAATGGTTCTTTGAACAGATATTGCTAAATTCTAGAGCAGTTGCTAAACTGGTAGGTCCTATTGTTCAAGGCACACCTGACCTCTAGTGGCTACCAAGTACTGGATCAAAACACGATTCACCATTATTATGGTGCCTGTTTTCCCACAGTCTTTCCATCACTTACCATTTCTCTTTTTTAGCCACTTTTGCCAATCTGAGAAGCATAAGGTGGAACCTCTGAGCAGTTTTAATTTTGCATTTTTCTAATTATTATTTAGAGCAAATTTTTCATATGGCTATTGATAGGTTGGATTTCTTAATTACTTATTTATATCCTTTGGCTAATGATCTATTGGGAATGAATTTGTTCTTATAAATTTGAATTTGTTCCTTATATACCTTAGAAATGAGACCTTTATCAGAGAAACTTGCTGCAAAGATTTCCCTCCCTCCCCACATTAACTGTGTTTCCTTTCTAATTTTGACTGAATTGATTTTCTTTGTACATTTTCAATTTATGCAATTATAATTTTCCTTACCTACTGTGATCTACTTTAACCCTGATTTGGTCATGAACTGTTCTTCTACTCACAGATTTGAAAAATAATTTTTTTGTTCTTCTAATTTATGACATGGTCTTTTATAACTTTCTATATCTAAGCTGTATGCCTATTTGGAGTTTATCTTGGTATAAGTTTAGAGATTGGTTTAACCTAATTTATTTTTTATTTAATATTTTATTTTTTCTCAATTACATAAAAACAATTTTAACATTTTCTTTCTTCAAATTTTGAGTTCTTCTTTTCCCTTCCTCCCTTTTCTCCCCTCATTGAGAAGGCAAGCAATTTGACATAGGTCATACATGTGTAGTCATGCAAAACACATTTCCCTGTAAGTCAGCTTATGAAAGAAAACAGACATAAAAAACTGTGAAAAATAAAGTAAAAAAAAAAAATCTTTGATCTGCATTCATACCCTACCAGTTCTTCATCTAGAGATGAACAGCATCTTTCAAAAGTCCTATAGATTGTCTTAGATAATTGTATTACTGAGAATAGCTAAGTTATTCAAAGCATATCACCATACAATATTGTTATTATGTACAATGTTTTTGACTCATTTCACTTTGCATCAATTCATGTAAGTCTTTACATGTCTTTCTGAGGATATCCAGTTCATCATTTCTTAAAGCACAATAGTACGTCATCACAATCATATACAACAGCTTGTTCAGCCATTTCCCAATTAATGGACATTCCCTTCAACTTCCAATTCTTTGTCATTACTAAAAGAGCTGGTGTAAATATTTTTTTTACACATAGGTCCTTTTTCTTTTTTTTTCTTAAATCTCTTTGGGATATAAACCTAGTAGTGAGTAGTATTGCTTGGTCAAAGGGCATTATGCAAGGTTTTATAGTCTTTTAGGCATAGTTCCAAATTGTCCTCCAGAATGGTTGAATCAGTATATAATTTCACCATGTATTTATTTTTCCATATTCCCTCCAACATTTGTAATTTTCTGTCTCCTGACAATCTGACAGGTGTAAGGTAGTACTTCAGAGTTGTTTTAATTTGCATTCCTTCCATCAATATTAATTTGGAGTATTTTATATGACTATAGATATCTTTGATTATTTTGTCTGAAAATTGCCTGCCATTTATAAGTTGAGAAATGGCTCTCATATCTATAAATTTTACTGTCATATATATATATATATATATATATATATATATATATATATATATATATATAAGAAATGAAGTCTTTATCAGAGAAACTCACTGTAATTTTTATTTTTTTATTTTTTGCAAGGCAATGGGGTTAAGTGACTTGCCCAAGGTCACACAGCCAGGCAATTAAGTGCCTGAGGCTGGATTTGAACTCAGGTCCTCCTGACTCCAGGGCCGGTGCTCTTGTAATTTTTTCAACAGTAAATATTACAACTTTGTATTTCCCTTTCTCCTATTTTACCCATTTATTCTATTCTCTCTTTTACCCTGTCCATTCCCAAAAGTGTTTTTCTGACTTTTATCTCCCTTAAACTGCCCTCCCTTCTATCAGATCTCCATCACCACCTCTTATTTCCCTTCCCTTTCAACTTTAGATTTCTACACTCAGCTGCGTATGTATATTATTCTCTCTTTGAGAGGATTCTGATGACATTCCCCTTCACTGTAAAATCTCTTTTCAGGCCAATGTCAGATAATTTCATTCTACTTCTCCCTTTCCTCTGAGCATACTTTTTACTCATCCCTTAATTTTTTTAGACAAACATACCATTACATTTAACTTGCACCTCTACTTTCTGTCTATTCTGTCTCCCAACTACCCTAAAATGAGAAAGTTTTTTTTTTGAGCTACAAATATCATTTTTTCATGCAGGAATATAAATAGCTTAACCATATCAAATCTCTTATGATTCCCTTTTCTTTTTACCTCTTTATGCTTCGTTTAATCTTGTATTTGAAAGTCAAATTTTTTTATTCAGTGCTGGTCTTTTCATCAGGAATGCTTGTAAGTCCTCTATTTCATTGAATATTCATTTTTTTACCCTAAAGGATTAATACTCAATTTTCCTGGGTAGCTGATTTTTGCTTGTAATTCTAATTTGCCTTCCGGAATAGCATATTCTAAGCCTCTGATCCTTTAATGTAGAAGCTACTATATCTTGTGTTATCCTGACTGGTTCCATGATATTTGAATTATTTCTTTTTGGATGCTTAACAGAATTTTCTCCTTGATCTGGAAGGTCTGGAATTTGATTATATTATTTCTGGGAGTTTTTATTTTGGGATCTCCCTCAGGAGGTGATCAATTTCTAGAATATCAGATGGTTTTGCCTTGTTAACTTCTTGAAAAATTGATTCTAGGATCTTTTTTGGGTCATGTTTATCCCTCCTGGATCTATTTTCCATGTCCTTTGTTTTTCCAAAGAGATATCTCACATTTTCTTCTATTTCTTTTCATTCTTCTGATTTTGTTTGTTTTCTTGATGTCTCATAGTCTTTTGCTTCCTTTTGCCCAATTCTAACTAGGAATTATTTTCTCCAGTGGGCTGTTATATCTCCTTTTCCATTTGGTCAATTCTATTTTTTAAGAAGTTTTTCTCATCAGTAATTCAAAAAAATTATTTATTGAAGGCAATGGGGTTAAGTGACTTGCCCAAGGTCAGAAAAGTAAGTAATTATTAAATGTCTGAGGTTGGATTTGAACTTAGGTCCCCCAGACCCCAGGGCGGGTGCTCTATCCACTGTGCCATCTAGCTATCCCTTCAGAAAAATTTTGTTTATCTTTTTCCATTTGACCAATTCTGCTTTCTTCTTTTCACTGTATTTTTTTACCTCTTTTTATCATTTGGCCTATTCTGTTTTTGAAGATATAATTTTCTTCAG